>NC_081368.1:60227233-60537199 GCF_030684315.1 Stegostoma tigrinum
AAGCCCACATTATAACATTATGTTATCAAGATGTCTAGATAACCTCATAAACAAGTTGTTTGCAACTTATCGTCTGAAACAGAAGGTTAAATTGAAGCCTTAAAGCTTGGCATGAAACCCATTACTGCTTATAATGTACATGCACAGATCTGTATACACAATATATATTTGAGAAAAGCTTCAGTCTTGTGTGCATTTTTTACTCTCGAGTCAGTCAGATTTAATACTGGTAACAATAGCTGCAAATTTTCTTGTTCTCAAAGACCAATCGTTTTCCAAATCATACCGTTACTGCGTATTTACCAAGAAATAATCTGGAGCTGATTACAGGGAGATTCTGTAGTGACAGCGTTGAGTTACTTTTTGCAGCAAGTTCTTTGCGCATTACGCCTGTTGTAGACAAATGTTGAGAACAAAAACTGCTAATGTGGAACTTTGTTGAAGTGTATACGCTGCAACAATGTAGCAAATGTAGCAGCCAATCTATGCACAATATGGTGCCACATTCAGAAATTAGATAAAGCCCAGTATAAACTATGCTTTGGGGAGATTGATTCAAAGCTAAGTATTTAATAGCGCATTTGGGAAAATGTTTTCTTCGAAGCACTGCTGTAGATTGTTTCATGTCCACTCAAGAGGGACGACAGAGGCATCACTTTACAGTTCATCTGAAAGACAGAACATCTAAAAATGTTGCATTCGTTCAGTACGTTGCCAGAGTGCCTGCCTGATTTCTGTCTAGAAGTTAGTTGCTTGTGGTATTTTTATTTTCTTGGTGTCAAGTAGTCCTATGGTCAGAAACACTGGAGTTTTTAACAAGGTAGTAGTTTCTAATATTTCCTAGTGCTTAAGGAGCTCGCCTTTCATATAAGATATTGTCAGCATGAAGCATGAATGTTGTTCGAGCCTGTGGCTATATCTTTAGATATATGCCCTACAAAATTCAAAGCTCTAGTGGTGTTGTTTAAAGAGACATGTGATACCCAGTTATTAATTTATTTACATTAGAAACACTTTCAATGTCATTTGAGTCTAAAATATTACTGCTATTTGCTTTTAAAGAAAAAACATTTAAACCCTCTCAAAAGATGTATGCACACTGCTTTTGAAAAAAAAGATCTCATTAATTTTTGAGGCATATTGGGATCTAAATATTTCAGTGATACCACCATGTTTGCAAGGCCTGGAGGCATTTGAAGATAAATAAATTATTTTCCTTATCCTGTTGCCTGCAGCAGACTTTAGCTTGGGAAAAGGTAACTTGTGAAAAACAGAAGGAGGCTGCAAGGCCTTAAACAGGTGACGCTCACAGATTTTTTTCAGAAAAAGCAAACCACTGAGAGGTATGGTTGTAAAGTAAAAGTTTCGATTGACTGAAGTTTTTCTCCTTGCACAGACCTTTCGCAGTCACTGTTCCTTCTTATCTTTAATGCACCAGAAACACAGAACCTCCGGCAAGAAGCCCAGAGGCTGAGATCACAAAACCTAAATGAAAGGTGTAACATAGAAAAGACTGATATACTGAGAACACATGGCTGAGGAGTTATTGAGATATGTCAATCCCAATATTCCCCACAAATTGAAAGATGATATTTTTTAAACGGTAAAACATGCATACATCTTTTGATGGGAGAAAGAGTGAGTGTAAGCCTACAATTGGAAATCACTATTTTGGTTCAGTGAGGACTCAACGCGGCAACATCATCAGTGGAGGTGAGATGGTGTCAAACAGTGGTAACTTTTATTCCAGTAGTGGCAGCATGGCAAAGGGCTCTCATGCCTGGCCACCAGTCCATGGCAGAGCACTTAACAAGAAGGACTGTACAGTTGGATACTTCTTCTATTTCTTCACTCTTCTGCCTTTATATTCTATATTTTGGTTTATTTTTCTGTGTTTTAAGATGGCGACAAAGAGTGGTGACACTATACAGCACTTCACTGTATTTTGCAACAAGATGCATGTGACAATAAATAAATGAAATAATTTCATTTTTAAATAGATTATCCTTCTTATCTCTTTGCTGTTTGACTTTTGATATTTAGGCAAACCCGAACTACATTACTCCCTTGTAAACATTCATTTAAACGTATGAGTATTTGTGCGTTGGCTTACTTGAAATTAATCAATTATGTAATTACTAGCATTTTCTTTTAGATCACAGGTATTTAGCATTGGTCCTAAGAATAGCATAGCTACTGCTACAGCTTTGATTGTGAATGGTTTTCCCTTAGATGTTTTCACTGTTTTCTGTTGTTTGAAAGGGTGAATTGTCCTCACATTACTGACAACAATGACCCTTGAATGACCCTTAGACAATGCATAGCCTCACACGGTGGTCAATGAAATAGACTCCAATTGATGAACAGCCACACATTTGAGAAACATCATCTGGAATTGTCAGCATGCAGAGCAGTCAGATGTTTAAGTCTGTGGGGGATACGATTCATGCTTTGTTTAGGTCCCATGTTTTGGGAAACCAGACAGGAGCCTCAAAAGGCTGGAATAGAGCCAGAAATTTAGCTTAAAGCACACTTCTTCCAGAATTCACTGCTGCAGCCAAGTAGTCAACCACCAGTCACTAGAAACTACAAAAGGAAGTGTTGGCAATGAAATGACTTGAGTGGAGTTCATCCCTCGAGGTTTGGTGATATATATACCAAGGATTGTTATACCAGTTTACAGACTTGCCATGAATAGTTTGGAGTTACTTTATCAGTTTGGACTATGACCAAAAGTAATTTAGGGTTAATTGGGCTTACATTTCTTCTTTGCTCCTGATAACTTCACAAAGTGATGGTTCGGTCTAAAGAACATTATCATTCTTCTTTTCTTCCCACTGCTGTTTTATATATATCTTATATATATCACCACTTGTGTGACACTTTTTTTTATTTTAAAACTGCAATATCATTGTATTCAATAGAAATTTTATTTTATCACATGTTCAGGGATTGTCACTCATGTCTGTTACATACAGACCTAAGTGCAACTTCACAGGGATTCTCACACTACAAGGGTAACATAGACAGGGATAATTAAATGGGAAGGAACTCAAACCTGTTTAAGGAATTGAAAAAATGTCATCTGTTTGCTCTGAATTATATGCTGTTCCAAATGTTATGAACCATGTATTGCTGCATTTTCATAGAATCCTACAATGTGGACAAACAGGAGGCTGGAAGAACACAGCAGGCCAGGCAGCATCTGGAGGAAAGGAGCAGTCAAAGTTTTAGGTATTACCCTCCTCTTCCAGCCTCCTGTTTGTCTACCTTGGATTCCAGCATCTGCAATTTTCTTGTCGCCTACAGAGTAGAAGCAGGCCATTTAGTCCATTATGATCACACCAATCCTCCATAAGACCATAAGACATGGGAGTGAAAGTAATGCCATTCAGCCCATCGAGTCCACTCCACCACTTAATCACGGCTGATGGGCATTTCAACTCCACTTACCCGCACTCTCCCCGTAGCCCTTAATTCCTTGCGAGATCAAGAATTTATCAATCTCCGCCTTGAAGACATTTAATGTCCTGGTCTCTACTGTGCCCCGTGGCAATGAATTCCACAGGCCCACCACACTCTGGCTGAAGAAATATCGCCTCATTTCCGTTTTAAATTGACCTCCTCTAATTCTAAGGCTGTACCCACAGATCCTAGCCTCCCCGCCTAACAGAAACAACTTCCCAGCTTCCACCCTTTCCAAGCCATGTATTATCTTGTAAGCTTCTATTAGATCTCCCGTCAACCTTCTAAACTCTAATGAATACAATCCCAGAATCCTCAGCCGTTCATCGTATGTTAGGCCTACCATTCCAGGGATCATCTGTGTGAATCTCCGCTGGACACGCTCCAGTGCCAGAATGTCCTTCCTGAGATGTGGGGCCCAAAATTGGACACAATATTCTAAATGGGGCCTAACTAGAGTTTTATAAAGTCTCAGAAGCACATCGTTGCTTTTATATTACAACCCTCTTGAGATAAGTGACAGCATTACATTCACTCTCTTAATCACGGACACAACCTGCTAGTTAATCTTTAGAGAATCCTGGACTAGCAGTCCCAGATCCTTTTGTACTTTGGCTTTATGAATTTTATCACCGTTTAGAAAATAGTCTATGCCTGTATTCTTTTTCCCAAAGTGCAAGACCTCGCATTTGCTCACGTTGAATTTCATCAGCCATTTCCTGGACCACTCTCCTAAATTGTCTAAATCTTTCTGCAGCCTCCCCACCTCCTCAGTACTACCTGCCTGTCCACCTATCTTCGTATCATCGGCAAACTTCACCAGAATGCCCCCAGTCCCTTCATCCAGATCATTAATATATAGAGTGAACAGCTGCAGCTCCAACACTGAATCCTGCAGGACACTACATGTCACAGGTTGCCATTCTGAAAAAGAGCCTTTTATCCCAACTCCCTGCCTTCTGTCAGACAGCCAATTCTTAATCCATGCCAGTAGCTCACCTCGAACACCATGGGCCCTCACCTTACTCACCAGCCTCCAGTGAGGCACCTTATCAAAGGCCTTTTGGAAGTCTAGATAGATAACATCCACTGGGTTTTCTGGTCTAACCTATTTGTTACCTCTTCAAAGAATTCTAACAGGTTTGTCAGGCACAACCTCCCCTTACCAAATCCAGGCTGACTTGTTCTAAGCTGACCCTGCACTTCCAAGAATTTAGAAATCTCATCCTTAACGATGGATTCTAGAATTTTACCAGCAACCGAGGTTCGGCTAATCGGCCTATAATTTTCCATCTTTTGTCTTGATACTTTCTTAAACAAGGGGGTTACAACAGTGATTTTCCAATCATCTGGGACTATCCCTGACTCCAGTGACTTTTGAAAGATCACAACCAATGCCTCCGCTATTTCCTCAGCCACCTCCCTCAGAACTCTAGGGTGTAGCCCATCAGGGCCAGGAGATTTATCAATTTTTAGACTTTTTAACTTTTTTAATACTTTCTCTTTTGTAATGCCTACCATACTCAACTCTGTCCACTGACTCTCTTTATTTGTTGGGAGACTACTCATGTCTTCCACGGTGAAGATTGACGCAAAGTACTTATTAAGTTCTTGAACTATTTCCTTATCTCCCATCATTAATCTTCCAGCATCATTTTGGAGCAGTCCAATGTCTACTTTTGCCTCTCATTTGTTTCTTATGTATCTTATGTATCGTATCTTCACAGAGCATCCCATCCAGACCCAGCCCCTGCTTTATCCTTGTAACCCCGCATATCCTATGGCTAATCCACCTAGCCTACACATCCATTTTAGAATCCATTCATAGAATCCCTAATGTGTAGAAACAAGTCATTTGGCCTAATGGGTCCTCACTGATATTCCAAAGAGTATCCCACTCAGACCCATTCTCCCAACCTATTGCTGTAACCCTACATTTCCCATGGTTAACCCACTGACACCCCTGAACACGATGGGTAATTTTGCATGGCCAATCTACCTACATCTTTGGGCTGGGGGAGGAAACCCGAGCACCCAAAAAAAACCCATGCAGATGCAGAAAGAATGTGAAAACTCCACCCAGACAGTCACCCAAGGGTAGAATTGAACGTGGGCTGCCTGGATCTGTGAGGCAGCAGTGCTAAGCATTGAGCCATAATGCCACACTGGACGCTTTAGCATGGCAAATCCACTTAACCTGCACATTTTTGGGCTGCGGGTGGGAACTGGAGCACCCAGAGGAAACCTGTACAGAGACGGGAGAATGTGCAAAGTCACAGAGAGTCATCCAAGGGTACAATCAAACCCAGGAAGCTGGTGCTGTGAGGTAGCCGTGCTAAGCACTGAGCCACTGTGCTGCTCTTTGTGGAAACCTATCATTTATCTTAATATCTATGAATCACAAATCTATCTTTACATGACTAGGGAGAATGAAAAAGAACATAATTAATTTGTTTTTCTTTAGTTGTAGAGTAAGGGGTGCATAATAATTAAATTACGGTGATGTCAATGTCACATAGCTGCTGGAGAGACTGTGTAATTGGAACAATTGGACCATGAAAGAGAATGGTAAGTTAGGCAATGCCCAAAAATAAACATGGAGATTGTGATGCCCAATCATCCCATTTCTGTTTCTTGCGATTAAAGCAGTACTTAAACTTCATATTGTTTGACCATTTAACTGCATGTAATCCAGTTCTAAAAATGCTGAAGGACAAAATTTCTAACCTTTGTTTTGTAGGCTCAACATATGTATATTTTTAGCTCTAAAAATAGGAGTTCTTGCACAAGTAACCATGGACCCCAATGGCATAATTTTTGAAAATTTGGCAGCCCTAAATAAGTCTCTGCGCTCCAACCAACAAAGCAGCAAAGACTTTGGAAGGAAAGTTTCATGGTGACATGCTTATAAAGCTTTTGACATTGCAATTGAGTCCTGTCCTTTTTCCACATGTTTTATTTGAATTCTTTCATGAGTCTTTTGCATCAAGAACAAGAGATGCAGAGAGAAAAGAGGTGCAACAGGTATACTATAAAGTTACACCGTACAAGTATTGCGCGTGACAGTTTTTCTTGTTGCTGAAAGGAAGAAAACAATTGTCCAAACACCAGGATCCTGTGTTTACATGGCAAATAATCCACCGTGAGCTGAAAGGCTATAACAATACATATGTATTGTGAAATAATGTCACACAAACACTTCCATGGAGGGGCAGTGTGGTTTTCATCTTGATCCAAGAAAATGTTTGCGACTTTAACCTGAATGATGTTCAATGATGTTGATCATTGGTCAGCCAAAGCCAGTTGACCATTAATGATAACAAAGAGGGTGGCTTCTGCAGCACAAGCTACATGGATTAGTGTATACTGAGCCAGGGGAATAAGTCAGTAGAAACAGCGTCAGGAAATATAGAGGAAATTAACTTTAACAGGAAGTAGAAATAGGAAATTAAAAATATTGTCCGCTGTTTATCCTTAGAGGGGTCTGACTGTTCCATGCAGTTATATGTAATTGTTGTTCCCGATGTTAGCAACTGATTGGGCCAGGATTTTGTGTGATTAACATGCTCCAATTAGCAACATTAAATTAAAAACTGTAGGGATAATTTTACTGAATTCAGACTGAGGACAGTCACTCTTGCTCTAGTGTATCATTCAGGAAATCTTCTGTTCTGCCCAATGTCTTGCAATTATTTTTTCAATGTTGCCCACCTTTTAATATTTTATTTTCCTGCCATGTGCTTGGGACAGTTGGGTCATGAAAGAGAATGGTAAATGAGATAGCCTCCAAAAATAGGTAGGGAGATTGCAATTCCCAATCACCCCATTTCTGTTTCTTGTGAGGAAAGCAGCAATTAGATTTCACAATGTTTGGCCAATTAAGTGCATGTTCTAAAAATGCTGATGGAAGATGAGCCTCAGTATGAGGCCAAAGTTCATGCGAGGGTAACAACACAGTACCTCTTAAATCCAGCCTGCAAAGGGACGTGCAATCTGATTGATGCAGAAGCTGTCTGAGCAGCAAGAATCGTGGGTAAGCGGACAACATGGCAGAGAGTGTATTCCAAGCTTCTCACACATAGCACTGGAGGTCTCGGTGCAGTAGGTGTGTGAGAGGTGAGATAACTTGTACCCTCGAGGGCAAGGCAGTCTGTCAAACTCTCAGGAGGCAATTGGAGCAGATAGTTGTCCGTTTCAGTCTAAAATTCTGAATGCAGTACCACTAGAAATTTAGTGATCCTAAGACAGTGATAAAGGTTAGTGAATTCAACTTTAAATGCCTGATTTTACAAAAACAAAAACTTGCTTTTGACCACTCTCTCTGTGACTTCCTTGTCTGCTCCACACTCCCCTCCAATCCCACCACACCCGGTACTTGCCCCTGCAACAGCAGGAAGTGCTACACTTGACCCCATTCCTCCTCCCTCATCCCCATCCCAGGCCCCAGGAAGAATTTCCACATCAAGCAGATGTTCACCTACACATCTGCCAATATGGTATATTGCATCCGCTGTGGCTTCCTCTACATTGGGGAAACCAAGCGGATGCTTGGGGACCGCTTTGCAGAATGCCTACGCTCGGTTCTCAGTAAACAATTGCACCTCCCACTCGCGAACCATTTCAACTACCCCTCCCATTCCTTAGATGACATGTTCATTTTGGGCCTCCTGCAGTGCCACAATGATGCCACCCGAAGGTAGCAGGAACAGCAACTCATATTCTGCTTGGGAAACCTGCAGCCTAATGGTATCAATGGGGATTTCACAAGCATCAAAATCTCCCCCTCCCCCACTGCATCCCAAAACCAGCCCAGCTTGCCCGCGCCTCCCTAACCTTTTCTTCCTCTCACTTATCCCCTCCTCCCCCCCCATCAAGCCGCACCTCCATTTCCTACCCACCAACCTCATCCCCCTGCCCCTTGACCTGTCCATCCTCCCCGGACTGACCTATCCCCTCCCTACCTCCCCACCAACACTCACGTCTACTGGCTCCATCCCTGCTCCTTTAACTTGTCTGTCTCCTCTCTACCTATCTTCTCCTCTATCCATCTTCCATCCACCTCCCCCTCTCTCCCTATTCATTTCAGAACCCTCTCCCCCTCCCCCTTTTCTGATGAAGGGTCTAAGCCTGAAACGTCAGCTTTGGTGCTCCTAAGATGCTGCTTGGCCTGCTGTGTTCATCCAGCTCCACACTTTGTTAACTCGCTTTAGACACTAAGAAGTTCACCATCTCCTATCCTTCATTTACCTATCATTAACCTCCATGACTCAGGACTCATTCTTCGTACTCAAAGCCTTCCTAACACCTTGTACACTGAACACTGCCATGAACTCCTCATCACACCTTCATATATTGTCAACTGTTCATCCATGGCAGCTCCATTATTAAGTATACAGTGCACATCATGCACTCCTATTTCTCTTTTGCAGAGGCATATGGACGCATGATCAGATGCACTAATCCACAGCAAAATGACATGTATACTAATAATTACCTCTTTCAAGGTGACGTTTTCTTCCTGCCTATATACTGCGGATATGTTCACTTAAGGTACTTTGGATACATTCAATCCCACCAATCCTTCCTTTTGGTTTGATTCGAAGCAACTGCCATAAAGTGAGGAAGGATGGATGCATTTGGCTTTCGGCACAGGAGAGGCTTGGTTTTATTGAACAGAATGCATTTATTCTAATGATGTGTATAGTTGGATATATTATGCCTGAGTTAAATGACAGTCTCCTGTAAGACCCAAGTTTAGACTTAAAAGCCAGGACACATTTCTGTTAGCTGCCTGGAATGCAGCACTAAAAGAACAACAACTGCACTGCTGACAAGCACAGACAAATTAAGCTCCTCCTAGGTACAGTCCTTATATCCAGATGGCACAGCTTATCTCAGGCCACCGCCAACTCCTTCAGGTACTAACTGCTACATACGACATTGTCATCATTGTGGAAGAATGACTAAGGTTGTTGCTACTTTTAGAAGTAACATTGTGGAAGTACTAAAAGTATCAAACGTGTAGAGTATGATGCCCCACATGCAGGATTCACTACATAAACTCTTTAAGACTTCTTCAAGAGAAGCTTTTGTACATTTGGCCTCCACTATTAAGAAATGCAATCACAGCAAGTAAATGGAAGTCTCGCCAGCAGCAAGCTTCAGTCCTAACTTGGATCTGTGTCGCCATTCCTTCACTGCCACAACGTTAAGATCCTGGAACTTCCACTCTAACAACACTGTGGGTGTACCCGCAATATTTAAAGGTGGCGGCTCGCAACCACCTTTTCAAGGACAATTCAAGATGGGCTTCAAATATTGGCCAAACCAGCTACATCTATAACCCATGCATGAATAAAAAATATAATTAGGCACATGTGCTATGAAAACTCTGAAGGGTAACATCAAAATTGCAAACCTAAACAACTCACTTTTGGCACCTGACAATTATAGTTTTTTTTGCAAAAGCTACCATAGGAAATTAAAGCTGGTAATTGGAATTGAGATCCAGAGCAGCTAGAGTATAACCGAATTGGGGAACAGGCTTGAAGAATTTAATATCCAGTCCTGTTATTTTGCATTTCTGTCCCTCTGTCGCTTTGTTCCCATGTTTGTTTCTTCCTGACCCAATTCTGATCCTGTTTCTCTGCCTTAACTGAATACTGAGCTGAGATCTTTCAAGATACAAATGATTGGAAATCATTGACAGTGTACGTACAATATTTCAACATACCAACAGCAGACAAAAGTCCTAGGCAGCAGTTCATTTCAACAAAACTGGTGAGTATTTTTCCACTTTCATTCCTCATTTCCTCCCGAAGTACTTTTACATTTAGTACAGATCATTAACCCTTGAATAGAGACAGTTCAAGCTAGTTATATTAGAACCTGGAGAACTTCTGTGAGCCAGTGAAAGGTATCATTCATAAATTTATCCAAATAATCATCCAATGCCATCTTTAATGCCTCAGTTGAACCTGTCTCCGCCACAGTGCAGCAGGGCATTTCATATCCTAACTACACTTCATCTGATGAAGGGGCTGCACTCTGAAAGTTTGTGATTTCAAATAAACCTGTTGGACTATAACCTGGTGTCATGCGACTTCTGACTTTGTCTGCCCCTGTCCTACACTGACAGCTCCGCAGCATGCTGAGTGAAACGTGTTCTTTTTTCTCATATCACCCTTGCTTCATTTGCACATCACATAAAATCTCTGCCCTTTTTTCTTCCTCTTACAAGCAGGAGCAACCTCTCCCCATCTATTCTATCCAGCCACAAGGATAAGGCTGTCGTGAGTAAATTCAATCGCGATTTCAGCTTCTTTTTTTAAAATTTTGACAGAAAATATAATGTGGAACTCTTAACTGCAAAAAATATTTGAAGCAGATGCCACGGATATATTTCAAATGGCATCAATATATTTAAGATGAGAGTTCAAAGGCATTATGATTTTTGTCAGAGAGAAGGGTAAGGCTGGAAAGATTAAAGAACAATGGATGAATAAAGATATTGAAGTTCCAGTCAAGAATAAGGGGCATGCCGCTCAGGACCGAGATGAGCAAGTATTTCTTCACACAGAGGGTTGTGAACCTATAGAATTCTCTCCCACAGAAAGCTGTTGGGGCCAGTTCATTCGACTTATTCAAGAGGAAGCTGGATGTGGCCATCTGGATCAAGTGGTATTGAGAGAAAACAGGAATGGGATGCTGAAATTGCATGACCAGCTGTGATCACTTGCAGAGGGCCAAATGGCCTACTCATGCGACTATTTTCTCTTTTTCCATAAAAGAGAGCCTTATTTTAGGTATAGACAACTTTGTTCAATTGAATCTCTTAATCAATGTGAAGTTTGTAGGGGCACTCTTAAGAAAGAAATCGGGAAGGCAAAGAGGAGATACGAGATAGCATCGGCAGATATGGTTAAGGATAATCCAAAGATACTCTACATATACATTAAAAGCAAGAGGGTAAACCAGAGAGAGGGTAGGGCTCTTTAAACATAAAGGATGTTGCCTTTGTGTTGAGCCCCAGGAGACGGGAGAGATAATAAATGAAGATTTTGCAGTAGTTTTTACTGTGAAGAAAGAAATGGAGTCTAAGAATGTGGAGAAAAATAATTTTTGATGTTTTAAAACCAGTTTATATTACAGAAGAGGAGTTCGTACAGAATATAAAAATGGATAAATCTCTGGGGCCTGATCTCTTGTATCCTGGAAAGCTGTGGGAAATAAGGGAAGAAACTGCAAAACCCCTGGCAGAAATATTTGTATCATTTGTAAGTACAGGTGAGGTGCCTGATGACTGGAGGGTGTCTAATGTTGTACTGAAGTTTAAGAAAGGTTGGAAGAAGAAATTGAGAAACTATAGACCGGTGAATCTGACTTACAGTTGTGAGTAAATTTTTGGAGTTGATTACAAAAGATGGGATTTATGGACATTTAGAGAGGGATATCAGAATGGCTTTGTGAAAAAAAATCGTGTCTCACAAACTTGGTTGAGCTTTTTAAGGAAGTTACCAAAAAGGTTGTTACGGGCAGAGCTGTAGACAGTGTTTACTTGGACTTTAGTAAAGCCTTTGACAAGATTTGCATGGTAGACAAATTAGTACAGTTAGGTCACCTGGGATTCAGGGTGAGCTTGCCAATTGGATACACATTTGGTGTAACAGTAGGAGACAGAGAGTGACAGTGGAGGGTTGCTTTTTGGAATGGAGGCTTGTGATCAGCAATGTTCCACAGGGTTCAATTCTGGATCCTCTTTTGCTTGTCATTTATATAAATGATTTGGATGAGAATATAGAAGGCATGGTTAGTAAGATTGCAGACAACACCAAAATTGGTGGCATAAGAGATAGTGAACAAGGTTTTCTAAGATTACAAAGGGATATTGATCAAATAGGCCAATGGGCTGAAAAATGGCAGACGGTGTACTGGATCTGGATAATGCAAGGAATTGCATTTTGGTATAACAAACAAGCTTAGAGCTTGTACAGTTAATAGTAGGGCCTTCGCTGGCATTGTAGAAAACAGGGACTTTGGGGCTCAGGGGCATAATTCTGAGGAGTTTGCATCACAATTAGAACATTTAAAAGACATTTGGACAGATACATGAATAGGAACAGTTTGAAGGGATATGGGCCAGAAGCAGGCAGGTGGGGCTAGTTTTGTTTGAGATTATGTTCGGCATGGACTGGTTGGACAGAAGGGTCTGTTTCCATGTTGTATGACTCTAACACTCTTTAACTCCATAAGAAGCTTGACACAAATCTGTCCATTACTTCACCTATTACAATTTCTTTGTAGCTGATGTGCTTTCTGAATGAAATTTTTTTTGCCAGATATATCTTGAAAATACAGTGAAAACTGTTTTGTCACCTTGATCTGGCACCATTTTGAGGTGCAATAAGGATAAAAAGAAATTACTTCAGTAAGAGTTTACCTTCTCTTCAAATTAGGGTCTCAAGTCCAGCTCCAGGACTTCTGCCAGATCTCTGCAAGGTATTCTACTCCTCAAGGAGTCCTGCCCAGAGAACACCAATCACAAAGCTGATGCCCCAGGAGACCCCAGCTCGGCTACCACAGCTGCCTTGCCGACACCACTAAGAGGTCAGTCTCCAGGCACAGCCACCACCAAGACTCCAGATGCCAGGTCTATAGCTGTCAGGAGTCCAGGCTGTGGGCCTAACTCTTCCAGGAGTCCAGGCTGTAGGCCTACTGCTGCCAGGAGTCCAGGCTGTGTGCCTGCCTCTCTAGGAGTTCAGGCTGTGGGCACAGACACCAGTGCCAATAGTCTGAATCCACACCACCATGTTGCAACCACTGCCCCACCGACACCGCCACTGCCTCGAAGATGAAGAAGAAAGGATGAAGATAAAGAAAAAGGACGAAAAGGGCAGAGAGAAAACAATGCCGCTGACCTGGACAAGCCTGAATGCTACCTGCAATGCTGGTGCTGTCTCCTTTCTGGTGGGAGGGGTCTGGTGGTGAATTCTGGGTAAAACACCACAGTCAGTATGATATACCCTAAATGTTCCCTACGTGTTAGCTATTGTAATGTATATGACAACAACTGTGTTCTAGTTCAGACTGTTATGACTCTTGTTGTGCTGATAATCAAGCTGCACTGCTCCATTAGTTGTACCCATAGTTAAAAAAAAATTTGATTTGATTTCCAAATGGCCAATTTTTTCCAATTTGGTATGGATATTCAGAATAAAACAGACTTTCACCAAGTTTCCTTATGGAAACAAAAATACACTTGTTTATTAAAACAAAACTCATTTCTGAAAACAAAAACTCATTTCTGAAAACAAATGGCAAATCTGGTTGGTAGCCTTATAAAGGTTTATAAAATTACAGGCGACATAGATGAGGTGAATAGCTGAGGTCCCTTCCCTCGGAGCGGTGAAATTCTTCTGTCTACATTTTGTCTAAACTACAAGTTATAGGTTTAAGGTGAGATGGGGAACGATTTGAAAGAGACCCGAGGGGCAACTTTTTCACAGGTGTACGGAATAAACTGCCAAAGGAAGTGGTGGGGACAGGTACAGTTGCAACGCTTTAGAGGCATCGGGGCAGGTACATGAATAGAAAAGGTTTGGATTGATATGAGTCAAATGGAGTCATTGGGATTAGTTCCGGTTGGGAAACCTGTCTGTTTCCCTGCTGTATTACTTTATGGTTCTGTAGTTAACATCCTCATATATTAACCTGGTATTAGAATGTTTAGAACTATATCTTCTCATACAAAAATATATATACTGTAACAAAACACAAGAGACATCATGCCTCTGCAAAAGTGATATCTGGTCTAGTTTCCTGCCACAGTCGAATGATGAGCAGGTAACATGACTGGCCATGGTAATTTGCCCTTTGTATCCAGGAATGTGCAGGCTAGGTGGGTTAGCTGTGGGAAATGCCGGGTTACAGGGAAGGTGTTGTTTTGGGTGAGAAGCTCTTCAGAGGGTCTGTGTGGGCTTGATGGGCTGAATAGCTTGCTTTCATGATATAGGGATTCCATGAATTCATCAATCAGTATCTGTGTTGAGAAAAATGTAGTTAATGTTTTGAGCTTCCTATAGAATTTAGATGGTTAAGGGTGATCTGATCACAGTCTTCAAGATACAAACAGAAAAAGACAGGGTAGATAAACATAAATTATTACCACTGGTTGGGGATTCTAGAGCTACTGGTCAAGTCTGAAAAATAGCGTGATGCCATTCAGGAGAGACTCATGGCAGCACTTTATGTACAAAGGGTGCTAGACCCTGAGAATTCTCTTCCACAAATGGCAACAGATGCTAGATCAGTCATTAATTTTAAACATGAGATAGATAATTATTTTGTGAAGCAAAAATATCAAGGGATGTTGGCCAATTGCAAGTATCTGAAGTTAGGCCACAGATCAGCCAAGATCCCATTGAAAGGCAGAACAGGCACGAGGAGCTAAGTAGCCCACTCCTGTTCTTCTGTTCCTATTTTTGTTCCCTTTGTCAGAACACCGTTATGGGCAAACAGGCTGAAAAACAGAAGCCAGAATTCGATAAACTCTTGTGTTCTGTTGAAAATGTCAAATTGGTCTTTGCCGTTGACTGATGGACAATCTTCCAGGCAAATTTTGGCTCAAATAGAAATCAGGTTGGTTCTGAGTGTGTGAAAAACAGTCACAGTTCAATTGTTCATACAATGACCTCAAACTCTTATACTCTGACCTGGTTCATGTTTGGATAACTGACAGCATACTTGGTGATTTTTGGTCTCGTACTATTTTCCCCTTTTTGCCCCCACTAAGGTGTAATGTATCTCTGATTAGGTGGTAAACGTCTGGGAGGGATGTCTTTGAAATGAGTTATCACAGTAAGATTTACAGCATAGCTTAAGGTCTTTCAGTTCATCAAGTACACACCGATTAAAAACTACCTAACCATTCTAATCTCATTTTCCAGCACTATGCCTACAGCCAGAGCACATCAAGATACTTATAAAATGTTCCAAAGATTTCTGTTTCTACCATCCTTACAGGAAGTAAGCTCCAAATTCCCACCATTTTTTGAATGAAAAGAGTTTCCTCGTTTCCCCTATAAACCTTCTCCTTACCTTAAATCTACAGCTTCTTTTCATTGTTCCTCCCCCAACAGCCCCCATCAAGAGTAAAAGTTTCTTCCTGTTTGCATTATAGAACATAGAACATAGTGTCCCTCATAATTTAATACGCTCAGTTATGTCCCCTCTTATCCACTTTTCTCTGAGGAAAATATCCCCAATCTGTCCCATTTCTCTTCATGAGCCCTGGTAAATTCTGGTAAATCTCCTCTGCACCCTCTCTGGGGCAATCATATCCCTCCTATTACATGGATTTCAGAACTGCAAACAGTAGCCTGTGGCCTGACCAACATTTTATGCAGTTCCAGCATAGCATCCCTGCTCTTAAATTCTATGCCTTGGTTAATGATGAAATGGCCAACGCATTGAACAGGTATTTTGTAACGGTCTTCACAGTGGAGGATACTAATGACATGCCAGTAATTGACAAAGAGACGAAGGTACGTGGCAACCTGGAAACAGTCATTATTACGGAAGAGGTAGTGTTGGGCAAGCTAATGGAGCTAAGGAATGATAAGTCTCCTGGCCCTGATGGAATGTATCCCAGGGATCTAAAACAGATGGCAGGAGAAATAATAGGTGCACTAGTGGTAATTTTCCAAAATTTGCTAGACTCTGGGGCAGTCCCAGCAGATTGCAAAACAGCAAATGTGACGCCACCATTTAAGAAGGGAGGTAGCTAAAAGATGGGGAATTATAGCCCGGTTAGATTAACCTCTGTAGTGGGGAAGATGCTTAAGTCTATTATCAATCAAGGCATCTCAATAGAAATTGTCCTGTTGGGCAGACACAGCATGGGTTCATGAAGGACAGGTCATGCTTGACAAATCTTTTGGAACTCTATGAAGACATTACGAGCAAAATGGACAATGGGGACCCAGTGGATGTGGTGTACCTAGATTTCCAAAAGGCCTTCGACAAAGTGCTGCGCATGAGGCTGCTGCATGAGATAAGGATACATGGCATTAGGGGTAAAGTATTAACATGGATAGAGGATTGGTTGACTAACAGGAAGCAAAGAGTCGGGTAAATGAGTGCTATTCTGGCTAGAAATCAGTGATTAGTGGTGTGCCTCAGGGATCAGTGTTGGCACTGCAATTATTTACAATTTATATAGATGATTTGGAGTTGGGGACCATGTGTAGGGTGTCAAAGTTTGCAGATGACACTACGATGAGTGGCAGATCAAAGTGTGCAGAGGACTGTGAAACTTTGCGGAGGAACATAAATACGTTGGTGAGTGGGCAAAGTTCAGGTAGATGGAATACAATGTAAATAAATGTGAAGTCATACATTTTGGTAGGAGTAATAGCTAAAGGGATTATTACTTGAATGGTAAAAAGTTGCAGCATGCTGCTATGCAGAGGAACCTGGGTGTCCTTGTGCAGGAATCACAGAAGGTTGGCCTGCAGGTACAACAAGTAATTAGGAAGGCAAATGGAATTCTGTCCTTCATTGCTAAAGGGATTGAGTTTAAAAGCAGAGAGGTTACGTTGCAGCTGTACAAGGTGCTGGTGAGGCCACACCTGGAGTACTGTGTGCAGTTTTGGTCACCTTACTTGAGAATAGATGTACTAGGGCTGGAGGGGGTGCAGAGGAGGTTCACTAGGTTGATTCCGGAGTTGAGGGTGTTGGTTTATGAGGAGAGGCTGAGTAGATTGGGATTATATTCATTGGAATTCAGAAGATTGAAGGAGAGCAGATTTAGGGCGGAATTGAGAAGGAACTTCTTCAATCAAAGGGTAGTTAATCTGTGGAATTCCTTGCCCAATGAAGTAGTTGATGCTACTTCAGTTATCATTTTTAAAGCTAAGGTAGTTTTTTTAACAATAAAGGAATTAAGGGATACGGTGAGAGAGTGGGTAATTGGATCTGAGTCCAATGGTGGAGCAGGCTTGAAGGGCCAAACCACCTACTCCTCCTCCTAGTTCTTATGTTTTTATGTTCTTAATAAAAGCAACCAATAAAGGCAACTTAACCACTTTAAACTCCTGTCCTGATACCTTAAGGGACCGTTGCACATGCACACCAATGCCCCTCTCATGCTCGGTGATGCCCAGTCCAAACATCCATTATGGCTGCCCCTGCCTTATTTGACCTGTCCAATTCAGATTTCATCCAATTGCCACTGATCTGCCCATCTGACCAGGTCTGCATATATCCATCTATAGTAGAAGGCTACCAAGTTTTGAGAAGAATTGTAGCTCAGGTTGAGGTTCTGGATGTAAGCTGGTTCACTGAGCAGGAATGTTCGTTCCCAGATGTTCTGTCATTTTTTTTTAAATTTGAAAAGATATACTTTATTCGTAAGATGTACAAAAAATAAAACATATTAACACACCTACCCAGTCATGCAGGCCGCTCCGGGTTACCCGAGGGTACGTACACCAACTAAAGGAAAAAAACAAACAAAGAAGATAAAAAAACAAAGCAAAGAAAATACCCCGGCAGTCGTCACCCCGCACAGTCCCCGTTGGCCCCCGACCAGTTGGGGAAGGCGCCAGCTTGGCCCAGTTACCAGATAGGGCCCTTTTTTCTATTCTGGACGAGGGGTTTCATACCGTGGTCTTTCCCCACCGCGCCTTGGCGGCGGCTGCCCCAAGCTTTAGCGCATCCCTCAGCATGTAGTCCTGGACCTTGGAGTGCGCCAGTCTGCAACACTCGGTCGGGGTCAGTTCTTTCAGCTGGCAGACCAGCAAGTTGCAGGCAGACCAAAGAGCGTCTTTCACTGCATTGATGGTCCTCCAGGCGCAGTTGATGTTGGTCTCGGTGTGCGTCCCGGGAAACAGCCCGTAGAGCACGGAGTCCCGCGTCACGGAGCTGCTCAGGACGAACTCGACAAATACCACTGCATCCCCCTCCAGACCTCCTGCGCATAGGCACACTCCAGAAGGAGGTGATCGACAGCCTCGTCCCCGCCGCAGCCACCTCGAGGGCAGCGTGCGGTGGCGCAGAGATTCCGGGCATGCATAAAGGATCTCACTGACAGAGCCCCTCTCACCGCCAGCCAAGCAATGTCCTTGTGCTTGTTTGAAAGTTCTGGCGATGAGGCATTCTGCCAAACGACTTTGGCAGTCTGCGTGGGGAACCACACGACGGGATCCACCCTCTCCTTTTCCCGAAGGGTCTTGAGGATACTACGTGCTGACCACTGCCTGACGGCCTTGTGGTCAAAGGTGTTTCCTTTCAAAAATTTCTCCACGAAGGACAGGTGGTACGGAATGGTCCAACTACTCGGAGCGTTCCGCGGCAATGAGGCCAGGCCCATCCTTCGCAACACTGGGGACAGGTAGAACCTCAGTAAGTAGTGGCACTTGGTGTTTGCGTACTGAGGATCTACGCACAGCTTGATGCAGCCGCACACAAAGGTAGCCATCAGGGCGAGGGTGGCATTCGGTATGCCCTTTCCCCCATTTTCCAGGTCTTTGTACATGGTGTCCCTGCGGACCCGGTCCATCCTCGACCCCCAAATGAAGTGGAAGATGGCCCGGGTGACTGCAGCGGCGCAGGTCCAGGGAATAGGCCAGGCCTGCGCCACATACAACAGTACCGAAAGTCCCTCGCACCTGACAACCAGGCTCTTACCCGCGATGGAGAGGGACCGGAGCATCCACCTGCCCAGCTTCTGCTTCAATTTGGTGATACGCTCCTCCCAAGTCTTATTGCACACCCCAGCTCCACCAAACCAAACACCCAGCACCTTCAGGTAGTCTGTCCTGACGGCGAAGGGGATGAAGGAGCGATCGTCCCAGTTCCCGAAGAACATGACCTCGCTCTTACCCCTATTGACTTTGGCACCCGAGGCCAGTTCAAACTGGCCGCAGATGTCCAACAGCCTACTCACCGACCGACGATCGGTGCAGAAGACGGCGACATCGTCCATGTACAGGGAGGTCTTGACCTGAAGGCCTCCGCTGCCTGGGATAGTCACGCCCTTCAGGCTCACATCCTTCCTGATGGATGCGGCGAAGGGCTCCATAGAGCACACGAACAAGGCAGGAGAGAGCGGGCAGCCCTGCCTGACTCCAGATCTAACAGGAAAACTGTCAGATTCTCAACCATTGATCGAGACTGCGCCAACGATGTTGGCGTAGAGCAGCCGGATCCAATTGCGGATGCCCTCCCCGAGAGACCCTGTCGAAGGCCTTCTCCTGGTCCAGGCTGACGAGGCAGGTGTCCACCCGCCTGTCCTGTACGTAGGCGATCGTATCCCTGACGAGCACGAGGCTCTCAGCGATCTTCCTGCCCGGCACAGCACAGGTTTGGTCAGGGTGAATCACCGACTCCAGGACAGACCTGACCCGGTTGGCTATGACCTTGGCCAGGATTTTGCAGTCCACGTTCAATAGTGAAATGGGACGCCAATTCTTAATTTCTTCCCTCTCCCCCTTCCTCTTGTAAATGAGGGTGATGATGCCCTTCCTCATGGACTTGCACATTTCCCCTGCCCGAAGCGCACTATCGTACACCTCCAGGAGGTCCTGGCCGACCAGGTCCCACAGAGCGGAATACAGCTCGACCGGTAAGCTGTCGCTTCCGGGAGTCCTATTCCTCTGCAAGGACTTGAGGGCTCTGGTCAGCTCGTCCAGGGATATTGGCCGGTCCAGCCACTCCCTCGTGCCGTCGTCTAAGACCTCCGTGATAGACGACAGGAATGACTCGGAGGCCGTGCTGTCCGTGGGCTTCGTGTCGTACACTCGGCATAGAAGGATCTGCTGATCCTCAAAATGTCGGGTCGAGACGACGTCACCGAGCCATCATCCTCCTTCAGCCGGCTAAGCACAGAGCTCTCTTTGTGCACCTTCTGAAAGAAGAAACGCAAGCACGTCTCGTCCAGCTCCACGGAGCGGACCCTGGACCAGAAGATTATCCTGGAGGCCTTCGCAGCAAAGAGCGAGGCTTGCTGGCCCTTCACCTCGCGGAGGTCCTCCGGGACATCAACCCCCATCAACTGCAGAAGGAGCAGGTTCTGCACCCTTTTCTGGAGTCGCGACAGCTTTCCCCGCCTCTCTCTTGCCTTCTGAACACCCTTGAGGACAAAGAACCTCTTGATGTTCTCCTTCACTGTCTCCCATCAGTCGCCTGGAGACTCAAAGAGGGGTGTCACGGTTCTCCAACCGGCGTACTCCCTCTTAAGCTCCTTGACGTTCTCTGGGGTCAACAGAGTCGTGTTGAGCTTCCACGTCCCCTTGCCGTCCGGCTGGTCGTCCTGTAAGTGACAGTCGGCCAGCAGGAGGCAGTGGTCAGAGAAGAACACTGGCTCGACGCCGGTGGACCTGAGCGAGAACGTCCGTGACACAAACAGGAAGTCTATCCTTGAGCGGATAGACCCGTCTGGCCGCAACCAGGTGTACCTCTGCTGCGCTCCATCTGCAGGGATGCTGAAGACATCGAGCAGCTTGGCGTCCTTCACCGTGCCCATCGGGAAACTGGACGTGACGTCCAGTTGACTCCCCCCACCTGGTGTCCCCACGCCGGATCTTCCATCTGCATCAATGATGCAGTTGAAGTCTCCGCCTAGGATGACCGGCCTGGACGTAGCCAGCAGGGGTGGAAGCTGCTGCAGGACGGCCAACCGCTCACTTTGTACCGCCGGGGCGTACACGTTGATCAGCCTCAGGGGAGCGTTCCCATAGGTGATGTCAGCCACTAGGAGGCGACCCCCCACCACCTCCTGAACTTGAGAGATGGTGAAGTTGCGCCCCTGCAGCAGAATAGCCAGGCCCGAGGAGCGACAGTCGTTACCCCCCGACCAGATCGAAGGCCCACAGGTCCAGGCGCCGGACCATTTCCCGTACCTGCCGAGGTGCGGTATCCCGCACTCCTGCAGAAACAGGAGGTCCGCCTTGATGGTGGTCAGGTAGGCCAACGTGGACACACATCTTGCGGTTGACTTGACGCTGCGCACATTAATGCTCGCAACTCGTACCCCCAGTGTGGGCAGTGACCGCAGTACCCTCCCCAAGTCCAAGGTCCAGCCCCTCCATCTGTCCCTGCATGCCCATTGCCCGGGCTAACTGCTGGACGCTCTCCGAGCTCAGGAAACAGACGGTGCTGCCTTCTGGGTGGCATCCCCCCCGTCAGGGGTGCGGAGGCAGGAGGGTCCGGCTCTGGGTCAGGCTGGGGACGCGCTGTTTCCCCCTTCCCGCCTGGAAGTCCCGGGGGGCCCTCCAGTGCTCCAGCGGCACTTGACTGGGTGTCGGAGGGAGCCTCAGGACGCCTCCCGTCACCTGGAAGCGGGGTGCTGCTTTCCTTCCCCCTCGAGATCTTTAACTTCTGCTTCGGGTGGGCCCTCTCCGAATCCCCCTCGTCAGAGGAGCTCTTATAGCCCCCCTGTAGCTGCCTCTTCCCGCCTGATGGTTGCGGTTCCTGGGCCCGTCGACGCACCTTCCTCCTTGCTTTCCGGACTGTTGTCCACTCCCCTGGGTCGCCTGTTGCCGCCTCCATCGACTCCGGGTTGTCGGGGTGGATCGGAGCCTGCAGGGGCGCTTTGCTGGCCTCGGGCCCATCCTGCGGGACTGGGCCCTCCTGCACGGCCTGGCCCTCCTGCACATTAGTGGGGTCCTTGCTGGGCCCTGGTGCCTTCCTCTCCTCTGGGGGGGGCTGGCCCCGCATTGCCCCCGCTGGCGACCTGGGCGTAGGTGGTACCCCGCCGCGGGCATGCCCTATAGAAGTGGCCCGCTTCCCCGCAAAGGTTGCAGCTTCTCTCTCGTGGGCAATCCTTTGCAAGGTGTAAGATAATAAAATGTGAGGCTGGATGAACACAGCAGGCCAAGCAGCATCTCAGGAGCACAAAAGCTGACGTTTCGGGCCTAGACCCTTCATCAGAGAGGGGGATGGGGGGAGGGAACTGGAATAAATAGGGAGAGAGGGGGAGGCGGACCGAAGATGGAGAGTAAAGAAGATAGGTGGAGAGAGTGTAGGTGGGGAGGTAGGGAGGGGATAGGTCAGTCCAGGGAAGACGGACAGGTCAAGGAGGTGGGATGAGGTTAGTAGGTAGCTGGGGGTGCGGCTTGGGGTGGGAGGAAGGGATGGGTGAGAGGAAGAACCGGTTAGGGAGGCAGAGACAGGTTGGACTGGTTTTGGGATGCAGTGGGTGGGGGGGAAGAGCTGGGCTGGTTGTGTGGTGCAGTGAGGGGAGGGGATGAACTGGGCTGGTTTAGGGATGCAGTAGGGGAAGGGGAGATTTTGAAACTGGTGAAGTCCACATTGATACCATATGGCTGCAGGGTTCCCAGGCGGAATATGAGTTGCTGTTCCTGCAACCTTCGGGTGGCATCATTGTGGCACTGCAGGAGGCCCATGATGGACATGTCATCTAGAGAATGGGAGGGGGAGTGGAAATGGTTTGCGACTGGGAGGTGCAGTTGTTTGTTGCGGACTGGGCGGAGGTGTTCTGCAAAGCGGTCCCCAAGCCTCCGCATGGTTTCCCCAATGTAGAGAAAGCCGCACCGGGTACAGTGGATGCAGTATACCACATTGGCAGATGTGCAGGTGAACCTCTGCTTAATGTGGAATGTCATCTTGGGGCCTGGGATGGGGGTGAGGGAGGAGGTGTGGGGACAAGTGTAGCATTTCCTGCGGTTGCAGGGGAAGGTGCCGGGTGTGGTGGGGTTGGAGGGCAGTGTGGAGCGAACAAGGGAGTCACGGAGAGAGTGGTCTCTCCGGAAAGCTGACAGGGGAGGGGATGGAAAAATGTCTTGGGTGGTGGGGTCGGATTGTAAATGGCGGAAGTGTCGGAGGATAATGCGTTGTATCCGGAGGTTGGTAGGGTAGGTTGCAAGGTGTCCCTCCTCCCTCCAGATGGTGGCTTTGCAGTCGGCTGCCATGTGACCTGACCTACCACAGGCATGGCAGACTTTAGGTTGCCCTGCATAGGTCAGGTAGCCCCTGCTCCCGCCGATCGCGAAGCTGGACGGTGGGTGTGCGACATTCCCGTCTGCGCCCATCCTCAGCGTCACCTTGACCTGCCTCTTACTCGTCCAGATGCCAAAGGGGTCCACGATGTCAGTTAGGTCCCCTTCCACCTTCACATACCTTCCGAGGAAGGTCAGGACATCAACTGCTGGCACATGCGGGTTGTACATGTGTACAGTTACCATACGGCTCCTCTGCGCTGGCATCACAAACAGGGGGACAGCGGTCAATACAGAGAGGGGGCCCTCACCTCCTTTCTCCTTGAAAACCTCCAGGAAGCGCTCGCAAAGCTTGGCACTCCTGAAGGTCACGTTAAAAACCTCCTCCGGAGAAATCCTGCAGGCAGTAAATGTCCGCAGCAGCAAACTCACAACAGCCCGACAGGACCCTCTTCACGAAGAAGGTGCGGTCCACAGGTGCACCTTCATCCACCTTCTTTACAGAAACACGGATGGTGTTCTGGACACCCTGACCTGGGGCACGAGCACTTGCCACAGCCACCGTTGCAGGTTGGCTGCTCCCCTGAACCAGCGTTAGGCCGAAGCCAGCATTAAGATCCACTGGTCGCAAGGGTGCACAGCCAACCCGACGTCCTCCTTTCACCTCCAAGATAGCACTCTCCTCCTCTCGGTCCACAAGAGAGTAGGTCTTTATTGTGTTCGAGATGTAAGCTAGTTCACTGAGCTTGCTGGTGTGTTCCCAGATGTTTCGTCACCTTTTTTTTTATTTGAAAAAATATACTTTATTCATAGAATGTACAAAAAATAAAACATTTATACACCTACCCAGTCATGCAAGCCACTCCGGGTTACCCGGGGGTACGTACACCAACTAAAGGGAAAAAAAAACAAAACAGAAAAAAAAACAAAGCAAAGAAACCGCCCCGGCAGTCGTCACCCCGCACAGTCCCAGTTGGTCCCGTGACCAGTTGGGGAAGGCGCCAGCTGGGCCCAGTTACCAGATAGGATTCTTTTCCCTTTTCTGGACGAGGGGGCTCATACGGTGGTCTTTCCCCACCGCGCCTTGGCGGCGGCTGCCCCAAGCTTTAGCGCATCCCTCAGCACGTAGCCCTGGACCTTGGAGTGCGCCAGTCTGCAACACTCGGTCGGGGTCAGTTCTTTCAGCTGGCAGACCAGCAAGTTGCGGGCAGACCAAAGAGCGTCTTTCACCGCATTGATGATCCTCCAGGCGCAGTTGATGTTGGTCTCGGTGTGCATCCCCGGAAACAGCCCGTAGAGCACGGAGTCCCGCGTCACGGAGCTGCTCGGGACGAACCTCGACAAATACCACTGCATCCCCCTCCAGACCTCCTGCGCATAGGCACACTCCAGAAGGAGGTGATCGACAGTCTCGTCCCCCCCGCAGCCACCTCGAGGGCAGCGTGCGGTGGTGCAGAGATTCCGGGCGTGCATGAAGGATCTCACTGGCAGAGCCCCTCTCACCGCCAGCCAAGCAATGTCCTTGTGCTTGTTTGAAAGTTCTGGCGATGAGGCATTCTGCCAAACGACTTTGGCAGTCTGCGTGGGGAACCACACGACGGGATCCACCCTCTCCTTTTGCCGAAGGGTCCTGAGGATACTACGTGCTGACCACTGCCTGACGGCCTTGTGGTCAAAGGTGTTTCCTTTCAAAAATTTCTCCACGAAGGACAGGTGGTACGGGACGGTCCAACTACTCGGAGCGTTCCGCGGCAACGAGGCCAGGCCCATCCTTCGCAACACCGGGGACAGGTAGAACCTCAGTAAGTAGTGACACTTGGTGTTTGCGTACTGAGGATCTACACACAGCTTGATGCAGCCGCACACAAAGGTAGCCATCAGGGCGAGGGTGGCGTTCGGTACGCCCTTTCCCCCATTTCCCAGGTCTTTGTACATGGTATCTCTGCGGACCCGGTCCATCCTCGACCCCCAAATGAAGTGGAAGATGGCCCGGGTGACCGCAGCGGCGCAGGTCCAGGTAATAGGCCAGGCCTGCGCCACATACAACAGTACCGAAAGCCCCTCGCACCTGATGCGGCGGGGTACCACCTACGCCCAGGTCGCCGGCAGGGGAAATGGGGGGTCAGCCCCCCCGGAGGAGAGGAAGGCACCAGGGCCCAGCAAGGACCCCACTAATGTGCAGGAGGGCCAGGCCGTGCAGGAGGGCCCAGCCCTGCAGGATGGGCCCGAGGCCAGCAAAGCACCCCTGCAGGCTCCGATCCCCCCTGACAACCCGGAGCCAATGGAGGCGGCGGCAGGCAACCCAGGGGAGTGGACTACAGTCCGGAAAGCGAGGAGGAAGGTGCGTCGACGGGCCCAGGAACCGCAACAATCAGGAGGGAAGAGGCAGCTACAGGGGGGCTATAAGAGCTCCTCTGACGAGGAGGATTCGGAGAGGGCCCACCCGAAGCAGAAGTTAAAGGTCTCGAGGGGGAAGGAAAGCAGCACCCCGCTTCCAGGTGAGGGGAGGCGTCCTGAGGCTCACTCCGACACCCAGTCAAGCGCCGCTGGAGCACTGGAGGGCCCCCCGGAACTTCCAGGCGGGAAGGAGGAAACAGCACGTCCCCAGCCTGATCCGGAGCCAGACCCTCCTGCCTCCGCACCCCTGGCGGGGGGATGCCACCCGGAAGGCAGCACAGACGGTTTCCTGAGCCCAGAGAGCGTCCAGCAGTTAGCCCGGGCAATGGGCATGAAGGGACAGATGGAGGGGCTGGACCTTGGACCTGGGGAGGGTACTGCGGTCACTGCCCACAATGGGGGTACGAATTGCGAGCATTAATGTGCGCAGCGTCAAGTCAACCGCGAGATGTGTGTCCACGTTGGCCTACCTGACCACCATCAAGGCGGACCTCCTGTTTCTGCAGGAGTGCGGGATACCGCACCTCGGCAGGTACGGGAAATGGTCCGGCGCCTGGACCTGTGGGCCTTCGATCTGGTCGGGGGGTAACGACTGTCGCTCCTCGGGCCTGGCTATTCTGCTGCGGGGGCACAACTTCACCATCTCTCAAGTTCAGGAGGTGGTGGGGGGGCGCCTCCTAGTGGCTGACATCACCTACAGGAATGCTCCCCTGAGGCTGATCAACGTGTACGCCCCAGTGGTACAGAGTGAGCGGTTGGACGTCCTGCAGCGGCTTCCACCCCTGCTGGCTACGTCCAGGCCGGTCATCCTAGGCGGAGACTTCAACTGCATCATTGATGCAGATGGAAGATCCGGCGTGGGGACAGCGGGTGGGGGGATTCAACTGGACGTCACGTCCAGATTCCTGATGGGCACGGTGAAGGACGCCAAGCTGCTCGACGTCTTCAGCACCCCTGCAGACGGAGCGCAGCAGAGGTACACCTGGTCGCGGCCAGACGGGTCTATCCGCTCAAGGATAGACTTCCTGTTTGTGTCACGGACGTTCTCGGTCAGATCCACTGGTGTCGAGCCGGTGTTCTTCTCTGACCACTGCCTCCTGTTGGCCGACTGTCACTTACAGGACGACCAGCCGGCCGGCAAGGGGACGTGGAAGCTCAACACGACTCTGTTGACCCCAGAGAACGTCAAGGAGCTTAAGAGGGAGTACACCGGTTGGAGAACCGTGAAACCCCTCTTTGAGTCTCCAGGCGACTGGTGGGAGACGGTGAAGGAGAACATCAAGAGGTTCTTTGTCCTCAAGGGTGTTCAGAAGGCAAGAGAGAGGCGGGGAAAGCTGTCGCGACTCCAGAAAAGGGTGCAGAACCTGCTCCTTCTGCAGTTGATGGGGGTCGATGTCACGGAGGACCTCCGCGAGGTGAGGGGCCAGCAAGCCTCGCTCTTCGCCGCGGAGGCCTCCAGGATAATCTTCCGGTCCAGGGTCCGCTCCGTGGAGCAGGACGAGACGTGCTCGCGTTTCTTCTTTCAGAAGGTGCACAAAGAGAGCTCTGTGCTTAGCCGGCTGAAGGAGGACGACGGCTCGGTGACGTCGTCTCGGCCCGACGTTTTGAGGATCAGCAGATCCTTCTATGCCGGACTGTACGACACGAAGCCCACGGACAGCACGGCCTCCGAGTCGTTCCTGTCGTCTATCACGGAGGTCTTAGACGACGGCACGAGGGAGTGGCTGGACCGGCCGATATCCCTGGACGAGCTGGCCAGAGCCCTCAAGTCCTTGCAGAGGAATAGGACTCCCGGAAGTGATGGCTTACCGGTCGAGCTGTATTCTGCTCTGTGGGGCCTGGTCGGCCAGGACCTGCTGGAGGTGTACGATAGTGCGCTTCGGGCAGGGGAAATGTGCAAGTCCATGAGGAAGGGCATCATCACCCTCATTTACAAGAGGAAGGGGGAGAGGGAAGAAATTAAGAATTGGCGTCCCATTTCACTTTTGAACGTGGACTACAAAATCCTGGCCAAGGTCATTGCCAACCGGGTCAGGTCTGTCCTGGAGTCGGTGATTCACCCTGACCAAACCTGTGCTGTGCCGGGCAGGAAGATCGCTGAGAGCCTCGCACTCATCAGGGATACGATCGCCTACGTACAGGACAGGCGGGTGGACACCTGCCTCGTCAGCCTGGACCAGGAGAAGGCCTTCGACAGGGTCCCTCATGCTTACATGAGGGACGTCCTCTCCAAATTGGGGTTCGGGGAGGGCATCCGCAATTGGATCCGGCTGCTCTACGCCAACATCTTTAGCGCAGTCTCGATCAACGGGTGGGAATCAGACAGTTTTCCTGTTAGATCTGGAGTCAGGCAGGGCTGCCCGCTCTCTCCTGCCTTGTTCGTGTGCTGTGTGGAGCCCTTCGCCGCCTCCATCAGGAAGGACGTGAGCCTGAGGGGCGTGACTATCCCAGGCAGCGGAGGCCTTCAGGTCAAGACCTCCCTGTACATGGATGATGTCGCCGTCTTCTGCACCGATCGTCGGTCGGTGAGTAGGCTGTTGGACATCTGCGGCCAGTTTGAACTGGCCTCGGGTGCCAAAGTCAATAGGGGTAAGAGCGAGGTCATGTTCTTCGGGAACTGGGACGACCGCTCCTTCATCCCCTTCACCGTCAGGACAGACTACCTGAAGGTGCTGGGTGTTTGGTTTGGTGGAGCTGGGGCATGCACTAAGACTTGGGAGGAGCGTATCTCCAAATTTAAGCAGAAGCTGGGCAGGTGGACGCTCCGGTCCCTCTCCATCGCGGGTAAGAACCTGGTTGTCAGGTGCGAGGGGCTTTCGGTACTGTTGTATGTGGCGCAGGCCTGGCCTATTACCTGGACCTGCGCCGCTGCGGTCACCCGGGCCATCTTCCACTTCATTTGGGGGTCGAGGATGGACCGGGTCCGCAGAGATACCATGTACAAAGACCTGGGAAATGGGGGAAAGGGCGTACCGAACGCCACCCTCGCCCTGATGGCTACCTTTGTGTGCGGCTGCATCAAGCTGTGCGTAGATCCTCAGTACGCAAACACCAAGTGTCACTACTTACTGAGGTTCTACCTGTCCCCGGTGTTGCGAAGGATGGGCCTGGCCTCGTTGCCGCGGAACGCTCCAAGTAGTTGGACCGTCCCGTACCACCTGTCCTTCGTGGAGAAATTTTTGAAAGGAAACACCTTTGACCACAAGGCCGTCAGGCAGTGGTCAGCACGTAGTATCCTCAGGACCCTTCGGCAAAAGGAGAGGGTGGATCCCGTCGTGTGGTTCCCCACGCAGACTGCCAAAGTCGTTTGGCAGAATGCCTCATCGCCAGAACTTTCAAACAAGCACAAGGACATTGCTTGGCTGGCGGTGAGAGGGGCTCTGCCAGTGAG
This sequence comes from Stegostoma tigrinum, assembly GCF_030684315.1. Lineage (NCBI taxonomy): Eukaryota > Metazoa > Chordata > Chondrichthyes > Orectolobiformes > Stegostomatidae > Stegostoma > Stegostoma tigrinum. The sequence goes on from NC_081368.1 coordinate 60,256,445, forward strand.
ATCCTTCATGCACGCCCGGAATCTCTGCACCACCGCACGCTGCCCTCGAGGTGGCTGCGGGGGGGACGAGACTGTCGATCACCTCCTTCTGGAGTGTGCCTATGCGCAGGAGGTCTGGAGGGGGATGCAGTGGTATTTGTCGAGGTTCGTCCCGAGCAGCTCCGTGACGCGGGACTCCGTGCTCTACGGGCTGTTTCCGGGGACGCACACCGAGACCAACATCAACTGCGCCTGGAGGACCATCAATGCGGTGAAAGACGCTCTTTGGTCTGCCCGCAACTTGCTGGTCTGCCAGCTGAATGAACTGACCCCGACCGAGTGTTGCAGACTGGCGCACTCCAAGGTCCAGGGCTACGTGCTGAGGGATGCGCTAAAGCTTGGGGCAGCCGCCGCCAAGGCGCGGTGGGGAAAGACCACCGTATGAGCCCCCTCGTCCAGAAAAGGGAAAAGAATCCTATCTGGTAACTGGGCCCAGCTGGCGCCTTCCCCAACTGGTCACGGGACCAACTGGGACTGTGCGGGGTGACGACTGCCGGGGCGGTTTCTTTGCTTTGTTTTTTTTTCTGTTTTGTTTTTTTTTCCCTTTAGTTGGTGTACGTACCCCCGGGTAACCCGGAGTGGCTTGCATGACTGGGTAGGTGTATAAATGTTTTATTTTTTGTACATTCTATGAATAAAGTATATTTTTTCAAATAAAAAAAAAGGTGATGAAACATCTGAAAACGAACCTTCCAGCTCAGCGAGCAAACTTCCATCCAATGTAAGGCTATCCTCCCCACTATGTCCCACCCCAACAATTTTTCTGTTGTCTGCAATCTGCTGCAACAACATATAAGCAGTTGCCTTGAGGACCACCGCATAGATTTAGCATAGCTATCTGAAAATCTTGGCATGTCATTTTCCTCTTAACTATCATGGACATGGCAGTAAGGGCAATGAGTTTTGTGAGGCCATTAGCCTGAGGCAAGAGAAAAAAGAACACAGTGAATACCTTATTTCCTACATTTCTTGGAAAGGTGCAATAGTGTACTTCTGACCATTGTCAGATACGATTTATTGAGGAACACCCAGTATGTTGAATCTCGCAGTCAATTTTTCAATAGCCATTTCATTCATTGTATCTTTAATATATCGGACAAAAGTGACCTTGTCATATTAACCAGTGACCAGAATATAATTGTGTCCTTGGATATGGAAACTATCAGTGACAACTTTGTACTAAGAATCAGAAGGAATGTTGTGTGGAAGGAAAGAGTTCCTGATTGTTGAGTATGATGAGGTTGTCATGTTTCACATGGCTTGATCAATATCTTTGTTGATGCTTGTTCAGTAGGGGGATTCAGATGTTCCACATGTTCCTTCTTCTACTCCCATGCATCTAACATGTCTTGATATACATTTGTGGAATTACCACCTGTTTTTCTTTAAAAATTACATTCTTAGAGATTTGTTGTTTGTGTTTGGATGGTCAAGATAAACATATTTGCTTTGGACTTGGTGACTGCTTGTTGAAGCTAGACATCATCTAATGTAGCTTGCTGAAACAATTATTCTTGGCTATGGCCAAAATGAATGACATAATGTTGAGACTGTCATATACACAGAGTCGATAACACCACCTGTAGCTCTGCTGGAATACCATTGCTCTTTTTGAAACTGGAAGTAGGCTAAAAGTATCAGAAGTACGGGGGCTCAGAGGTTAGCACTGCTACCTCACAGCACCAAGGACCCAGGTTCAAAACCACCCTCAGGTGGCTGCCTGTGTGGAGTTTGCCCATTTTCCCCGTGTCTGTGTGGGTTTCCACAAAGGTGGTATTCCTGCCAAAGGTGCGTTTTTGCAGCGAGTTCAAAATGGAGGCTCTCTGATCACAACATTCAGAACAGCCAGTTCTGCTATAATACATTTCCGTCAACACAAATTGGCTGTAACGCGATTGATGAATAGAGGGACGCTGCTTCTAAAACACAAGCTTGTGATGGCTTTATCATGATTCCATTGGTGCTTGGAGGATTACATGTCAACATCACGTGATCGTTTCTGGGCTTTGTCATGAAGTTACAGTTATTGTACAGAGGTACAGTTCAAACCTCCCGTAACGTCGTCATCTTGACATTATTTTCAAGGTGAAGTGTTAATTTTGCTTTTATTCCATCTTTAGATATGAATTAAACATTCAACAAAATTTGCTGTCCATTGTATTTGGCTTTTGAGTGATTTTTGAGCGATTTTAAGTGATTTTTTTTTGGTGGTCTGCCCCTAACTCCACTTTTCCCTTAGGCCCCATTATTTCCATAGCACGATTTTCTACAATGCAATGTTGTACAGGCACACAACTATCACGTTATAGTAGAATCGACTGTATATAGGGATAAAAAACTGAAGAACCCAAGACACCTTTGTTAATCATCTTTGTTTGCGGTCTTGGCATCTTCTGAATCTTTCCTATCTGGGGAGGATCAGATCTGATTCCAGTAGATTGATCCAAAGAAATTGGTTTACGTTGTTTTGAAATTTTTTTTCTGGTTGAAATTGAGATAATGTGTCCTTGCTGCTGTCATGAGCAGAAAGAAGCTATGTCATACTCATGTTTCAGTTTTTCCAAGGATTGCAATGTTGTCTGTAGTTTCACAATGATTTGATCCATGAGTTATTGGAACATATATTGGGTCACGGATAAGTCAGATGGCAATCTGAGGAAACAACATCTTGTGAAAGGAATTCTAAAAGTTGAGGTTTCTGTCTGTCTGAGGAATGGAGCATAGATCAATGTAAATTCTTGGGGCATCATTACTAGAAAAGAATTTGGAACCAGTGAACATGGGACCGAGGTTTATCCGATTGGGAATCTTATATGGGCATCTCTTTCGTGCAACATTCAGGCATATTGGACATAAACATACAATAAAATGTCATCTTTACTTCCTGATGTGAGGAGCTGGTTTTGGACTGGGGTGGAAAAAGGACAGAAATCACTTCACCTGATGTAGGGGCAGAGCTCTGCAGCCTTTTGGTTTCAAATAAACCTGTTTGACTTTAACCTGGTGTCATATGATTCCCGATCTTTACTTCAATACACAAGTTATGAAGTTGCACCAGTCTGTGTGATGCTTGACTCTCCTGATGATGTTGTTTTGTACCGTGGAATCCAATTCCAATATGAGCTTGAATATGAACGTTAAACTTACAAAGCGGGTCAATATTAGGTTGGGCATCGCCTTCTGTTCGTAACACAGCATTGCCTCTAAAGTTGTTAATAGCATCGAACTGTCTGGGTAAAAGTCAGTCAGTTTGTGAATAGGCTCTGTGTTTTGGTCTGAAATCATAAGTATTGCAACTGATGAGTTTGTTACCTCATGGCTCATAGATCCGCGCATGTCGTTCAACCAGTGATTAGCTGGATAAGTTGTTTCAACAATGTAAAAGTCTTCAGGTGTCCATTCCTAGGAGGTATCGAAATATTTAAGATATATAACATTAATGGAAAGAATGTCAGTCACAATTTAAATAGGTAGCTTGTCATGAATGGACTGAGTCATTGGAGTCGATAGCATAGGAAAAGGTCCTTTGGGGCTGTGCCAATCAAAAATAACTGCTGGGTTCTTCTGATCCCATTTTGTAAGCCTTGGCCCATAGACTTTAATGCCTTGGCATCACATCTACACATCGAAATGCTTCTTAAATATTGTAAGTGTCTCTTCCTCTACCACCCTTACAGGCAGTGAGTTCCAAATTGCCACCACCCTCTGGGAGAAAACAAAAATTCCTCAAAGTTGTCAGTGATCAAGGTGGATTTGTGTTTTTTCTTTAACCCTTGGAGTGACAGAGCCGGTCTCTTGCACAGAAAAGGAACAGTTAGCTTATTTTCATGCCCTTGCCCTGAATCTTACTGTGAAACGACATCATGCTCTCACACACAAACTAATTATAGATGAGGTAAGGATAATACTGACAGTCACTGAATAGAACTCGGGTTCTATTTCAAGGCAGGGTGCCCTGTTTTGAGATTGAGCCATCAAGTTGTCAAAACTGGCAACTTTGCAAATGTTGAAATAGTTCTGAAGCTATGATGGCTTCTATTGTTGATCTGCAGTAAGCTGATTCACAGGTAGCTTGTGGATGGAATGAGGGCGGGGAGACAGTGGCCCATTGTTTCTTTTTCATGAAACAGTGGATCTGCCCTCTGACAGGCTGGTTGTTTATAATGGTCAGATAGGTGGGCTTTTTGGATCCTCTCTGCTTGCAGGGCACTGTATCTGTCTACAGACTCTGCTCACTTATAGTGACAACCTTTCCTTCTTGTGCTAAATGACCTTGTAAAAAGAAAGCCGAATTTTCTTGCAAATATGTCATTGTGCTCATACAGTCTGAAGTCTTCTCTCCGTTGTGATGCATGGCGGTTCACAGTTTCTTATCAGTCAAACGTCTCTGTGTTTGAAGGAAAGCTGTCAAAGTCAGTAGCGTCTATTTACATTTGTGGACATCCATTGAATTCCGAGCATTCTTTTATGTACGGGAATGTCCTCTGCTGTATCATCTAGGGAATCTGTTTGAATCCATAATTCATTGGGAACCATTTCTAAAGTCAGCTACTGCTTAAACAAAGGTAGCCTTTAAATATACAGATTTTCAACATTCATGACATTATGAAAAACACAGCTATAACATTGCACTTATGCATTCTATCACTCCACAGAGGATACCAGGGGTGCAAAATACAAATCTCACTCAAGGCTTAAATCCTCTTCTATTTCTTAATCGTCCCCATTCTCCCTTTCTGCTTCCTTTTCATTACATCCTATCCTGCAATGTCATTGAAGTGATTTCATCAGCAGTCAGGCTATTCCTCCCTTTCTACCATTTTTCAAATCTTGTCTGTTGACTTTGTATCTTTCACTCCCAACCCTGACCACTTTGCAACCATGTTTCTGATATGACACCCATTCTGGACCATTCAAACTGAATTTATGCCTGTAATTCGTTCTAATTGTGCCTTATATCCTGTGTATTTATATAAAAAAACTCATATTTGGGTAACAAGTCCGATGCTATTCAGACCTTCTGAGTACTTAACATTTTTGGTTCCTGTTACTTTTCATTTTATGGGGTGGAATGTTCACAGCTCCTGATGGTTTAGCTGTGGGAAGTTGGCTGGGAAAGAACAGTGAAAATAAGTAGATTCTTGAAGTTGAGAAAATAAAGTTCAATTTTGCACAAAAGCTTTAAACAACTAGGCAAAAAAACTAGTGAGTGGTAAGGGGCCTATTTACATTCATTAACATCTCATTATTAACTAAACTGGTATAAAGAATGTGGTCAGATGGCCAGCAGCAGAAATGCCTATGAGACTCATTGACAGCAATAATCAAGCATGCTGGGAAATTTTGGTCAAGTTAGTTTTAATTCTGACATTAGTTGAAACTGCAGACAGGACATGGTGTGATCCATCCTGTAAGCTGTGACCTGCAGCTTCCTGTGTTGACCAATATAAGAGGTTTTATGCTGGTCTGCTAGACATACAGGCACCATATTATCTAATATGGAGCATGGAGCATGGCTGTTTGTGACTTACTACAAGTATTTGGGTTTTGCTTACCAGTAAATGCCATTGGTTGGGATAAAACATTGTGATGAGGTTTGGTCAATTCATTAACTGGGTGCCAGAGAAGTTTCAGAAGAATGCGCATGTTTTGGGATAAAAGTTACCAGCACAAAGAATCTTGCAGGAATGAGCCTTCAAGACCAACATTTGAGAAGTAGGTGCCTTGAAGTCATCTTCAGAGAACATGAAAAACCACGAGACAAGATGCTCTAAGGGTCGGTGTGGACTTGTTGGGTCGAAGCGCCTGGTTCCACACTGTAGGGGTTCTATGAATCTATGATCTACAAAGAGGGCAAGGTTGATCACTTCACTCGAAACAGCACTGTATTTGTTTCAATCCAAACTTATAAAGTCAAGTTAGGGTTAAAGGTAGATAAAGTAAGGTAAAGTAAAATTAAATGATGTGAGTTAAAGTTGTCAGATGAGTAAGAAGTTAATGTTGCAATGAATGTATGTTTAATGTCAATACCTAAAGAGATAAATAAGGAAGGGTTTGTTTAATTGAAGTCTGGGTTGACTCCCTGTCTTTTGTCTATCACACAGGGGAAGAACATCTAAGTAAAATGTTTGAGTACTCCTTTCAGGTAACAGGAGTTTGCTATTTTCCCAGGCGATGGAGGGAAATTATTTTGGCGACAATTCCCAGCATGAATGTCTGAGAATGTTACTGGTTGATGCACTTTTACAGGTACCATCTCCAGGTATCCAGCTTGGACAGCCATCCCTGACATTTTGGACCACCATCCATGGGCAATAACCATCTGCACCCTCTATCCACAGAGGACTGAACACGCATCAGCCTCACCATAGCATTATGGCACATCTCCAACTCTCATATAATATAATTCACCACTTCAGTTTGGAGCTCACTAGTAGCTTTCATTGCAATGTTTCGGCCGAGCTATTTTGTGTACAGGGAAAGGCACTCACCTCATGCCCTTGTATGGGGGGGCTTCTCGGGGGCTGTGTCTTGTTGTCTCAGCATTCAGTTAAATTGCACCTACTTGGATACTCACAGCATCTTTGACTTGCCTTGCATGTTTACACATTGGCACCTCACAGAGCTTCTCTCTTGCCTTTTAGCATAGACACAAAACCAGGCAGCTTGTCACATTTGATCAGGTCAGGTGGTAGATATGTTACTTTAAAGAATCATCCTACATCAATCTCACACCTGCATCACGTGCCAGCAAACTTGGGAAGTGCTTCACCCAAATAGCCATCTCTGAAAGCTAAGGATAGTAGACCTCAGTCAGGTGAAGACAGGGTAAGGGAGCTACCATCAGTCAAAAGTTTTAGGCATGATTCCTGTGGATTGGAAGGTAGCAAATGTTGGGCCATTATTTAAGAAAGCAGCAAGAGAGAATACAGGGACCTACTGACCAGTAGCCTTACATGATGAGGATGGAAAATGTTTGAATCTATGATAAAGAATTGAAATACATAGATACTTAGTTGATCATGATCTGATCTGATAGAGTGAGTGCTGATTTGCAACTGAGAAATTGCATTTGACAAACTTGTTAGAGTTTTTTTTATGATGTTACAAACAAAACTGATAAAGGCACGACAATGAACTTGAATTTTGGAAGGCTTTTGATAATATCTCCCATAGCAGGCCAGTTAAAGAAGTTAAAGGGCATGGGATAGGGAGTAATGCACTAGTATGGAGTAATTCTTAGCAAACAAACAGAAAACAGTGTATGGAAATAAACTGGATATTCTCTTGCTGGCAGGCAGCGACTAGTGGGGTATGGCAAGGATCACTACTTATTTCTAAACTGCATATAATATGTCAATGATTTAGAGGCTGGGACCAGTGTAATGTTTCCAAATCTGTGGATGATACAAAGCTCAGTGGAATGCATGTGTTATGAGGAATATGTAAAATAGCCTCAGGAGGATTTAGTCAGGCTTACTGAATTGGCAAGATGGGATACACTGTGGAAAAATGAGAGGTTATCCACCTTGATTTGAGAAACAGGTATGCAGAGCTTTTCTTAAATGGTAAGATGTTGGAAAGTGTCAACATACAAAGTGCCCTTGATATCCTTGTCAACAAGTCACTCAAAGCGAACATGTAGGTTTAGAAAGCTATTACGATTCAAAATGGAATGCTAACCTCTATTGCAAGACGATTTGAGTACAGGAGTAGTGAAGTCTTGCTTTAATAAAAGCTTAGTTACTTCAGATGTGGAGTGGTGCGCTCAGGTTTGGTCTCCTTATCTCAGGCACAATATTACTGCCATAGGTGAATACAGTGAAGGTTTATAAGACTTGTTCTGGAATGGAAGAACAGCCCTAGGAAGAGAGACTGGGCATTTATTCTCCAGAATTTCCAAAAATGAGAGGTGATATTCCCTTATTTAAACATGACAAAGTTTCACACTAGTATGGGTGCTACTGAAAGAAGAGCTATCTTTCAGACTGTGTCAAAAGAATTTTAGACGCTGCTTATAAAAGATACAATCCACCTCTCTCATTATTGAATCTTCTATACCTAACGCATTATATTTAACCCCATCCTTCCTCCTTTGGACGGACTCCTCCCTCATGAAAACTTCAGAGTAACTAACTTCACCATCAACAAGTGTTGCCAATACATACACCCCTTTTGCTGTATTACAAATCTGCTGTTGTGTGGGTAGAACTTAAGGATGTCAGGTGCTTTCCTTTAATGGGAACTTTACAGGGAACAGCTGCAGGCTGTTTACCCTCCAAGCATGCCCCACCATTCAGTAAGGTCATGACTCATCTGATTTTAATCTCAAATCTACATTCCTGCATATCCCTGATAATAATTCATCCCCTGGTAGTTAGGAATCCATTTACCTCTGCTTTAAAAATATTTAAAAAGACTACTTATTCTGCATCCATTGTATTGTGAGGAAGGCAATTCCAAAGAGCCATGATGCTCAAAGAAAAGATGATTCCTCATCTCTGTCTTAAGTAGGCAGCCCCTTATTTTTAAACTACAATTCCTAGTTCTATGTTCTCCCACAAGATGAAACATTCTTTTGACATCCACTCGGTCAATGGTCAAACTCCACAAGATATAATATGTTTCAATTCAGTCACCTCTGACTTTTCGAAGTTCCAGAGGATACAGGCCTCATCCTGTCTAGCCTTTCCTTATGAGGCAATCAAGTCATTCCAGTCGTTAGTCCAGTAAACCCTCTCTCACTGCTTTCAATGTGTTCACAATCTTCTGTGAACACACTGACCAGTCCTGTACACAGTACTCCAGATGCAATATCACCAATGGTGTGTATATCTGATGTGTAACTTCCTGCTTTTACATTCAATTCAACATACAATAAAACATAATATCTGTGTGTGAAAGACAAGCTGCTGGAGTCTAAGTTATTTTCAAAATGACTGTTTATTCACATTTATAAACACGTAGGACAAAGTCCAGACTCTTGTTTCAATCTTCAGAGTTTCTATATAACCATGTGATCTATCACATTGCTTTTGACAGAGACTTTCTACTTACACAATCATGCGTTAGCCCATCACTCCAGAATAAACTGCTTTTGGCGTGTTCATGCAAAAGTCATGGTTCTGATTCTGAATATCAGGCCCTGGGATGTTGTCGGGTTCAGAGCGAGTTAAGGGAGGGATTGAGTCTGGAATTTGGGTGGTTGGGATGTCAGGTCTTGGGAAGATAGAGGTGTTGAATCGGGTCTTGAGGTAAGTGTTTGTAGTGATGTGAGATAAGTTGAAGTTCAGTTTAATAGTTACTCAGGAGTTCAACTAGGCACTTAATCGTTTGATTTTCCCTTAATAGCTATTTACTTCATTTCAGCAGACCCCGCTGAATTTTCAGATTTAAATGAATACTCTCAAAAGGTCCAGGTGAAGGCAAATTGATCAGCTGAATCAATGCTCTGGGCAATTTGCTTCAAATCACCTATGCTGGGATTCTGCAGAGCCGTCTCGTGCAACTCCCATCTATAATTCAGAAATGACTATCTGACCATTGTAAAATACAGGTCAATATTTCCTTTCAAGTAGGAAAGGACTGGTCACTTTTCCAGTTACAAATTAGACATCTAATGACTGCTGAATTATTTTCGGGCTGCTGAGTTGTTTTAACACGCAACACCTTTAGATGACTCACTTTCAATTTCTTCATCTTGCAACATTTCATGAGGGGCGTATGAACTTTATGTTTACTGGGGCATATCCCATTGTGATTTTGCACAAAATTTCCTGTCATTTGCAGCCTGCAGTAACAAAAAACCTGTTAGGATAAATTGGTCACATGGTTCTGTTCTACTTGTGAAGGTCTCTGAATTGCATCACTGCACACAACTTCATTTGGGAAAGATAGATTGCAGTTTGATGTGTATTTCCACAGAAAAAATAAAATAAAGAGTGTTTATTCTGCAACTAATAATGAGAAATGACTCATTCTGCTTACAAGGTACAACCAAATGGTAAATGTGGTCTTTATAAATGTGTATCACATTTTCACTGTAGGCAGTGTACAAAAGCATTCCTCTCCTCTGACTAAGAACTGTGCAGTGAAGGCATAGCAATCTTTCAAATTACAAGCAATGAGTAAGCATCATATCACGTTATGTGGCCCTGATACAGGGGTCTTGCTACTTTTAGGAGTTCATTTTAGAAAAATCCATTGAATAATGTGACAATTAAAAAAGGGTATTTATTTCCCATCAGTAATAATGAGGGAATGTTCAACAAAATGCCACAATAACAATGCAAGAACAAAACAACAAATACTGAAAATTGGCAAACAGAAGGCTGGAAGAACACAACGAAAGCCAGGCAACATCTGGAGGAAAGGAGCAGTAAACGTTGCGGCTATTATCGAGTATTGCCCTGAAAATACCGGAAACATTGATTGCTCCTTTCCTCCAAATGCTGCCTGGCTTGCTGTGTTCTTCCAGTCGCCTGCTTGTCTGCCTTGGATTCCAGCACCTGCAGTTCTTTTCTCTTTAAACAAATACAGAAAATTGTTCCCTAGTAAAATATGGATGGATGTGTGAAATACATGATGACTAGCAAGGAATCCCATGTAATCTTCCTTTGAAGAGTTTTGGATTCCCAATGCGATACAGGCTAATTAAGGCTTCAGCGCCCTCATAATTAAAAAAAAATCCTGTGACACCATTTTGAAGACTAATGGAGCTGAAGAAGGGTCTAGGCCTGAATCGTCAGCCTTCCTGCTCCTCTGCTTGCCCTGCTGTGTTCATACAGCTCTACACCTTGTTACCTGAGCTGTCACCAGAGTTGCATTCAAATGTTTATCCATCAGCCAACATCACTAAACAGACTATCTGGTCGGTAATTCATGGCTGCTTCTGAGACTTGCAATGAGCCCAGTGACTGTCTTATTACGTATATTGTAACAATGCTCACAATTTGAAAAGAAAATTCCGCTACTTCAATGGTTATAAATTCTTTGGAACATCAAAGTATTGAAAGAACTCACATAACTACAAGTCTTTTCATATGTTTTGTTTTATTATTCCTTACTTATACAGCACAGAATATGAAACTGGGAGTATTGCAATCATCTGCTGAGCAATATCATACACAGAAGTTACTTGACTTGCATTGAGATAAATATTACACTGTGATTACTTCCTAATATTATTTTCACAGATAGCTACAGTAAATAGAATAGACTACTGTTAATATAAATAAAAAGAATTAGGTCTTTGGAAATAAGTACATAGGCAAAGAGATCTTGCATCATTCCAAACTATATTTAAGTGTATTTATTGAACTTCTATTGCCATGGGGAATTTGGGCTACAAAAATCATTTCTATTATTAAAATATGCTTCAAAATAACCGCAAAACCCAGTTAAATATCCTGTAAACTACATGAAATAAAGGCTGCTTGGATATTGATCTCCGCTAATGCGCTGTTTTTAATATAAAATATTGTGAAATGGGACATAATTTGGTAAGAAATTTGCAAGTGTTATATTGCAGTTTCCAGCATTACAAAAATTTTCCAACAAAATAGGAAACACTATGTGGAATCTTCATTCTTGGGTCCTAAGTTTCGGAACGAAATGTGAGTTAGGGAGCCACAAACATGGGTAGTGGGACCCAGAATGAAATTTTGGATGAGACAGTCAATTAGGTTGTTGGCTCTCAAAGTCCTGTCTAATTAAGGACATTGGGGGACCTGGAATTATGGTAAGCCAACATCAGGGCATTCAACGCTCAAAGATTGTCAAAGGTAAGTGAGTGAAAGGATGCCCTAGGATGGAAATGCCTTCTGAAGACTTTTTAGGTACAAGAAACTAAAAAAAAAATATATGTGCCCCTCCTGGGCCTCTTCCAGTGCCACAAAGACACCACGGGCAAACTGAAGGAGCCACACCTCATATTCCATCTTGGGAGCCTACAGCCCCATGGCCTAAACATGGAATACACCAGTTTTAAAATCTCTCTGCCTCTGGCCTTATCCCATGTCCAACACACCATCTGATCCCTACCTCCTGGACCTGACTCAACATGTTCATCTTCTTTCCCACTCATCCACCCCTCCCGCCTCAATGATTAATCCCTACAATTCTGTACCTGCACTCATCTATCATCATCCCATCTACCTTCCCCAGCCCCACCTCTCATCTCTATTTATTTCTGAGCTCCCCTCCCCCTTCCCATTTCTGAAGAATGGTCCCTATCTGAAATGTCAACTCTCTTGCTCCTCTGATGTTGCCTGGCTCCTGTGTTCCTCCAGCTCCACATCTTGTTATCTCTGGCTCCAGCATCAGCAGTTCTTACAATCTCAAGCAAGGCATTGTTTTGTTTTATCAACAGGATCAAACTTTTTTCCTTCTTTAGTGTTTTATTGCCAACTCTTAAAATGCACCCATTTAGCTAAAGCCAACTTGTCTGTCAAATACTGTAATCCCAAGCAGTAGCTTGATCATGGATTCCTCTGAAACCTCCAACGTATTTTATTGGGATCTAATATGTAATAGATCTGGCCCCATCACTAATCCAATCCCGTCAAATTCTGAATTGCTGAATAGCTGTGAATTGGAGTATAATTCTGTCCTGGTCAGAAAAATTCCTGTTTCCACTTCTCGCTAATTGAGAATAATGTTAAGTGATGACTTAGTCAGGCAAAGGTCCGAAATCACAGTCTCATTGTTGAAATAAAATTTCCATATTAAGTTCTCCCTCCTGAGATGGTGAGATTACTTTCTTCCAATCTGCATCTATTTATGTCTCATTAATTACACAACTCACTGTAAATAAGTTCCACTTCCTAATTAGTTTCTTCTTAGTTGAGATACATGATTCTTTAGAAAGTCAACAGCATGAGCCAAATGCGTGCCTGTCAATTTTAGAGATCTGCTTTCAGTCTGGGTGAGTACATAGCTTTGACTAACTCTAGCAAAGGCTTCTCAATGTTCCTTGTTCTCATTTCACCATAGGCTGTATCACTGCAGTAGACACCTTTAGATTCCAAGGCACCATGTGCCCCTAGGTACATCAAGGAACCCAAATAGAGAAGGTGAATGCATTAGTTTCTGCTTCAGAAGTGGCAGCTTACCACATAAGAGCAAGCACAACCTTTTGTCTGAGAGGTGGCGTTTTAGTTCAGAAGGTAAACAGGCAGCTTGTATTAGAGAGGAATACTTTAGCACAGAACGTAAGGCAGTAACACATTGCTACGGGAAACAGGGAAGTGGGCATAGTGTATGGCATAGTGCTGTGACAATAGAGGTGGTATATGTTCCTGCACATACAGCAGAAATTATCACTGCACGTGCTTGACAAGCATGGTGATGTGTGCAAGAGAGAAAGAAGGGGTGGCATGGTTAGTGGATAGACGATAGACGATAGACGATAGACTATCGTCATTCTAGATGTAGAGTCATTTCTCATCTGGAGGGTTGGCCATAGTCAGTCAGGAGGCTGGTCCAATTTATATGCAAAACCACTCCAAATATTGGGCTTTGGTCAGTCCGATAAGTCAAACTTCTAGGATCTGCCTGTGGCGTCAAAGCCGTGGGCAGCTCCGATCTTTCCTAGCTGACGGAATGGTTACAGTCAGAGTGGGCAATTGATTTTCTAAGGTGAGGTCTGGTAGGGCAGGAGAGGGAACTGGACAATCTCAATGTGGGGGTGTTGGTGTCAGGGCCAGTCAGGATCACTCTATATAGGGCGAGTGCACAGACTGGGACATAAATAGTAACATCATGGGGCTCTATGAAAATGGGGGCAGGGTGATGGGTCATCTGGAAAACATAGTTTGGCACTGTAGGGGTCTTGACACAATAGGGATCTTGATAAAGTGCTGGAGGAATGGAGGGTAGCATATTATGGGTCAGAGTGGGGGAATCTACAACTTCCTGCAGGGAAGACAAATTCACCACATTATCTGAAAATGAACACAACAAAAGCTGTCAATATCTCCAAAGCATCTTCCAAAGTGGAAGAAGTCTTTAAAGTGTTTAAAAAGGCTTGAACATGAACCGACCTAAAGTCTACTCTCGCAATCAGTGGCCCTTGGTAAATCACTGCTTTCTGTGTGACACTGTACCTCGTGCCGTCCTACCTGTGTGCTCTGAGAAATTGAGGAGTCCATGTTCCATGCGTACATCAGATGTGGTAGACTGAAGCCCCTTTTCATCTTTCAGAGAAGCCTGTGACTAAAATTTTGTTTATCCTTCAGCCCCACACTCTGGGTCTGTTGGCCCTAGTGTGGGCAAATGAGAGGGGTAAGACTTCCTTGCAGGACTGCTCCTGGGCCTGGCCAAAGTGGACATAATCAGGCCTAGGCAGTGAGTCCATTCGGCCAAATTACCCTCCCCTGTTCTTGGCTACTTTCACAATTACATGTTCCTAGAGCGGGAACCTGTGATATCCACCAGAACACCAACTGAGCTTCCTTCTTCACCAGTATGTTAGAATAAGCCATTCCACAGAAACACCCTCCATAATGAGATCATGACTGAGATTTATTCAACAAAAGAAACCATCTCCTAGCAGAAAAAAAGCCACTGCCTTGTCAATACAAGAACTCCAAAACCATAGCCATCAGCACTGAAACATCACTTTTCGGCATTGGGACATTTATTGCTCACTTCTCGTTCTCCTTAGAAGGGTCTCTGATCAATTTTCCTCCCTTCTAGCTTGAGGATGCTAAAGTCATTTGTTTTTTCTGCTGCTTTGCCACAGGAGAAGCACTGGTCTTTTCAGTTCAGTCGTACACAGGGCAGTGCATTCATTAACTGAGGCATTTAGAGGGTTCCTCCCCATCCCCCATGGCTTTACGCTATTCTATCCATTCGCTTAAATGTTAAAAATACGGCAACTTTGGTGAAAACGTTATTACACCATTTTCAACACATTGAATTGGAACTTAGGCACGCAGCAAGTAAAGTACTTCTCTTTGTCAGTGTACTCTTCAAATCTTTTCAAAAGCACTTTTAAGGAGAGAGAAAAGCAAGTACTTGGAGTCTGTTGTCAAGGTTACTCTTTACATTTTTGAACTGGAATTTAGTTTTTTTTAAATGCAAGCTTGTCGTTGCCCTTGGCAGTGGTGATTATGTGTCACAATGGTAGATTTTGTTTGATTAAAACCTAGAACTATATCCCTCTCTGTGCTTCCAGCTCTGCAGGAGGATTGGATTTTTTTTACATCAGCCGAAGGGAATATAAAACAATTCCATCAAAAATCTAACCAACATGAGATGAATGGTAAGGGGCAGGTATCCTTGATCATTATGCAAACTGAAATTCTAACTGCATTTGGAAAATTCCTTCCCAGCTCTTGCGTTACTCAGAATATATTTATGAGTTTTTAAACTATCAAACATAGAATACATCAAAAATAAACATGCCATCTTGCTGCATATGGCGAGCTGATGAACTTTCACCACATTGACTCAAATCTTTCAATCAGCTTGGGAACCCTCAGCTGCTGAGCAGATTTTCAAAAGATTTCTTATCTTCCTCTGACTTTTCATTTCAATTTTCGAACTGTGTATGCTTCCCAACAGAGTCAGCACAAGAATCTTGATATGTAACAGTGGACAACATTCAGGGACAAGCCATTGCCCCCTTCTTATGGCATTCGCCATTTCTTATCACGAAAGTTAAATGCCCAAGAGCACCTCAACATGCAAGTGTGAGCCTAAGTGAATGGATAAATGTATAGGTGTGTAAGTGGATCAGGATGTAGGATGATTATCAATGTTGGTAAGATGGGTGACAGTTGGATAGGATGGTGAGGTGTGTAGGTAGCAGGTCGGTAGGGTGACGATGTTTTGTCATAGAGGCATAGAGTTGACCAGCAGAGAAACATACCCTTTGGTCCAACTTGTCCATTCTGACCAGTTATCCTAAATTAACCCAATCCCATTTGCCAGCATTTGGCCGGTATCCCTCTAAACCCTTCCTATTCGTGTACCCATTCAGATACGTTTTAAGTGTTGTAATTGTACTAAGCCTCCACCACATCCTTGAGCAGTTCATTCCATATATGCACTAACCCTCTGCATGAAAATGTTGCCCTTTAGTTCCCTTTAAATCTTTGCCCTCTCAAATTAAACCTATGCCCTCTAGTATCGGACTCCCCTACCTTAGGAAAAAAGACCTGGGCTATTGACTCTATCCATGCCCCTCATGATTTTGTAAACCTCTAGAAGGTCACCCCTGAGACTCCTATGCTCCAGGGAAAATAGCCCCAGCCTATTCAGTCTAGTCGTGCGAGGCTGAGCGAAGTCAGGACCTTTTATTTGGGGATGGGGGGAATGAGGGCAATTTGAGGGGCTCAGGTAGGAAATCAGAAGGTCTTGGGTATGGTCAGGGTTGTCAGCTTCAGGGGAAGTGGGTGAAGAAAAAACAGGGGTCAGGTAGCTGTCACGGATTTCAAAGGAGTCAGCGATCAATTGACAGGGGGGATTCACAAAGCAAAGGGTCGGGGGTCTCAGAGAGCTCAGGGCATGGAAAAGGTCAGAAGAAAGTTGGAAGCTCTGACTCCTATTGAGTGTCAGGACAATTACTCGAAAGTTCAAAGATGAAAATGTGTGCAAGTGATTTGGTGGGAGAGTACGTAGGTTGTATAGTTAGTCAGGATCCTGACCAGAATTTTGTCATCAATTATTTCCCGGGTGAGAATCTGGGCAACTAAGTCAGAACTGTGAGAAGTCTAATCCAGAGTGATTTTTTTTCCAGAAGATTCTTGAACCAGAGGATTGACCACTTGAAGCTCAAACCTTCTGGAAAATGGGTGCAGATTTCTGAAGGGTTTTAACAAATATTTTGGCGTTGGCGGCATGGGGGCTGGGTGGTGGCATATGTCCAGTATCTGACATTGCAGAGACCAGAAGATCTGGACCATTCCTTTTGACTTGTGAGTGAAATCATTAAAAACTTGGCAGATAGGTTTTTTTTTAAAAAGGAGTGAATAACATTTCAAGTATCTTTCAAAACAGAACCTACCATTAGGACTCAAAACCATCACAGTTGGGGTCAGTAAGAATGATTTCATTGCAAAATGCCAGTACAACCTTGACAATTGTCTCCAACGATAGAGCTTATATTCAGCTTACAAAGCAGCTTTCAGAATTTGTACTGAACAACAATATGTCTGTCCACAAGGACATGTTTATGGCTGTCATAAATCTCCTATCTGGGACATATGATTTTGTGTATGTGTACACAAGAACTTTACTTACAGAAGTTTTATACGATGTTTGTCTATTCCATGTTTCAGCTCAAGCTCCCAATTCTTTCTACGGTTTCATATCTCTGAGCTCAGATTTAGGCTTAAGTAACCGAACCAAGTGAACATTTGTACTTGGCAGTCTTCATAATCAAACACAGAGCCCAGCAGTAAAGAGTTCTTCAATTACTGTGAGATCGTTTTCCTTTTCTAACTATTTGGATTTGAAGGGAGAAAACCTCTCCACCTTCCACGAAAAAGGAAGGAAGCCCTTTCTAACAAGAGGTAAAGGTCATTTAAATTTTAAATTGCTGTCACTTGAAGCGTGCCTGTTGTTCTTGCTGTCTGACAGCTTTCACAAAAGAACATCCTCCTGCAGTGCGAAGAACGCAGCTCAGAGGAATCAGTGACTGCAGAATCCATTTGTAATTCTCAAGCCATTTTCTACATTTGTCATTTGTCAGCATTTGTCAAATTATCATGGATTGAAAGTGGAAATTAAACTGCTTGATTGGAGGTTTAATTGCTATACACTGAAAATTGTCATGAAATGATCAGATACAGAAAAGAAATCTGGAGTCACAATGGTCAGAGATAATGGGAACTGCAGATGCTGGAGAATCCAAGGTAACAAAGTGTGGAGCTGGATGAACACAGCAGGCCAAGCAGCATCTCAGGAGCACAAAAGCTGACGTTTCGGGCCTAGACCCTTCATCAGAGAGGGGAATGGAGTGAGGGTTCTGGAATAAATAGGGAGAGAGGGGGAGGCGGACCGAAGACGGAGAGAAAAGAAGATAGGTGGAGAGGAGAATATAGCTGGAGAGGTACGAAGGGGATAGGTCAGTCCGGGGAGGACGGAGAGGTCAAAGGGGGCGGGATGAGACTAGTAGGTAGGAAATGGAGGTATGGATTGAGGTGAGAGGAAGAACTGATTAGGGAGGTGGGAACAAACTAGGATGGTTTTGGGCTGCAGTGGGGGGAGGGGAGATTTTGAAGCTTGTGAAATCCACACTGGTGCCATTGGGCTGCAGGGTTCCCAGCAGAATATGAGTTGCTGTTCCTGCAACTTCGGGTGGCAGCATTGTGGCACTGCAGGAGGCCCATGATGGACATGTCATCTAAAGAATGGGAGGGGGAGTGGAAATGGTTTGCAACTGGGAGGTGCAGTTGTTTATTGTGAACCGAGCGGAGGTATTCTGCAAAGCGGCCCCCAAGCTTCTGCTTGGTTTCCCCAATGTAGAGGAAGCCACACCGGGTACAATGGATGCCGTATACCACATTGGCAGATGTGCAGGTGAACATCTGCTTGATGTGGAAAGTCATCTTGGGGCCTGCGATGGGGGTGAGGGAGGAGGTGTGGGGGCAAGTGTAACACTTCCTGCGGTTGCACAGGAAAGTGCCGGGTGTGGTGGGGTGGAGGGGAGTGTGGAGCAGACAAGGGAGTCACGGAGAGAGTGGTCACTCCGGAAAGACAAGGGTGGGGTGGGAAAATGTCTTTGGTGGTGGGGTCGGATTGTGGATGGCGGAAGTGTCAGAGGATGATGAGTTGTACACGGAGGTTGGTGGGGTGGTATGTGAGGACAAGGGGGATTCTCTTTTGGTGGTTATTGCGGGGACGAGGTGTGAGGGATGAGTTGCAGGAAATGTGGGAGACACAGTCAAGGGCGTTCTCGACCACTGTGGGGGGGGGGAGTTGCAGTCCTTGAAGAACGTGGCCATCTGGGATGTACGGGAGTGGAATGCCTCATCCTGGGAGCAGATGCAGCGGAGGTGAAGGAACTGGGAATAGGGGATGGAATTTTTGCAGGAAGATGGGTGGGAGGAGGTGTATTTTAGGTGGCTGTGGGAGTCAGTGGGCTTGAAGCCCGCAGACAAGGGAGGCGCAGTTGTAGTATGGCGCACTGACCTCTACATTGCTGAGGTCAGACGCCTACTCTCTGACACCTCCTCCGACCGCCCCCTGGATCATGACCCCACCCCCGAGCACCAAACCATCATCTCCCAAAACATCCACAACCTCATTATCTTAGGTGACCTCTCACCCAGAGCCTCCAACCTCATTGTTCCTCGAACCCACGCCGCCCGCTTCTAAGTCCTTCCCAAAATCCACAAACCCGCCTGCCCTAGTTGACCCTTTGTCTCCGTCTGCCCCTGCCCCACCGAACTCATCTCCAGCTATCTGGTTTCCATTTTCTCCCCCTTGGTCCAGGAACTCCCTACCTACATCCGTGACGCCACCCACGCTCTCCACCTCCTCCAGGACTTTCAATTCCCTGGTCCCCAACACCTCATTTTCACCATGGACATCCAGTACCTATACACCTGCATTCCCCATGCAAATGCCTAAAGGCTGTCCTCTTCTTCCTGTCCCACTGACCTGACCAGTCCCCCTCCACTGACAACCTCATCCGCCTAGCCAAACTCGCTCTCACCCTCAACAACTTCTCTTTCCATTCCTCCCACTTCCTACAGACAAAGGGGGTGGCCATGGGTACCCCCATGGACCCAAGCTATGCCTGCCTCTTTGTAGGGTACATGGAACAGTCCGTCTTCTGCACCTACACAGGCCCTAGAGCCCACCTTTTCCTCTGTTACATTGATGACTGTATCAACGCCGCCTCTTGCTCCCAAGGGGAGCTCAATCAGTTCATCCACTTCACCAACACCTTACACCCCAACCTCAAGTTCACCTGGACCAATTTCAACTCAACAGTCACCTTCCTGGACCTCTCAGCCTCCATCTCAGGCAACCAACTAGAAACCAATGTCCATTTCAAGCCCACTGACTCCCACAGCTACCTAGAATACACCTCCTCCCACCCACCCTTTCTGCAAAAATTCCATCCCCTACTCCCAATTCCTTTGCCTCTGCCACATCTGCTCCCAGGATGAGGCAGTCTACTCCCATGCACCCCAGCTGTCCTCATTCTTCAAGGACCACAACTTCCCCCCCGCGGTGGTCAACAACGCCCTCGACCATGTCTCCCGCATTTCCTGCAACTCATGCTTCACACCTCGTTCCCGCAATAACTGCCCAAACAGAATCTCCCTTGTCTTCACATCCCACACCACTAACCTCCGGATACAATGCATCATCCTCCAACACTTCCGCCATCTACAATCCGACCCCACCGACATTTTTCCATCCCCACCCTTGTCTGCCTTGCAGAGGGACCATTCTCTCCGTGACTCCCTTGTTCGCTCCACCCTCCCCTCCAACCCTACCACACCTGGCATCTTCCCTTGCAACCCCAGGAAGTGCTACACTTGCCCCCACACCTCCTCCCTCACCCCCATCCCAGGCCCCAACATGACTTTCCATATTAAGCAGAGGTTCACCTGCACATCTGCCAATGTGGTATACTGCATCTGCTGTACCCGTCGTGGCTACCTCTACTTTGGGGAAACCAAGTGGAGGCTTGCGGACTGCTTTGCAGAAAACCTATGCTCGGTTCGCACTAAACAACTGCGAATGATTTCAACTCTCCCTCCCATTCCTTAGAACAACAACTCATATTCCGCTTGGGAACCCTGCAGCCCAATGGTATCAATGTGGATTTCACAAGCT
Organism: Stegostoma tigrinum; assembly: GCF_030684315.1. Lineage (NCBI taxonomy): Eukaryota > Metazoa > Chordata > Chondrichthyes > Orectolobiformes > Stegostomatidae > Stegostoma > Stegostoma tigrinum. The sequence continues at coordinate 60,277,286 of NC_081368.1, forward strand.
TCAAAATCTACACCCCCACCACTGCATCCCAAAACCAGCCCAGTCATCTCTAACCTGTTCTTCCTCTCACCTATTCCCTCCTCCCACCTCAAGCCGCACCTCTATTTCCTACCTACTAACCTCATTCTGCCCCCTTGACCTGTCCGTCCTCCCCGGACTGACCTGTTCCCTCCCTACCACCCCACCTATACTCTCCTCTCTACCTATCTTCTCCTCTATCCATATTCGGTCCGCCTCCCCCTCTCTCCCTATTTATTTCTGAACGCTCTCCCCATCCCCCTTGTCTGATGAAGGATCTAAGCCTGAAACATCAGCTTTTGTGCTCCTAAGATGCTGCTTGGCCTGCTGTGTTCATCCAGCTCCACACTTTGGAGTCACAATGGTATAAGTTTTGTCTTTGGATAGGACAAAGCAGTTGACAGCAAAACAGCGAATCACGCAATCCACTTAAGTTCCAGTGGAAATAAAAATTGAAAGAGATGTAAGATTGACTTTGGATGCACCGTCACTCACTTTCCACTGTCAAAATTGACCATTTGTGTTCATCTGATAATTTACCTTCTGGATTCAGTAAAGAGAGAAAGAAAGAAAAAGAAACGGAGGATTAAAGAACTTTAATTGCAATACTCCTGTGATGAACAAACAAATGACGAAAGGTTCAATTTATAAGGTGTGGCAGTACACAGTCTAGGGAGCAAGTTATTTTAAAATGCTGCACTTCTGTAGCAGGAATTCTGAGGACATGGATCATAACATTGAATTGCATAAATTTATACAGCTGAATTATCTACTGTCCCCTTTCCTACATAAATGATGTAAAAGGAGTTCTCTGCTCAGCTGACCGGCACTCTAATTTTTGTGGCGATGCAGCTTTAATTATTATGAGGTGGGATTCTGGCTGTCTCCTAGAATAAGTGCAGCCCATAAAGCTGCCAACTAGCTGGAAGCAAGCAACTCTGCACACTGGCAGTGCCCACCAGCATTTGTGGTCACTGATGGTACTGAAGGTAAGGCAAAGCATTCAGCAATGATCCCTGACATTTAGGCAAGTGTGCAATCTCCTGTCAATCTGAGCAATGGCAGCATGTTGGACAGGGCAAGGGAAAACTATGGAAACGTGGAGGCAAAATTGTGAGGAGGGGACCTCCATTTCATAGAATGAATGTAGCACACATGAAAGCCATTCAGCCCACCTTCTCAGCAGCGGCTCTTGAAATAACCAATCGTTGTTTAGATTGTTGTAATAAAATATTGTTCCAATCTCTCACCTGCTCCCCATAGTCCCAAACATGCTTCATTAACAAATGATATTCTAATTCCCTTTTCAACACCTCGACTGAACCTGCCTCCACGTCAGTCTCAGGCTGTAGATTCCAGGTTGTAAACCACCCAAGGATGGAAAGCTTCCTCGTACTGTTTTTGCTTCTTTTACCAATTACTTTAGACTCGTGCTCTTTCATTTTTCCATTGTTTCAAGAGTGAAAGCAGTAACGCCCATCAACTCTGTCCAATCCCCTCATGATTTTGAGTGCTATCATCAAACCTGCTCTCAACCTTATCTTTTTCAAAGTTTAAACTTCTTCAGTCAATCAGTCTTTGAAATGAAAGTCCCTTCCCTACAGCTATTTTTGTGACTATTTCCTCCCTTCACATTCTTCCTAAAGCACAGCACCCAGACCCGTACACAATGCTCTGGTTGAGGCCAAAGTCAAATCTTCTTGTCCCGTGTGCAACCCCCAAAGTACGTCTGCCAGGATCCATGTTGAGCATCCATCTCTTTGTCACTGCTCAGTAAATCAGACCGTTGGTCATGTGGCCCTTATTTGGGTTTTAATAGGCTGGGTAAAGTCCTCAACTGGGTCAGTAGTGAGTGATACATCTGAAGCTTCTCCAAGCCAATGTTTATATGCAATGGAGCAAGGAAGAGTCAGTTGGCATCCGGCACACTTTTAATGGCAACATGCCTTATTGAAGGAACCACACATTAGTTTCCTGCCCAGGGGTCTCCTGTAAAATTAAGCCCTTAATAACAACTAAAACTGGTTGTATATTGGCTAAGGATAGCATAAATTTTGTACGAGCTGGCCCGGTCAATGCTATCTTTGGAAAAAAATATGCTTTTGACTTTTCACAAATACAATTGCTGAAATTGTCCAGTCACCATTGAAACTGCTCTTTGTCAACGCTGATTAGACAAAAAAAACCCACTCATTTCTTTTCTCCAATTTTTCTGGCTAAAATTCAAGTCAAGGGTACTGCAAGCCTCCTTCAGTGCAGGAAGGAAGAAGCAGGGAGAACCTGCTTAGAACTCTCAAGCTTTTTTTTTGCAACATTTGCCGTTATATTCGTGTAAGTAAGGCTTAACTCTCCGACAGTACGTGAGTGAACAGGTGAATGTAGCAGGATGGAAGCTGGGTGAAGTCAGAGGGTGAGGGACAGTTAGTGGGTTCAGGGTAGTCAGAGGGTCACAGGAGGCTTCGTGTGGATGGGATGTTAATTGGTGAGTTTCATTCAGGTTGTACTAAGTTGTTCAATATCCTTGACAAAATGGTACAAACAATTGAAAACTTTAATAATCCTATAAATTATCAACTTATAGTTATAACTGATCTGATTCCTGAACTGCTGGAAAGCTCATCTTGAAACAGAAACAAAAATTTGAACAACAGCACTGTTCATTGTTTAGTCCCAGAAGTCTAGGTCAGGAAGCCACTAGGGGGCACTGGGGGACCCAGAGGTAGCGGAGGGTCACGGAAGTTGGGAGCTTGAGAGGTAGTGTGTGAAATATAGTATCAAAGTACAATCAAGTCAAATCAGGGGAAGTCATGGAATGGGCAGTCAGCGAGAGAGTCAGGTGGTGGAGTTGAATCAGGTGAGATAAGTGGAAGAAATATCAGGAAAGGTCAATTATACAGTTAGACTAAATATAGATTAGGATTTACTACTGTTATTTCCTGGGTAAATTTCTCGGTAAGTAAGTTTGAACTGTCCAAAGTTTTGGCTCTAACTCAGGGCGTAAACATTTTCAGAGCATCCCAGGAGTTTAGAGGGGATGGTGTAGGGAGCGGGTGTGATGGGCAGAAGCTTAGATTTCTCATAACATCAGTACGCCAGGACTTCTGTGGGATCCTAACATACATCTTTGGCCTCGTGTCCAGTCTCCGATAACCGAAAGACTGGAAGATCTGTCAATGCATTTTACAGACCTGCCCAAGATGATTCTTTTTCTAAATCAAATTTAAAAACCTGGTGACCACCTGCTAAACATTTTGTCATCAGAATAGGACATTTCATTTCTTCTTATTTTAATGAAATAAGCCATATTTCAATAAACTTGCAACAAGGAGCAGCATACATTTTAAAAAAAAATTGGATAGTTTGACTTCATTCAGCACTAGCAGCCTTGTATTTTTAAGGAAAGCCGTAAGGACTAATTTCATGATGATCACATCAGAAAGTGTTCCCTTCCCCTTGCACAGGTTCAAGCTGGTACAGAAAGAAAAATAAAACGTACATTTATATTGGAAATTAAATGAAAAATGTGCAAATGTGGAAATCTGAAACAGAAACATAAATCACTGGAGAAACTCAGTAGGCCTGGAAGCATCTGTGGAGGGAAAACACAGTTAACAAAGAGCCCAGTGATCCTTCGTTAGAAGTGTTTAGTTTCTGCGCACTTTTAAATTGCAAACTTCACAATCCCAGGACATCTGCAAGTGCTTTATAGCCACTTAGAACTTCTGAAGTGCTGTCACTTTTGCAAGGGGCAAACAAAGCAGCCAATATGTTTCCAGTTTATAAGAGCTTGTTGCAATGTGCTAACAACAATATCATATATTTTGTAATGACATTTGAAGAATAACCATGGATCAAGGCCACTGAGTGCCCTTCTGGTTTACTAAAGCCATGCGGGATGACTAGTAAACAAGTGGATTTGAAGAACTGTAGACATTGTCTATACGAAGCTCAGCAAGGTATTTGACAAGGCTCCACGTGGTAGACCGGTTAGTAATGTTTGACCACATGGAGTCCACAGTGAGCTAGATAATTGGATACAAAATTGGCTTGAAGGTAGGAGGGTGGTGGTAGAGAGTTGTTTTTCAGTCTGGAGCCCTGTTGCCAGGGGTGTGCTGGAAGGGTCCAATGGCTTTTGTCATTTATATTAGCAATTTTTATGAGGATTTAGGCAGTGTGATTAGTACATTTGTAGATGACATCAAAATAGATGGTGTAGTTGACAGTGAAGAAGGTTAAGAAGGTTAGAGTGCAATGGAACGTTGACCAGATGGGTCAATGGACTGAGGAGCAGCAGGTGGAGTTTAATTTAGATAAATGTGAGGTGTTGCATTCTGTCCAATATTCTGCAAAATTGTTGAAATATCTGCCACTTCATCTGCATTGGCCTATCTTTAGACCATAATTTGCCATTTATTTTATCGAACTTCGTTGCCGTCACAACTTAATTATTTAAAATACTAAATTTAGCCTATCATTCCTAGACAGACTTCTCTAGCTCAAATAGAATGTTAAATTTTATAGTATTATGATCACTGGTACCAAGGGCAATTCAAATGCTCAAAGGCACAAGCTCCACATTCCCCAATACTATTGTCTGTGCTCCACTGACTGAGGCCTGTCACAGCAGGCTTTGAGCCACATATTCATCTCTCTAATCTCATTTGCCTGATGCCAATTTGTATGGGAATCAGGAAATAATTGAAAGATTATTAAAATTTAATATTAACTAGAATGCACACATGTTTACTGTAGCTATAAAGAGTAGGTCAGATATTAGATATTCTAGGGTATATTGCTCACCTTCTGACTCCCCAAAGCATTTCACAAATCATAGATTATTCAGCACATAAAACTTCTGAGTCACTATTCAACTGACCTCATACTTACTTCACACACTCACACTTAAATCTTCCCCCAGACCATGTACAGATCCCAAATCCAAATCCATCACTTGCCTTTCCCCTCCCCTGGATCTGACATTGCCTTCTTCCCCTCCAACCACTTCACCAACACCATCAACCCACCCAACCCCAAATCCCTCCCTGGATCTGAACATCCCTATTCCTACCCTCTGGACCTAACTCCCCATATACAGCCACTTCAAATCCGAGCCCCTTGCACTGTAACCCCGCAGCCATTCTTGACTCCAAACCTGATGTGTCTCTTCTTCCCCAGGACCTGGCCTTTTGGTTCTGGACATGATTTTTTCACACTCATTACCATTCCCAAAACACTGGTCATCCTCTCCCCTCCCGATGCCTACAATTCCCCACGGGGCCTAATGTCCTCGACTCAGGTGGGCTTACCTGAAACACTGCACCGTTTAATTGCCCCCTCCTCATCTTGCTCCCTGTCACTCTAACGACCGGGCACCATATTCCATACCCACCAGCACCCTACTCCCTATCTGCCAGGTAGCTACTTCTCTGGCAGTCTCCCCACATTTAATCTAAGCAGTCTACTTACCTGTCACCTTACCACTCTACCCTCCCAGCACCCTAACCTCACAGTTACCCTATGCACTTACTAATTGACAGTAGCTGTCAAAGTGTGTGTGTGTGATTCTGGACTTTTAAATTGCAGAATACAGTGACTGATTGCTATGAAAAGGAGGCCTGGTTTGTCTTCCCATAAGAGTTCTGCACACCACTTTATAACAAAAGATGAAAGAAAACTCCAACTTCTCCAACACTTATAAACTTTTCAACCCTACTTGTTTCAACCATGCATCTGGTTCTAATCTACTAATTCTCCCATTACCACTCAGCCTATTTTCTTATATAATGAAGTGCCTTGAGACATTCAATTACATTAATGACATTATACGAATGTAAACTGTTGATGATAGCTAGTACTAATAATTACTTTGTCATCTTTATCAATGCTAATTTGTTCCCATCTAAATACTGTTATTTCCTCTTCTGCTATCTCAGTTTCCACTTTGACAACAAATAGATCATTTCTTCACGATACTGGAATTTGTCCGTACAGTTTACTCTGTACATTATTCAGGGGAATTTCACATTACTTGAGATCTATTTCATTTGCGCATGGCTACGTGTAAAGTGAAAATAGAGCAAATTCATCCAATATTAATCTTGAACATGCAATGCCTCCCAGTAATCTAACAGAAAAAGGACTTTTACCCTTCCGTCATTCATGATTCAGTCCTTCGGGTTGTTTTGTTTTAACTTAAAGACACAACCATTTTTCTATTCTCTGGCTGCTTGTTTTATTTAACTTTCACCAGGATTTCTTGAATGGTGGGTCGTGTGTGGCTTGTCAGTCTAGACCTATGATCGGGCCTCAGTACAAGATAGCAGTGCGCAATCATATTGCAAAATATAACCAAGTTGTAACATCAAGGTGAAGAAAATGGAATTTTCCAGGTGGATATCAATTCCCCATCTTGTTTATAACATTTTTTGAATGAATCTCAAAACTTTAAGGAAAAAAGGATCAATTAAAGTACAGCGTTATACCTTACAAGTTGTCTTTGTGTTAATAGTCGCAATCCAGTTTACATAAACTACATTTGCGAATGGAATGATTTTGTATAAAAGTCTGTATGTGCAGCAGGTATGTGCGAAAATGAAGCATTTTATAATGCACTGGAACAAAATTATAGAAAATTTGTGGTAGTACAGTATTCATGAGCATTTTTTTTCATTCATTTCTTTACTGAGAAATTTTCAAAGTGTAAATTTCACTTATCAGCTATGCCAAATACGCACTCAGTGTATCTACTGATGGTGACTACATGTGCAAATGTTAATTTAAAAATACATAAAACAAAAGCATTAATCTCGCGAGGTCAAGATGTTGCAAATCAGGATACTCCCAATTAATTAAATGCATTAGAATCCCTTCCTCTTACAGATAGCGAGAAACTTCATTTCAGAACATTACAATCATCTCCAAATTGACATGTACAACCATAAATTGAAGTCCCTGTAAAGGTTACTAATAATTACATTTATATTCAATGTATCCTTGTTCCTGCCATTACAATTCATGCATTAAAAACAAGGATTACAAACATGATTCTCTGGTGCCCAGATTTTCAGAGTTCAAGGTGCTCTGCCTGGTGTACAGAATGGTTTGCTACCATGAACTCACAAACAGATGCTATTTTGGTAAGGACCAAACGAGCAGCATCTTTTACTCACATTAGGCATGGGCATTTGGCTTGTGATATCTGCACACAAAGGCTCTAATGTACCCTTTTGCATCCTGCCCGAAGCAGCAGCACAAGTATTGATTGCCTCCAGGAAAAGTATACAGATAAAATAAAAATGGTTAGTGCCTTCTTTAATCTCCAATGCTCCTAGTTCTGAGATCTTCAATCATAGAACCCCTACAGTGTGGAAACAAGCCCTTTGATCCAACAAGTCCACACCAACCCTTGGACCATTCCACCCAGACCCATCCCCATATAACCCACCTAGTCTACACATCCCTGAACACAATGGGCAATTTAGTGGTGTGCAGAACTCTTATGGGAAGACAAACCAGGCCTCCTTTTCACCTAACCCACCTAACCTGCACATCTTTGCAATGTGGGAGGAAACTGGAGTGCCTGGAGGAAACTCACGCAGGCACAGGGAGAACATACAAACTCCACACAGATGGTTGCCATGGGTGAAATTGAAACCGGGTCCCTGGTGCTGTGAAGCAGCAGTGCTAACCACTGAGCCACTATGTCACACTCTTGACTCAAAACCTCCAGCAGTTTGGATTCATTCCTCCCAGCAGGTCCCAACCCAAACACACTTGAGTGCAGCCAACATTACTGCTGACTTTGCTAGGAATTTGCAGCAGTATTGCTGTCCATCTGCTACTCTTCCTCACTTGCCCACAATAACATCCTTGGTCCCACCAGGAGAATTTCATGGTGCAGCCATTCCTCCTGCAGGTTCCCACAATCTGACACAATTACTGTATCTGAACATGAATATGTTAAATGTGAGAGCTCCTATCACTGACTTCTGCATGAAAAGTTGAGACAGTTAAATTTCTATGGTCTTCAGGTTTGCTGTTTGAACATGGTCCATCAGCACTTCGTGCATGTTGGTGCTCAAAAATCGTCACCAGAGGTCTAGATTCAAATTTCTTACTTTATAAGCTCTTATAATTAATATTTCTCTCTGTAGAAAGAGATAAAGAGAACCAGCCATTAGCATTATACATTAGAGACATTTAAGCAACTGTTGGATAGGCTCATAGATGATAGTACAATGAAGGGTATGCAGGTTAGTTTGATCTTAGAGTAGGATAATAGGTCGGCACAACATTGTGGGCCAAAGGGCCTGTCCTGTGCTGTACTGGTCTATGTTCTATGTTATTCATATTGCAGTTTAGAATTTGTCTGTTCCTTCACCACCTCATCAGAATTTGAAGCAAGCAAACCATTTTTAAATGGGGAAGTCATGCTATTCCTGCTGATGTGTATATCTACTTTTGTTGTCACAGTATTAATGTGACATATGAATCTGAAAGTGTTAAAATTATACCAGTATGGTGATGTCAGATGGACGTAGAGCCTGCGCAGCTTAGAATCTCAAAGGAGTGACTTCTAACATCTAGTTCAGTTTAAAGGCTCGAACATAATATGAACCATATCAATGTAACATATAAATTGGTTGCTAACATGCAAAAAACTGTACCTTTTAATAGTACCTAATTTCACTATTGTTAAAAAAAGACAAATGCTGGTGGAAATCTGTACTCGTCAGGGCAATTTGCAAGAAACATTAGTGTACAGGAAAATCAACATGTATATCTTTGAGAGAATAGTGCTGATTGGTTGGGAAGTGGACTCGGGACTCGTAAACAGCAGGCCAAGCAAATGCCATCCCCTATTCCCAATTCCTTCGCCTCCGCTGCATCTGCTCTCAGGACGAGGCATTCCACTCCCATATATCTCAGATGTCCCAGTTTTTCAGGACCATAGCTCCCCCCCACGGTGGTCAACAATGCCCTCAACCATGTCTCCAGCATTTCCCACAACTCATCCCTCACATCCCGTCCCCACAGTAACAACCAATAAAGAATCCCCCTCGTCCTCATGTACCACCCCATCAAACTTCGGATCCAACGCATCATCCTCCAACGCTTCCGCCATCTGCAATCCGACCTCACCACCAAAGATATTTTTCCTTCCCCACCCTTGTTTGCCTTCTGGAGGGACCACTGTCTCTGTGACTCCCTTGTACGCTCCACACTCCCTTCCAACCTCACCACACTGCAACCACAGGAAGTGCTACACCTGCCCCCACACCTCCCCCCACACCGCCATCCCAGGCCCCAAGAGACATTCCATATCAAGCAGATGTTCATCTGCACATCTGCTAATGTGGTGTACTGCATCCGCTGTTCCCATTGTGGAGTCCTTTACGTCGGGGAAACCAAGCGTAGGGTTGGGGACCACTTTGCAGAACACCTATGCTCGGTTCACAATAAACAACTGCACCTCCTAGTCGCGAACCATTTCAACTCCCCCTCCCATTCCTTCAATGACATGTCCATCCCGGGCCTCCTGCAGTGCCACAACGCTGCCACCCAAAGGTTGCAGGAACAGCAACTCATATTACACTTGGGAACCCCGCAGCCCAATGGTATCAATGTGCATTTCACAAGCTTCAAAATCTCCCCTCCTCCTACTGCATCCCAAAACCAGCCCAGCTCATCCCTGCCTCCCTAACCTGTTCTTCCTCTCACCCATCCCCTCCTCCCACCTGAAGCCGCACTTCCATTTCCTTCCTACCTACCTCATTTCACCCCCTTGACCTGTCCATCCTCCCTGGACTGACCTATCTCTTCCCTACCTCCCCAGCTACACTCACCTTTACTGGCTCCATCCCCATCTCTTTGACTTGTCTGTCTCCTCTCCACCTATCTTCTCCTCTATCCATCTTCAATCCACCTCCTCCTCTCTCCCTATTTATTTCAAAACCCCCCTCCCCTCCCCTATTTCTGGTGAAGGGTCGAGGCCCAAAATGTCAAAAAGCCTTCCTGCTCCTATGATGCTGCTTGGCCTGCTGTGTTCGTCCAGCTCTACGCCTTGTTATCTCGGATTCTCCAGCATCTGCACTTCCTATTATCTCAGGATTGGTAAAAATGTGCCTTGGAGACTGCACCAGTCAACAGTGGCAGACAATTAATGTTCAAACTTTAAACTGGTCAGATTGACTCTGATTGGTGAAGACATTGTCCTGACAAATGAGCCAGAGAATGGGCTGTTATCTATTTTATTGAGCTCAATGTAAGTACAATTCTTTTTGTACATTCCAGAATACAGATTTCACTTCCCCTTCTTTCCTGCTGCCACTTTGTCTCATTAAGATGTTCTAAATCAGCATGTGACGTAGTTGAATCAACAAATTCTCACCATTCTGAACAACTGGCAGAAGTCTCCTCACTTGGTGTCATTCATTTCAATTCAAGAGAGATTCAGAGTAAATTTGAACCATTTTCCTTGTCCTTCCCAGGAGTACCAGACATTTGAGAAACCAGGATCTGGTTAGGGAAATATTCTTTGGCCATTCCAGGACAGTGCCGAGTCCTGGGCAGCTAATGTTGTAGGAGTGGCCCATGTGGAATTGGCTTCAAGATGGATAGTTGCATTTACTGCATAGCCCTCTCACTCAAATGTGGAGAATGCACAGTTGACATTGCTGATGGAGTTTACTGAGCGCTCATGTGTCACCATCGCCCAAGACTTCCCTCTGTACAGGAATGTTGTGATGACAACCGCCCTGCAGAATCTTTGTAGACTTGCAGAGTTCTTTGTTCTTAAGCACTCGGCCATGGTTTGTCAAAGGCTGGGCTGGCACAGATGATCCAGTCAGGTGAGCTTGTCAACGATGACCTTTTGAGCGAGATGGCTGCCAAGGTATGGGAAATATTCAGAATATTCCAGAGTTTTTCTTTCGGTCTTGTACAGGAGCTGGAATATTTATCGAACAGGTCTGTGTTGATGTAAGTTTTGTTTTGGCAACACTCAAAGACAGGCTTAGCTTCTTGACTGCAACGTTGAAGAGAGCAAGAGTGGTTTGCACATCTGGCGCAGAGTGGGCAATAAACACAACAAGTAAAGTTGGAGTCTGCTATCAAGGACTGTGTTGAATACTCACACCACAGGACAGGGTGTAATTTATGGCCAGGTCGATATTATATATGTTAGAAAGGCTATCACTTCACTTCACTGCAGTTGGTTTTTAAAGGCACCTGCTTCAATTGTCTTACTCAAGACAGTTGCAGGATTGTGACAGAAGGAACTGGTGAAACTCAACATGTCAGGAAAAATCTCCGGGTAAAGATTCAGAGTTAACATTTCGTCTCCAGCATGACTCTTCTTCAGGACTGAAAGGAGCTGGAAAATTGAGATTTTTATGCTGTTGGCAAAGGGGGAAGGGGAGCAACTAGAATGGATTGCGAAGGTTGCCAGAGCAAATGACAAAGGCAGGAATGACGGTGGTAAAGTAATGATAGATATGTAAAATAGGTGTAAATGTTAAAAGTGAAAAGGAGAAAATGAGCTCGCTCTGCTGAAAGCAAAGCCAACAACACACACATGAGACATGGATGGGGAGCAGGGAGGGGACAAGGAGCATGGGGAAGGTGAGTAATGTAAGAAGACTACAATACTTACTCCAAAGTTATGGAACACAATGTAGCCCGAAAGGCTACAAAGCACCTAAGTGCGAAATGAGGCCATGTTCATCCTGCTAGTGTTGAGCGTAGAGTTATACAGACTGGAAACAGATCCTTCAGCCCAACTAGTCTACACTGACCATATTCTCAAACTAAACTAATCCTTTATGCCTGCTTTTGGCCTGCATCCCTTCAAGCCTTTCCTATTCAAGCACTTATCCAAATATCTTTTAAATGTTGTAACTATACCTGCACCCACTATTTAAAGTTGCTCAAAATGAGAATGAGTTCAGACAGGTGAAGGGAGGTGGTTTTAGACAGAGATGGTGCAGGTCTCAGTTCAAGGAAGGATTGAGGAGCCTTCAGCCAATGTGTTGGGGGATGGACATATAGAAGAATTGCACATCAAAAATTGAAGAGGAGGCACTTGGACCAGAAAACTGGAAATTAAGGAACCAACATAAAGCAGCAGAAGTGTCACAAATCTAAGTGGGAAGAGACTGAAAAGGGTGGGAGGTGGGAGATGAAGTAGAGTCGAAACTGGAAGAAATAAGTTTGGTGATGTAGGTACAGGCTGTAATGATGTGTCTGCCTGGGACTCCTGTTTGTGGATTTTTGGAAGTAGATAGAAGCGGACTGTGTGGGATTGGAGGCCTATGAGTTTGGGAAGCAGTATTGAGGAGATCTTCAGAGAGATGAGGTCAGTATCAGTCATGGAAATTTATGTTGATGTTCAATGGTGTAGTCATGATCCAGGCAGAGATAGGAGGAAGTTTCTGAGAGTTGGGGCCCAAACTCTGCAAGGTAGGGGTCAGCATGTCAGATGATGACAGTTACTCATTTATCAGCAGGTTTAATAACCCAGTCAGAGATGATCAAATGGAGTGCAGCAAGTTCAGAGGGAAACAGCTCAGAGTGGACAAGGAGAGCGGAGAAGCAAATACCATGGCAGAGGTTCTCAATGTAGAGATCACATGTTGTTAAAGAGGCCAGAAGAAGGGCAAGCATTGGCTATGGGTGAAAGAGTCCATGTAGTGGGCACAGGACTCCTGTCCATAGAAATGGGCACAGAGGTGATGTCGACCAGAGTCAAATGTCAAGTCATCCTGAAATTCACTGATGTGGAAGTGTAAAAGTAGGCCGGTTGGTGAGCATGGATTGTTCAGCAGCAGAAAGCAAAAGGCCAGGGGCTACTGTCAATACAATTGCTACACCTCTACCTCTGTAAAAACCACCATTTCCATTTAAAAAACACGATTTTCCAGCTCTATTTGGTTTTGAGGAAGATTCATGCTGGACTCATAACATTAACTCTGTTTCTCTCCCCACAGGTGCTGCCAAGCCTCCTGATTTTCTTCAGCATTTTCTGTACTTATTTCAGATTTCCAGCATCTTCAGTATTTTGTTGTTATTTGCTTGTTTTTTCCTTATATAAAATTATGATTTCTGGACATTTAAATCTTCAGATTGCTATCCACAGGGGCCTATGATTTAATGAGCCAAGTAAATGAGGCAATAAATGTTGAACGGAGCTCTTCATCCTTCTGATTTTGCAGGAGAGTACATAGCATCTCGAGTAAAAGCCCATCAGCTTTTGGAAACATAGTGGGGATCCTGTTGGGGCCACAGGCTTTATTATTTTTCATCCATCTCATTGCTTCCTACAGCCGTCTGAATGATACTGGCTCATCCATGGATTCTACCACAGGATACGAGATGATAAAGTGGAACATATCAGCGGCCAATATGGATCCAAGATCGAGGGTTAATCGAAAATGATTTTACTGCATTGAGGAACAACGATGTCATCTTTAGGAAGAGAAAGTTCATCCTTGAGCAAAAGGAAACTTTGTCGATAGATCTTGGTCTACAGATGGCCTTTGTGACTTCAAAATCTTTGCGTGTTATAATGGTCAGCATAGTTTTGGATAGATCTTATTTTTGCCTTCCATCGCATGCCTTTTACCTTCCAGATGTGTTTTTGGGTTCCAGGCAGCATGGATGAGGAAACCTGAGGAATTTCTTGTCTGTTGCTATTACTGGCAACCTAGCAACCTCACAATAGTCATATCTGGAGATTAAATGCAAAGTTGCCAGAAGCTTCATCCAGTTCCAGTGATTAAGTGCAGTATTTTATTTCAGTGCAAACCATTTAAGTTGTTACTTGCCTTCATCCTTAACAAACTAATTGTCAGTGTTTTCTCAGCACTCTTTCAGAACAAACATTTCCATGCCTGGGGGGATATTATCCAGGGACATTGCCTATATATCTGTATGTGCTTCTTATCTTCCCTTAATATTGAAATATCTAAATACTTTGAGTCTGCCACACCTCCTGAAGGAATCAACTTTAAGTGAATGGTTTATTTTCAAAGTTATTCAGAATTCCAACAGATTTAAAACATTGTTGACAAGGAAATTTTATCTTATTCCATCTGAACGTAGATCCTCATTGTATATTTAGACATTTATACCAAGTCGTGCCTCATGGCTGTGATAATTGGATGGATCATTACCACAAGATTTCCTCGGAATGGTGTCCTAGGTTCATCTTAGCTGCTTCATCAAACAATTTGCCTCCATCAGGCCAGAAGTGGGGTTGTTCATTGATGATCATGCAGTATTCAGTACTATTTGCAAATCTTCCATGAAGCAAGCCACTGTCAACAGGAATTAGACAAAATTTAGCCTTGAGATAATAAGTAGAAAGTAATGTTCAAGTGCACAATGACAGCCATCTCCAACAATAGAGAGTAGAACCACCTCCTTTCAAAAGGGTTTCCATAGCTGAATCCCTCATCATCAACATCCTGGGCACTTTCATTGACCACACGAGCAGTAGATATACTTTTATGCACTTTTACGCAGAAGTTAGGCCAGCAGCAACAATTTTGTTAGACAACGAAATAATAAATTGCCCCGCCCTAGCTTTTGCAGATAATGTTGTCCTATTGAGCAATTCATACCCCGGGATGAAGAAGAACCTAAAGATTAGCTAGACCTTTCTTTGACAACACCAGACTTATCATCAACATCTCAAAAACCAAAGGGTTTTAGTTTATATATAATGGTAAGACTTTTTTTATACAACTTTGAAGAACATGGAAATTGAGAGAGGAGGAGATTGAATTTATGCCCCTGGGTAAATTGGAGAAGTACCTCAGTGCTTGCACTGAACCCTTAGTGGGTATCAGGGAAGTGAAAATACTTGAGAATGAGGCCATCAATTTGGAGTCAGCTGCTCCTCACCAAAATCTAAACAAAACAAGTTGCTCAGGACACACATCATCCCTAGAAATGTATTCTTACAAGAGGTTTCTCAAAACATCCTACATATTTGTAGAATGAAGAATGGTAGGCTCATTCAGAAGGTCAGGAGGCATGGGATACAGGGGAACTTAGCTGCCTGGATACAGAATTGGCTGGCCAACAGAAGACAGCGAGTGGTAGTAGAAGGAAAATATTCTGCCTGGAAGTCAGTGGTGAGTGGGGTTCCACAGGGTTCTATCCTTGGGCCTCTACTGTTTGTAATTTTTATTAATGACTTGGATGAGGGCATTGAAGGATGGGTCAGCAAGTTTGCAGATGACACAAAGGTCGGAGGTGTCGTTGACAGTATAGAGGGCTGTTGTAGGCTGCAGCGGGACATTGACAGGATGCAGAGATGGGCTGAGAGGTGGCAGATGGAGTTCAACCTGGATAAATGCGAGGTGATGCATTTTGGAAGGTCGAATTTGAAAGCTGAGTACAGGATTAAGGATAGGATTCTTGGCAGTGTGGAGGAACAGAGGGATCTTGGTGTGCAGATACATAGATCCCTTAAAATGGCCACCCAAGTTGGCTGGGTTGTTAAGAAAGCATATGGTGTTTTGGCTTTCATTAACAGGGGGATTGAGTTTAAGAGTCGTGAGATCTTGTTGCAGCTCTATAAAACTTTGGTTAGACCGCACTTGGAATACTACGTCCAGTACTGGTCGCCCTATTATAGGAAAGATGCGGATGCTTTGGAGAGGGTTCAGAGGAGATTTACCAGGATGCTGCCTGGACTGGAGGGCTTATCTTATGAAGAGAGGTTGACTGAGCTTGGTCTCTTTTCATTGGAGAAAAGGAGGAGGAGAGGGGACCTAATTGAGGTATACAAGATAATGAGAGGCATAGATAGAGTTGATAGCCAGAGACTATTTCCCAGGGCAGAAATGGCTAGCATGAGCAGTCATAGTTTTAAGCTGGTTGGAGGAAAGTATAGAGGGGATGTCAGAGGCGGGTTCTTTACACAGAGAGTTGTGAGAGCATGGAATGCGTTGCCAGCAGCAGTTGTGGAAGCAAGGTCATTGGGGTCCTTTAAGAGACTGCTGGACATGCATATGGTCACAGAAATTTGAGGGTGCATACATGAGGATCAATGGTCGGCACAACATTGTGGGCTGAAGGGCCTGTTCTGTGCTGTACTGTTCTATGTTCTATGTTTTATGTTCTATATTTCTGAAGATGGGTCTAGACCCGAAACGTCAGCTTTCCTGCTCCTCTGATGCTGTTTGGCCTGCTTGCTCATCCAGATCTACACCTTGTTATCACTACGTAATCTTGATTTAGTTATGAAGAAGGCTGCCATGCAACTTCTCCACACTCACCTCATACAACTGATGGCATTTTATATGCTAGAAATATGGACAGAGGATGAGATTTACCCAAACTTGATGTGTATGCCCCTGCTGCTATTAATAGGAAAAGGAAAGCACATGAGTCTTAACAATCCAGTGATGAGGGCCTTCTTTCTGTTCTCAGTGAAGAACAATTTTGATAGTGTAAAGAGACTAAGAGAACTGAAAATATTGAGGAAAATTGAGATTTTTAACCTGTGAACAGAAGATTAGTCCTTCAGAAGAGATTGAGTCTCTAGGTCAGATTGACCCAGAATATGTAACCTCTATGATAGCTTTTATTATTAATTACAGGAAGTGGATAGACTCAAGGGTGGCCAAATGGAATGATTTGAAAAAGCAGGAAGCCAGGATAGATTATTTTAAGAACAATTTGACCACAAGCATCTGGATTCAATCTTCATATCATATTAAGTCATAGACGATGATTATGCTGCAATTTGCATCTTACCAACCCCATATTATCCAGAGGTAGGCCACGTACCTGGTAGAAATGTCAGAGATGTGAAGCCCCGTTGGAAATATTACCTCATATTTTAGGTCTATGTCTATTTATCAAAAACACACATATTAAAAGGCATAACAAAATAGCTGCCAAGCTATATATAGGGTAGAATGGATGGCGTGCATACATTGAACCATGACTTGAAGTCAAGGAGAGTCATGTCTGGTAGCCAGATATGATCTTTTAGAAAAGCCAACTGATTTTTGTGGTAGTCAACATGATGGTAAGATTTGATGATGATAACTCTTCTCAAGAAACATCATAGACGGAGAAGGTTACGAATTACAAACATTTAGACCATGAGATCAAGGAGCTTACAGGAGGGTCCAAACCGACTGACTTTAGATTCATTATGGGAGAAAGAAGAAAGTGGTTTGAGCAAAATAACCACTTCACAAAGTTTCTTGAGATCCTAGTCAACACATCTTTCATCTGACTATCGCCCTGACATTGGTGGTCCACCAAATCTTTAATAACATGTGAGAAAGATTAAATTTATGTAGGTATTCCTATGTATGGTTTTGAGGGTCCTTGGTAGTGGAACTTAATGGATGGTCAAAGAAGACTTGTCATGAGTACTGTTAATAGGCTGTAAGGGGTGGCAGAGAAAAAAATAAAGAGGTTATCCTTAGTTTTATTTAATTATAGTTTAATATATTAACATAGTCAAGTTGTGAAATATGGGTAATAGTTAAATGAATAGAATGGTGGTGGGCATTTGTAACTATGACGTGTCAAGAGATGTTTTTCCTAATCTGACCAGAATGGCTTCTTGTTTTAGTTCCCAACTGATGGATGAATCCATTAGTGAGTTAGATCCCTTAGCCCTTGTTGAGGCCTGTAATACCATTCCTTAAAACATGGGTGCTTCCATTAGAGAGACTTAGACGTCGACAAGTGACATCAAATCTCAGGCAAGACACGACAACAACAAAAAGTACAACCACCTCCATTTCAAAGGATTACCACCACGGAACTCCTCACTAACAACATCCTGAATGTTACCAATGACCACACAAATAGTGAAGCTACAAAAGCATCTCAGAGACTGGATATTCGTGAAGAGTAATACATCTCATGTCTCCCTAAAATGTATCCACCATTCATACATCCAGGTGAGGAATGTGATACAATACTCTTACTTATTTCAGTGACTGGAGATCCAACAAGGTTGAAAAAGCTCGACATCATCCAGGATAAAGCAGCTTGTTCGATTGGCACCCAGTCTACCACCTTCAACATTCACCTTTCTACCTTGCCATAGTTTGGCCATAAGGTACACAACAGATTTATTTTCCACTGCATCTTGCAAATACATGGCTCTACTACCTGGAAGAACAAGGACAGCTGATGCATGGGAATACCTCCACCTACGAGTTTCACTTCGGGTCCCATTCCGTCCTGACCTGGAACCATATCATTGTTACTTCACTGTCACTTGTTTAAAATCCTGGATCTCGCTTCCTAACCACTTGTGAGTACAATTATGGCACACAGAATGCAGTAGTTAAAAAGGCAACTGAACATGATCTTCTCAAGGGCAATTAGAGGTTGATAGCCAATGCTAACTTAGCCAATTGTACCTGCATCCCATAAATAAATAAGAAAACTGATGTGAAGCTTCAATACTTATCCTAAACAATCTCCACGGCATAAAATGAAAGCAAGGACATATTTTGGTTTGCAGATATTCTTCCTGCTAATACTCTCAAATTATTCAAAGTAGGATCTGTAATTTCTTCCAACTAACCGAGTTGAAAAAGTACAGTATCAGCAGCTCCAACTAAACTGTACAGCTAACATTTTGCCCGCGGAACCACGGCACCAGAATACTGCGGTGATATTGTGGCTTTGAGAGGTGTTTTTTTGTCCTGGCTTCTTTTAGAGAGAGTTTGGGAGACAGGTGTTGTGCCGTCTGTGAAAAGATAAACAACTTGTGAAACCTTGAGGAGTATTTTTAAGAAGGTGGAACAATAGATGCATTCTGAATAGGTGCGGTCAAGCTCTCACAGATCCAAGATTTTAACTTGGCTTTCAGCAGTTGTGATTTGAGTCTGTCCAGGGTTGGAAGGCAGTGAAACTCTCCTGGCTGCTGTACTCTTATTCTGAGTTTTTTCTCTGAATTGTCTTTTAACGTTCTTTCCTCCTGGATTGGAAAACTACATGTAAGACAAATCTACTTTCCGAATTTGATCTTTTGCCATGGCTGTGTTTAAGGGACATGGGCCCAGTGATTTTTTTTTGCAGACATGGAGAGAATGTACAAACCCCAGAATTACAGTTAGCCAAGGCTAGAATCAAACTCAGGTCTTTGGCAACGTGAAGCAGAAATGTTAACCACTGTGCCACCTTGTAGAATGTCAAATCAATATGAGCCAAGTCAATTTCTTTGGTTAACTTTACTCATTGACCAGGCCTAGACATAAAATGGCAACCAAAATAGAATTCATACCAAAGATGCAGGTTATAGAACAAAGATGACTGAAATAACTGTACAGAAGATGGTATCCCATCACCAAGTTACCCATTATTTACATATGCGCAGTACACTCACTGTGGCCAGCTAGCTCGGAGGCAGTCTCTGAAGTCAGGAGACTTTCCGAAATCTCTGTTCATACATTTTTTGTTCTTTTCCTTTCTTTGTCCACAGCACCTCTTGTATGTGTGTATAAAGAACAAAGAACAAAGAAAGTTACAGCACAGGAACAGGCCCTTCGGCCCTCCAAGCCTGTGCCAATCAAGATCCTCTGTCTGACCTGTCATCTATTTTCTAACAGTCTGTGTCCATTTGCTCCCTACCCATCCATATACCTGTCCAAATATATCTTAAAAGACGCTAACGTGTCTGCACCTCCACTGGCAACGCGTTCCAGGCACCCACCAACCTCTGTGTAAAGAACTTTCCACGCATATCTCCCTTAAACTTTCCTCCTCTCACTTTGAACTCATGACCCCTAGTAATTGAGTCCCCCACTCTGGGAAAAAGCTTTTTGCTATCCACCCTGTCTATACTCCTCATGATTTTGTAGACCTCAATCAGGACCCTCTCAATCTCCGTCTTTCTAATGAAAATAATCCTAATCTACTCAACCTCTCTTCATAGCTAGCACCCTCCATACCAGGCAACATCCTGGTGAACCTCCTCTGCACCCTCTCCAAAGAATCCACATCCTTTTGGTAATGTGGTGACCAGAACTATACACAGTACTCCAAATGTGGCCGAATCAAAGCCCTATACAACTGCAATATGACCTGCCAACTCTTGTACTCAATACCCCGCCCAATGAAGGAAAGCATGCCATATGCCTTCTTGACCACCCTATTGACCTGCATTGTCACCTTCAGGGAACAATGGACCTGAACACCCAGATCTCTCTGTTCATCAATCTTCCCTAGGACTTTTCCATTTACTGTGTAGTTCTCCCTTGAATTAGATCGTCCAAAATGCATCACCCCGCATTTGCCCGGACTGAACTCCATCTGCCATTTATCTGCCCAACTCTCCAGTCTATCTATATTCTGCTGTAATCTCTGACACTATCTGCTACTCCGCCAATCTTAGTGTCATCTGCAAACTTGCTGATCAGACCACCTACATCTTCCTCCAAATCATCAACATATATCACAAACAACAGTGGTCCCTGTGGAACACCACTGGTCACAGGTGTCCAATTTGAGAAACTCCCTTCTACTAGTACTGTCTGTCTCCTGTTGCCCAGCCAGTTTTTTCATCCATCTAGCTAGCACATCCTGGACCCCATGTGACTTCACTTTCTCCATCAGCCTGCCATGGGGAACCTTATGCATCACCTTGCATTTGCTCGGATTGAACTCCATCTGCCATTTATCTGCCCAACTCTCTAGTCTATCTATATTCTGCTGTAAAAGTGCAGTGACTCAGTAAATAAAAATATTTGCATAATGGTGTTTTCAATATTTCCACCACCAGGAGAATTTCTTTTTTTTTATCTATCTCCTCAATTAAATTTAAGGGTAGCTGAAAATAAAGGGCAAATAGAGCACTAGGAGCCATGTTGCATTAGAATTAGGGACAGAATAAGAAATAAATAGACGATCAGGTAGGATCAAGGAAAACCTCAAGGCATTCTATGCTTATGTGAGAAGCAAGAAGAGTGAGGGTAGGGTCAATCAACGTTAGAGGAGGGAACTTGTGCATGGAGTCAGAGGAGGCAGGGGAGGCCCTTAATGAATACTTTGTATAAGTAATCATCATTGAGAGGGAACTCGGCATTTGTGAGGACTGGATGAAACAGACATATATGCTCAAATAGGTTGAAGTTAGGAGGGAGGATGTGCTAGAAATTTTGAAAAAAGCATAAGGGTAGGTAAGTCCCCTGGGCCAGATGGGATATACCCAAATCACTGCAGGAAGTGAGGGAAGAGTTTGCTGCCCCTTTGGCAATGATATTTACGTCCTCATTGTCCACTGGAGTAGTACCAGAAGATTGGAGGGTAGCAAATGTCATTCCCTTGTTCAATAAAGTGAATAGGGATAATCTTGGAAATTACAGACCGGTCAGTCTTACTGCTGTTGTTGGCAAATTATTAGAGAGGATTCTGAGAGGTAGTATTTATGATTATTTGGAAAAGCACAGTTTGATTAGAAATAGTCAGCATGGCTTTGTGAGGGGCAGATCATGCCTCACAAGCCTTATTGAATTCTTTGAGGATGTGACAAAACATATCGATGAAGGTAGAGCAGTGGATGTAGTGTATATGAATTTTAGCAAAGCTTTTGACAAGGTTCCACATGGTAGGCTTATTCTGAAAGTAAGGAGACAAGGGATTCAGTGAAATTTGGCTGTCTGGATGCAAAACTGGCTGTCCAATAGAAGACAGGGGATGGTAGTAGATGGAAAGCATTCAGCCTAGAGCTCGGTGACCAGTGGTGTTCCACAGGGATTTGCTCTGGGACCTCTGCTCTTTGTGATATTTATAAATGACTTGGATGAGGAAGTGGAAGGGTGGGTTAGTAAGTTTGCCAATGACATGAAGGTTGGTGGGGTTGTGGACAGCGTGGAGGACTGTTGTAGGTTACAACGGGACATTGACAGGGTGCAGAGCTGGGCAAAGAAGTAGCAGGTGGAATTCAACCCAGAAAAATGTGAAGTGATTAATTTTGGAAGGTCAAATTTGAATGCTGAATACAGGGTTAATGGCAGGATTCTCGGCAATGTGGAGGAACAGAGGGCTCTTGGGGTCCACGTCCATAGATCCCTCAAAGGTGATACCCATATTGTTAGGGTTGTAAAAAAGCATATGGTGTGTTGGCTTTCGTTGGCAGAGGAATTAACTTTAAGAGCTGTGAGGTTACGCTGCAGCTCTATAAAATTCTAGTCAGACCACACTTTGAATATTGTTTTCAGTTCTCGTCACCTCATTATAGGAAAGACGTGGAAGCTCTAGAGAGGGTGCAGAGGAGATTTACCAGGATGCTGCCTGAACTGGCAGGCAGGTCTTATGAGGAAAGGTTGAGGGCACTAGAGCTTTTTTCATTAGAGTGAAGAAGGATGGAGTAGTGACTTGATAGAGGTATACAAGATGATGAAAAGCAGAGGTAGAGTGGATAGTCAGAGACTTTTTCCAATGCCGGAAATGACTATTATGAGGGGACATAATTGTAAGGTGATTGCAGGAAGAAGTAGGGGAGATGTCAGATGTAGATTCTTTACACAGAGTGGTGGGTGTGTGGAATGCACTGCTGGCACTGATAGTGGAGTCAGATACTTGAGAGACTTTTAAGCAACTCTTGGATAGGCGCATAGAGGATACTAAGCTGTAGGGTATGCAGGGTAGATTGATCATAGTAGGAGAATAGGTCAGCACAACATCATGGGCCAAAGGTCCTGTACTGTGCTGTGTTGTTCTATGTTCTTAAATAGGGAGGACAAAAGTATGAAAAAAAATGCAAAGTTTTAAGTTAAAACAAATCTCTAAATCAAACTCCAAAACTCAAAATGTTCCCTTTCTGGGCCCCCAAGATCAAGTAGATGCCAGTAATATTGAGTTCCAGTGTCCTTATGCTGTGAAATAGCAGTCCTAATTTCCTGCAGTGCATTTGAGACATAATTACACCGTAAATCCAACAATTTCTTAATGCACAGAGGTTGATGGCAAGCTGCTGAATTTATGAAGATAACAGTGCAAATAGCTGTAGAACGTGCTGCATTTTATGATCTGTAATTCATACATTCCTCATCATCATCACAAATTGCTTTTTCCCCCATAAGCCAGTAATGCAATGCACATTAAACTCTTGGTTATTTTTTCAGCAAGTTACTAGTCCTTGGTTTATCTGAGAACATCACTGAATTCACTGCCCATTGGGAAAATGTTGAAAAGATCAAAGAAAGAAATGTTATTCTAAAATTGGAGCAATCACTGAAAAGTACATCTACCACCATTTCTAAATGGATGGACAGTCTCTGGTTGTTGGTTGCCTTGTGCGACAAATCAGGCCCTGATTACTATGATTATGTCTTTGTTCCCTTTTTATATTGTTTCAATGCTCATTATTGCTTTACAGGTTTGAATGGCTCTTTAGATGACATTTTCTTAACTCAGACAGATTGGCCAGGAGACGTCACGAGTGTTTTTTGTGTACACCATTCTCGAGTGGTTGTTGTTCCCCCTCTATTGACTTTACTTCAAAGAGAATACACTCTCTATAGAGTCTGGTAAATATTCCACAGTATTTGCACATGAATCCAGAGTAATTTATAATCAGAATTTAAATACAATTGTTAATATCTCTTTCAATGTAATGGAACTATCCGGGCTTGACTTCACACTAAGAATGGCAGGAGATATATCATTCTCTTCAGTTCGACCAGCTCTTCAACAATATGCAGGCAATGTAGAATATCTGGCTGAATAAAAATGAGCTTGGATTATCCTACTTTTCCATCAAAACATTAATAAAATTAGAATGGTAAATGACTTTGCATCTGTGATTTAATAGAGAAGATCACGTTGAGTGGAGTGCTTATGTAATGAAACTGAAGTTTTTTGGAGTTAGTATTCCTATAGTTTCCTTTTATAAACTGGCAGAATCCTTGTTCTCAGACCAGAACTGCAGTATGGCAGTAATCTGAGAACTATATTAAAAAGACAGTCATCAGTTCTCAATAAATACATTTGACCAGTATCGAAATTCACCAACATCATTTCCTTGTGACAGGTTCCCAGCCATCTTAGCTGAGCTCTGTTACTTTGCTCCTGTCTTCCCCCTGCTGGATCTCAACATTTAAGTGATTCCAACAACCATTTTAGGAAAATGAGCTCATGGAGTTGAATAGCATGCTTCTCATAAAAGCAACAGAAGGGCATTGGCAAAATCGAAATCGACAATTATTGATTTTGAAACTTTTCTTTGAAATGGTAACGGTCAGTTAATTATGCCGTTTCCAATTATCAAGTTTCAATTAACGAAAAGGCCTTGCACATTCTGCCATTTGAGGACCATAAACTCCAGTTAACATCACATCAAAAAAAATCACTTGTACAGTAAATACAGAGTGTTCTCCTATAACAAGTGTTCCAGCAACGCAAATTGGCTACAATGCAATTGACGAATAGGGGAACACTATTTCTAAAATGTGGCTGGTGTTGGCTATATTGTGATTCAGTATTGTTTAATTCTTTTTGTATTTCAGCTCATTCAAATAGGAGAATGGACTCCAAGGCTAAATTGATGGTATAATTAAGTAATGAAGTATAGTTTAAAATAATATGACCGCTGTTAAAACATGCACCTCTGTGTGTAGTATTTTTGCCTAGATTTTGCTACATATTTAATAAGCAAGAATTTTTGAACTTAACCATTTGAGTTTATATCAAAAGTTGTCTGTGTTACAACCTGGTCTTTTCCAGCGCTATTTTAAATACTGTGTTATGCAGGTTTACAATGCTTTTTAATCCTACAATTAACTGCAATGCCAATGGGCTACATAGGAAAGAAAGGCTAGATTCCTCTGCTTCACTTATCTGAAAATCTATCCAGAAGTATACGCCAAAGGAATGTCAGTGTCAGATCAGCATTTAAATGAAGGAGGGAATTTTCCTAAAAAAATGCTGGTGTACCAATTTCAGGAGAGTTTCAGGGAGGGTTGCTGGTTGTGAGTTCTATCTCACACAACTGTGCACTGCTCACCTTTTTTGGATCATGCTCGCACTACCATTCAGCACAGACCATTGCTGGGATTTCCAAAGGCATAACTGTTTAAAACACAGCTCTCACTTCATTGCAAATACAGGGTTAGATTCGTAAATGCATTGCCTCTTTGTAGCATCGCCTGTCTGATAAACTGTCATAACTGCAACCATAAGAATGAATCTATATAGATGAGGAGATATTTTGGAAAATATATTTGATTTGTGTCTTTTGTGCCCCTAACCCCACTTTTCCTATCGAGGCTCTGTTATTTCTCTAGCACAATTTTCTGTAACGAGATGTTGCGTTGGAACACAACTATCGCATTATATCAGAAGCCCCCGTTTGATTTTCGATGTTTTGTTTCTCAAAATCTAAAATCCAATACCGAACGAAGATCCAAATGGTAAAGTGTCAGAATTATTGCAGAATTGAAGCACAATTCCAATAAATCACTCATGTTAATCTTTTTAGCAACATTCTCTGCACCAAAATAACTGTTGAGTCTGCCCAAGGAGAGTTAGCAATTTTATGCAGAATGTTTGCTCTTTTTCTAAAGATTTTGTCTTGTCTACTACAGCATTTTACGTCCCTGTAGAATTTAATCATAAGTTTAATACATAACTCATGGTGCTTCTGCCACTAAACAAATAAACAGCCTATTACTATCTCTATTTATACTGTTTGAGTTTAAAGGTGAGAGAAGCTTTATAGGAAAAACAATATAGACAACCAATCAATTAATGATCTTGCGTGTGTGTTTTGCTTCTCTTGCATGTTTGCCTCTGTCTGTCTTTGCTCATTTGTCAATACATGCTCCATCTCACCCTTTAATTCCTTCAAATTAGGAGGGCCTGCTCACGCACCAGCAAGCGTACTTCAGCACCAATCTGACTCATACAACAAGATGAGATCACACAAATAATAAGGGGAAAAAAAGATTGCTTTTCCAAGGATAGACTTGAAAAAAGGATAAAACCTTAACTGTGAACACATTTTTGAAAAAACAAAACTCTCTCTGGTCATGCACAGAAAGTTTTCCATTGCCATCTCGTACAAAATTACAAGCTGACATTGAGCAGCACACAATGGGCAAAGAAACCTTTAATGACCAGAATTGACACGGACAGATAAAGATTAAAAAAAAATTCACAGGAGGCGAACTCTGGTAACTGAAGGATGATTACCTTATGCTCTGTTAAGGGCATTCCACAGGCAAAATGATGAAAAACACAAAGATATCAAGAATAAAATAAAACATTACAAGACAAAAAAAACAGGCTTGCTTCAAACATAATGGGAACTGCAGATGCTGGAGAATCCAAGATAACAAAGTGTGAAGCTGGATGAACACAGCAGGCCAAGCAGCATCTCAGGAGCACAACAGTTGACGTTTCGGGCCTAGACCCTTCATCAGAGAGCTCTCCGCTCTCTGATGAAGGGTCTAGGCCCGAAACGTCAGCTTTTGTGCTCCTGAGATGCTGCTTGGCCTGCTGTGTTCATCCAGCTTCACACTTTATTATCTAGGCTTGCTTCAAACTTTGGTTAAATTGGCTGGGTTCTGATATCCATTCATCCGTAAAATCATTGCACACTCTTGGCCAAAATTATACCATTGTGAGAGCACGAACTGGCCAGTCCACAGGCACATATCATAAAATAGGCCCAAAGGCTAAATAAAGAAGCCTTCCTCACAGGGCATCACTGAGCTCATACTGAAGTAGCCAATGGACTAATTAAATGTGTTTGTCTGATCTCTGAAACTGGGAGGTCAAGCCTCCACAAATAATGAAGTGAAATAAATCCAACAGAGAGCTGCATGCAATGAGCCACTGACAGATAGAACTGGTGAAGAGGTTTTACATCTCAAGGTGATAAAACTTGCTCTACCTAACAATTCCGACTGGAGCAAATAATTGCATCTGTCACTGCTGCTGCATCTACAGCGGTTTCTTTTCAGTTTTTAAAAAATAAAAAAATTAACTCTTGCAGTCACCTAACTAAACTTGCCCGGATTGCAATTTTTTTGTATTTTTTTAAAAAGAAGCAACTGAGAATCATGAGCAAGCTGAATATCATCTCTTCTGCCTCTTCACTGACATTTGATGATCCTTTCCATCAATTCTTGTAAGACAATAAGAAATTCCTGGCCTGTCAATTCTGCTTTTAATTGCAGGAGGGGTTTATCCCTGGGCAGCTGCCAGAATAATGAAACTAATTGATATTAGGCACTCACATCTGGCCCTATAACATAGCAGTGATCTCATTTATTTGTGTTGCCAGATATCATTTCACTTCTTTTCATTTATTTGTACTCGCTCCATATTTAACTAAATACCAATATCTGTACTTTGCCTCCTTTCTTTAGCCAATGCTTTTTGGCTGAGATAAACAGAGGGTTTTCTCTGTCTTTGAGCATCATCAGCATCTCTCCTGGCCCAGCTCTTAGTAGGTACTGTGGAGACAAAAAGAAAAGGCTCTATTCTTTCAGTTTTTCTGGACTTGACACTTTAACTCTGCTTGGCATCGTGAGCAATATTGTTGTCAGGGTCAGAACATTGCTCTCTGAGGAAAGCCTGAATTTGAAGATAAGACCACAAGAATTGGGAGCGTAAGTAGGGCATTCAGCCCATTGAGTCTGCTCTGCCATTTGATCATGACTGATATGTTTGTCAATCACATTCTTCCCATAACCTTTGACCTCTTTATTAATCAAAAGCCCATCAAGTGATAAAAGCTAGTGAGCAGAACTGCTGTTATTTGTTTAACTTGGGGGCAGGTTTGCTGTATCCAGTGCTTCCTACACAAAATAATCATTTAAACCTTTGCACTTTTGCTGTTATTGCTCTGTGGGTCTACCCCGTACGAACTGGTGCTCTGTGAATCACACATAGGTGATACATGAATCTTTAACTTCAAATAATGTTAATCTTGCTTCATGCACCTCCTGTGCAGTGTAACCTGTCAGCCTCACTCTGCCCAAGCACTCTAAGATCTGTATGTCCTTGCTTACTGTGATTTACCTGTACTGGTCGAAAACAAAGCTATTCATTGCCCCTAGGCACATGTGACTACAATAAAGCAAATCAAATAAAACGCAGAATCTAGAAATTTAGCTTTGGGAACAATTAATCCCATTCTCCATTTGTAATATGCCATCAATGGATAGTTTGTGCTTGCATCACATGTATTGTGCATGGCTCAGGGCTGCTTGGAATAGGGGAGTGGTGGAGAACACCTTACTCTAACTCATACTATGCCATTCTAAGCAAAGATTCAAAATATAAATCTTCTATCTTCAATAACAGCTACCACATTCCAAAACTATTTTGCTGTATGATGCAATTGTGCTTTTCTAAAATGATAACAGCACCTTTTCTTTATTATTAGTTACACCGTGCAAGGCAGTTGATGCCAGGCTCAGCATGTTCCTCTGGCAGCTAGTAGACTGAGCATTCCTTTTACTCCCGAAGAGCTATTAGCCTACCCTTTCCTTGCCAACTATGCCATTGTCTTCTTGCCAGCCATATAGATTTTCCCTCACATTAGAGAGGAACCGTAGCCAGGCTGGTAAAGACATAAAAGAAAGATGGTTAGCACTCTAAAGATGCTGTAAGTGGAGGTTTTCTGAAATATGGGATGAGGGGCTTTTAGTAACGAAGATGAGTTAAAGTGGCAGATGTTGTTCTCCTTAGACAAAACAAAAGATTAAAGAATGATTTAATGGAGGTGTTCAAACTTACACAGGATCACGTTAGTGTTTATAGAGAGAAACTGTTTCCGCTGGTAGGAATGTTGATAACCAAGGGGATAGATTACAAATAATGGGCGAATCAACTCGAGTCAAATCAAGATCAAGTTATTAGCTTGAAGGCTATATATTACTACTATCTTGAATGTACTGCCTGAAAGAAAGGCCAGTTGGCTGGACAGTTGGTTTGTGATGCAGCGATGCCAGTGACGGAGGTTCAATTCCTGCACAGGCTGAGGTTACCATAAAAGACTTTTCTTTGCAACCTTTCCTCTTGTCTTGGGCATGGTGACCCT
Organism: Stegostoma tigrinum; assembly: GCF_030684315.1. Classification (NCBI taxonomy): domain Eukaryota; kingdom Metazoa; phylum Chordata; class Chondrichthyes; order Orectolobiformes; family Stegostomatidae; genus Stegostoma; species Stegostoma tigrinum. Next base: position 60,306,345 of record NC_081368.1, read on the forward strand.
CAGGTTAAACAACCATCAGCCACTTCTCTCTCCAATGAGAGAGCAGCCCTCTGAGATGATAGTGACCTTCTACTGCCTGAAAGTATAATAAAACAGATTGCATTGTATCATTCAAAAGAGAATTGGATAAAAACCTGAAATGGAAACATTGCAGAACATTGGGGGATCAAGATCAGGGGAGTGGGACTAATTGGATAACTCAGTGAAGGAGCTTATACTGGCACAGTGGGACAAATGCCAGTTTTGGCAACTATAAACACATGCACACGTGCACTAGTCTTTCTGAGCTTTTCCTACGACTTAAACTAAAAACACCCAGAGCATTAAAGCACCTCAGCATATAAAGCTATGACTTCCATCAGAGATAGTTCTTTAATGAAAACATGGGGTCAAGTAAACTTTATAAACCTCTGCCCGAGCTTCTGCGCAATGGTAATGTAAACTTGCAAACATATGAGTGACTCATTGCAGCTTCAGGCAGCAATTTCCAATTTCCTTCAATTTCTATAGTGCTGTTAGTTGCTCGAGGGCAGATAGGTCTGCTTCAGCATCACTGTGATACCTAGAAACAAATGACAGTCCTCCTCCTACATGAGTAGAAATGGAGTTTGATAGAGCTAAAAGCAATTTGTAACTTCATGTATTTGCTATGGAGGTGGCTTTAAATGCAAACAATTATTGTAAGAGGATCGCTAATCAAAAACTAATCATTATTTCCTTCCTGGGACATGTGTTACATAAGGGTTTTTGGAAACTGTTATTATAGTTCCATTTAAATGTGTTCAATCTGTATGAAAATATTGGTTCTCTCAGAAGTAAGTTCAAATTTCTAAATTCAAGAAGCATTTTCTGAGCTGCAAGTTCCAACTTGGAAGTAGAAAGGCCGATTCAGAGAATTCAAAATAACAGAAGAATATTAAATAAAAGAATTTGAAAAATAGCAGCCAGATAAAGTCCTGTTGATAAATTGCACCAACCCATTGGATTATGTGCCATAAAATAGAGTCCTGCTATTCCCAGAGTTGTACCAAATGTTAAAGCATTTTTTTTAGAAGGTGCGCAGTCTCCCAATTTACTTACTTTCAGACCAGGGTAAATAGAAAACTTTGACCGGTGTCTATACTGAACAAGAAATATTTTTATTATTAACAATTAGACTATCGCTGCAAGCATACAGATACAACAATTGGTTGATAACATTGCTAACTACAACTCTAATCCCCTTTCCCTTAGACACATCCATATAAACGAATAGGAAAAATAGGTTATTGGAGAAGGTAGAAAAATAAGAGGAAAGTCAGGTCAATGGTCTATGTTCCTCAATATCAATGTTTGACTAGCCAAAATCTTGGTGTTCAGTTATCTCTCTTTGGAAGCTTCCATTGGTTTGTAAGAAGTAGAGAATGACAGATTCACATGCAAAATGTTTTATTCTTCAGTTCAAAAATAATGGTTCGCAGCAACTGCTGCGTCATTGATAATTAATTAACTTCATTGTTAACCTGAGGGGTTTTTTTTACTGCAGAGAACAGACAATTTCTCCTGGGGAGAACAACTGCACACATATTTCTTCTCTCTCTCTTTCTGTAACTTGCTCCCACCTGCAACTTACTCAGCCGAGAACCAATCAGCTCCACTTGAAAACAACTGGGCTCCTGATCGCATGCGCATTGCAAGAACCATAGTTACAAGAAACACAGAGTCCACAATAGGTATTAAATTATGCTGTGAAATTATGCAGCCATCTTGGTAAATCACGGTTTTTAAAACAGTTCTTTCTCCTTTGCAATACATAGTGGCCCTGAAAATCTGGATGCAGTGCTGAAATATGTTTAATGACTAAAAATGAATCATCAAAAATTAGTGAATGCATCTTTATATGCCGTGTCCCACCAGCTACACAGTGGTAACCCTACATGTTAACTATGCGCCTTCAAGTAATCAACAAATCTCCATCTGGAATGACAATATGTTCATACTAAATCCTCATTTTCATACCCTATTCTCTGTTCAGCCAAAAGTCTTTTCTGATTTATGACCTACAGGTGGTGTCAGGATACGCTTCTTGCCTTTACCAAGAACCTATTTTTTTTAGAGAATACTTTTAGTGTGGAAACAGGCCCTTCAGCCCAACAAACCCATCTCCCTTTAACTTACTTAATCTAGGCATCCCTGAACACTATGGGCAATTTAGCATGGCCAAGCCACCTAACCTGCACATCTCTGAAGTGTGGGAGGAAACCAGAGCAAAGCCACACAGACATAGAGAGAATGTACAAACTCCACACAGGCAGTCACCTGAGGCTGGAATTGAACCTGGGTTCCTGGTACTGTGAAGCAGCAGTGCAAACCATTGAGCCACCATGCCACCCCAGCCCGAGTCTTACGTCTTTAAGCTTTTCAACACGCAAGATCAATAACAAGTCAACCAGCTTATTTGGATGTTGAAGTCCACAAGCAGCAACAGAAAGAGAACAAAGAAAAGCTTCACTCGATCTCACACTTTAAATCATTAAGTCAAATATTGGCACTGTTTGAACTTTACACGGTAGCATTGAAGTAGTCGATGACATCACAGGACACAGTTAGAGATTGTCGAACACGTGGGACAGGATAATGCAGGTGCTTGCTCCCTGGGAGGATGATGGTACTCTCAAATGTAGAGGACTCAGCCTCAGATAAGTAATGCAATGGGGCTTAGTTTAAGAGAAGGCTGATTTGCGCTGGTGGGCCAACTGGAATGGCTGCTATTCACATCATGGTGCACGGAGAGTCCGACACTGACTTGTCATAAGGACATGGGTAGAACACAAAGATCGTAACCAGCTCTTTCTGAATTTTGGAGATGCCCCAATTGCCCGTTAGTGGATGTTGCAGCTTCTAGTGCCAAGGATACCAAAGCCACCGATTAACTGAGTGCTGCATAGGAAGCTCAGACTGTGGAGGATTTGGATTTAAGTTGAATTCACCCCTAGTGGTGGACATTCCAAGCTGTCTCCATGGAATTTATTTGCAAGTAACTTTTGGCAGTGGGTTGTGTCGCTCACAGTCACTTTCACCCTCTCAAACGGTGAAATTTGAATTCAACTAAAAATAAATCTGGAATTATCAGGTAGTCTAATTGTCTGCATGAAATCACTGTCCATTGTTCTAAAATCCCATCTTCTTCACCAATGTCCTTTCAGAGTGAAAATAGGCCATCCTCACTTGGTCTGGAACGTGGAACACTCCGCATCCATGACAAAATGATTAACACTTCAGTGCCCACTGAAGTGAGCCAATCGGTTGTACCTGGCCATCCCAAAGATTGAGAGACAGAATGAAACCAGATGGACCGCCTAGCATCAATAAAGGTACCAGAGATGACAACGACTCTATCAACCCTGCAAAGTCCCAATTACTAATGACTTGGAGCAGGTGAAAACTCAGAAAAACTGTCCCACAGATGAGCTGAGCAATTGCTTGTCCTTGTCATTCTAACTGCCACGACAGAGACATCCTGCCCACTATCAGGACAGATGCTTCAGTGTTGACGTTAGACCCCACAATGCCTCATGGCATCAGCTCAGACATGGCAAGGAAACCTCCTGCCAATTACCAGTCACCCCTTCCTCCTATCCCCACCATTGGCTAATGAATCAGTTCTCCTGCAGACGGACACTTTTCAATGGATATACTGAGGGTGTCAAGTGAATGTACTGTGATTAAGGGACCACAATATCCATTACTATGGGTGACTTGGTAGTACCACAACTAGAATTAGAATTAGAATTCGAATTACATTTTCTTGCCACGTGTACTCAAGTACAGGGATGCAGGAATACAGTGAAAAGTGCACAAAGTCACTTTCCCCGTGCCAACCAGTCCTTTTACAGGGATGGGCCTGTAGATACTCCACACTGGCCTTCTCCACGAGATCTGGCACTCCCCACAAGGGGTCAATCTCGTCCCCGCATCGGGATTGATGTCGTCTGTGCAATGACTCGTCGTTGACCACCAGAGTCCCACCCAGACTCACCTGCTGTCTTGCTGCCGCTTGCCAAAATCCTGCTTTGGATCCCAATGCCATCGTTTCCACAACTGAGCTCTCTCCAGAACTAAGCCGGGAAAAAAAAGCACAAATTGCAAAACTAAAAGGAAAAGAAAGAAAGAAGAAGGCAAGAAAAATGGATGGAGTGGGTGAGCCTCAGCCTCAGGGCCTGGACTCTGCCTACTTCACTGCTTATGAATGAAACAGGAAGAAGAGGCCAATGGATAAAGAGTTAAGTGACTTGTCTGCAAAACTGGGTCTGCGGCAGGAAATGAAGATGCCAACAAGAGGAAACTATCACATTTGATTCCACTGTCGCCAATCTATCCATAACAATATCAGTAGGAGTGAGCACCATGCAGTCCTTCTGGAAACCAAACCTATTTTCACAATGAGGAGATCCTACTCAATGTTGTTGCTCAATGTTGTTTGCAATGTGCTTAATAGGATAAATTGCAATTAAATCTAGTAACTCGAGACTGGATAACTCATGCGGAGCCAACAACAGCTGTAGAACTTTATTCTGTATCCTTAAGGCCTGGCATATCTTCTACTCTACCATCACCAAAGTTAGGAGATGAACCCTGTTTCAATGAAAGGTTCAGGAGGGCTTGTCATGAGCTGCAGCAGGCACTCCTCAAAATGTCTTGCTAACTTGGCAAAACTACAACAAAAGGGTCTGTGCATGCCAGCACAGCATATCAGATACAGGTCTAAGTGATCTCACACCAACAGATCATATTGAAGCCCTTCAACTGCTACACTGATCCATGCATGAATGGTGGTGGACAATTAAGCAACTCACTGGAGGTATTGGTTCAACAAGTATCACCATCCTCAATGATGAGGGAGTCCAGCAGTTCAATGTAGAAACAAAAGTGAAGCATTTGCGTCTACCTTCAGCCAGAAATGTCAAGTGCCATTCATCTCTGCCTCTTTCTGAGGAGCTCAGCATCACAGATGCCAGTCTTCAACCTAATTACTGGGGGCACAGTGTACTGCAAAAACAAAGAGACTTAACAACATTCCAGCAATACTTCTAAAGACAGTGCTCCAAAACTAGCCATGCACACAGTCAGTCCGCTCCAGTACAATTCAAACAATTTCTAGGTAAATGTCAGAGTGGTATTGTCAAAGCATGTTCACAAAAAGCAGGGCAAATCCAATTCAAAACTTACTGTCCCATCAGCCTGCTCTCAAGCAGCAGCAAAGTGATGAAAGATGTCATTGACAATGCTATCAAGAAACATTTATGTAACAGTAACTTACTCAGTGAAGATTAGTGTGGGTGCTGACTGACCCCTCAGCCTTGGCCCAAATAAGAGGAAAAATCTGATCTTGATAGGAGGTGGAGGTGATTGCTTTTGATGCCAAGGCAGCGGAAGGCCAGGTATGGAATCAAGGAGTCTTTAAAAAATAGAAGTCAACGGGAACCAGAAGGAAAACTCTCCACTGTTTGGAATCATACTTAGCACGCAAGTAAAACGGAATTTTTGGAGCTCGGTCATCTCAGGTCTGGGGCATCACCACAAGAGTTACTCGGAATAGCATCCCAGTGGCAGCAGCCTGTACTATGTAAAGCAGGGATTGCAATAACTCTGCAAGTGGCCGCAGACAGCACTCTCCAAACCCGCAACTTCTTCCACATGGAAAGAGGAGAGTTGCAGATGCATGGGGATGACAGAATCTGCAAGGTCCTTCCATGTCGCTCACCATCCTGACTTGGACATATATCTTCATTCTTTCGATGTCACGGAGTCAAAATCCTGAAGCTCCCTTCCTTCTCATACAAGGGGTGAACCAATACCTCAAAGACTGCAACTGTTCAAGAAGGCAGCTCACTTCCATACCGTCAAGGGCAGTCAGGGGTGGTAAACAATGCTGATCCAGCCATAGATGCTCACTTGCTGTGAATGAATAAATGAAACTCCCAGTGTCACTCAGCATACTGATGCAGGGAGATTTCACCTTGGGTGTAAGGCATGGTGGAGGGATAAGTTACCAAAAACCTCCCCTACTAAGCAAGATTGAGAAGACGGCAAAGGGGAAGAGTGGTTAAGGAGATAGTAGGAACTGCCGATGCTGGAGAATCTGAGATAACAAGGTGTAGAGTTGGATGAACATAGCAGGCCAAGCAGCATCAGAGGAGCAGGAAGGCTGACATTTCGCGTTGCGATTCTTCCTCAGAAATGGGGGAGGGGAAGGGGGTTCTGACATAAATAGGGAGAAAGGGGGAGGCGGATAGAAGATGGATAAAGGAGAAGATAGGTAGAGAGGAGACAGACAGGTCAAAGAGGTGGGGGTGAAGGCAAAAAAGGTGAATGTAGGTGGGGTGTTAGGGAGGGGATAGGTTGGTCCAGGGAGGACGGACAGGTCAAGGAGGCAGGATGAGGTTAGTGCGTAGGAAATGCGGGTGGGGCTTGAGGTGGGAGGAATGGTTAGGGAGGCGGGGATGAGCTGGACTGGTTTTGGGATGCAGTAGGGGAGGCGAAATTTTGAAGCTTGTGAAGTCCACATTGATACCATTGGACTGCAGCGATCCCAAATGGAATATGAATTGCTGTTCCTGCAACCTTCGGGCGGCATCATTACAGCACTGCAGGAGGCCCAGGATGGGCATGTCGTCTAAGGAGTGCAAGGGAGAGTTGAAATGGTTTGCAACTAGGGGGTGTAGTTGTTTGGTGCGAGCCGAGCCTAGGTGTTCTACAAAGCAGTCCCCAAGCCACCGTTTGGTTTCCCCAATGTAGATGAAGCCACATCGGGAACAGTGGATACAGTATACCACATGAGCAAATGTCTAAGTGCCTCTGGAGGTGGGGATGATGGGAGCAGGTGGCTGAAAGAGCCAACAACAGTGGTGATATACCCATTAGCCTGCTGATTAGAATGGTCTATGAGCTTGTTTGGGTAGTCTGGACACAGATCATATAGATTGCAATGGAGTGAGACCATTGCCCACAGGCAAGTGTATCTTCAATCTGGCATTGCCCTGTGGCATGTAAACACCATGAGGCAGGGTTGGAAAAATGAAATTAATCAGGCCACAAGAGAACACACACTTATTTATACACACATATTCCAATTGCAGAAATTTGGGAAAATTGCTCTCACTGAAGCCTTGTATAACTGAAGCATTACATCTTTATTTTTGTATTTGATTCCTCTGAAAAGAACTTTAAATATTCTATTAGTTTTCTAAATTACTTGCTATGCCTGCAGACTAACCTTTCACAATTCATGTACCTGATCCCAACCTCTCAAATCTCTGCAAATACTCCACTTAGACATTATGCCTTTTTTTTAACCAATTCTTTCTGCCAGAACTTTGTCCACTTGCCTTGCTTAATGATATCCCATTGTAGACTGCCTACCTTCTCTTCACAAATGCATTCTGACCTACCCTTATGTTACCAACCAATCCAGCAAAATCTGCCTTTGATCTCATCATCCAAGATATTCGGATCCAAGAGGCCCCATTGTTAATGACTGTGACATAGCACTCGTTCCATCTTGCAAACTGGGAAATGATCTATTTATGCTTAATCTTCCATGAATTGAGGACATTTTGGAAAACTAAAACTAACATATCAACTATCCACTATCCAAGTTACTAGCCACTTCCTTTAAAGGCTGAAGATGAAGCCCATCAGGACCTAAGAACTTGTAAGCTCACAGCACCAGAAAATTGGCTCAGTATCACTTCCCTGATAAATGATTTTTTTTTAAAAAATGACCTTCCTCCCATTTAACAATTTACTCAAAATTCTGGAATACTGTTTGTATTCTCAATAATTAAAACTGATGAAAAATACCCATTCCATATATCTGCCATTGCATTTTCCTTTATTAATTGCTCAGACCCAATTCCTGTAAGACCAATGCTCACTCTAATAGCATAGTTTATTTTCAGTCTTACTCGTGTTTTTTGTTTCCATTTCTAGCCAGTTTTCATGTTTAGCTTCTTATTTTTATATCCTGTTCAGCCAGTTACCTTTGCATAATGAAGTGTGTTTATTTCATTTTGTTTGGTAGTTCTGTTATTTTATCTTTAGGTACTCACAGATGGTAGATACCCTCCCTTGACATAAATGTTAATTTCCCAGTTCGCATTCACTAGTTTTGATTTCATGTTTACTTTTGTTTAAGATTAAAATGTTCGTCTTGGACAACACATTCTTTCTCCAAACTATATTTTTCATTCACTACAATGGTTTTTGGTGATCTAGGTATGCCTTCACTGTGAGGTCATTAATGATCCTATCGTGTTGCACAATATTAGATGTAGTACAACCTGTTCAGTGGTCAACTCCCGAATGTGCCATTCTAAGAAACTATCCTGAAAGCATTCTGTGAAATTCTCATTTCGACTACTTTTGCCCATTGGAATTTTGCAGTCTATTTGTAGACTAAATTCCCCCATTATCACTGCTGTACATTCCTGACAAGCTGCCATCATTTTTTATTCTGAGTTGTGAAGAAAAATCATATTTGATTTGAGCGTTAACTCTGTTTATGACTCACTGCTGGACCCAATGAGTTTCTCCAGTGTTCTCTGCATTTGCTTCAGATTTCCAGTATCTGCTCCATTGTTTTTACCTTTATAATCCATTGTACCATGTTGTTGCCATTAAAGGGCCTGTGCATCCCTCTTCCAAGTTACTTCTTGTCCTGCTAATTGCTCATCTCTACCTGAGCCATTTCTATATCCTAATTTCCTGAACTTAGAGCATCCTACTTGCTAAGATGATCATTAGTTAACAGATCCACCCTCAACATTTTGTTTTGTTTTCTGACCTTTCATTTCTCTTGATGTTGTCTTTACAGTGAAGCTTCTCCCTGTTATTTTCACTCTTTTTGAACTTGCTGCCTCTTCTCTCAGTCCTATGTTTACAAGGAATCAATGTTCAAGATCAGTCTTCAGAAGGTCATCAATATAAAGATTTCCTAAGGGATGTCTGGTGACCCAGAGCAGATATTTTGGCAGACAGACCTTTATGTCAATTGGCAATTCATGAATTTCATGTTTTGCACAGGAAAAGACTGTCGTAATATTAACCAGGCAATAATCCACAGTTGAGAAAGCATTGCTTAAAGCTAACAGAACTTCAATAAGTCCAGAGGCAATTGAACTTAATATTAAAGTTATGCCGCAAGCAATTCTCAACATCAGAGACACAAAAGCCTGTAGGTCCTTCACGGCCAAGACTTTTGTGCCTGAGCAGAAGGGCATGTATTGATCTCAATCCCAAACAAAAGATAAAAAAGGCTAAATAATAAAAGGCCAAGGAGAAGTTAGTTAAACATTTACTGAACTCTAAGCTCAGAAAGGAACTCTAGCAAAAAGTACTGTCAATAAAATTAGTTATGTTGGAATAAACGTTCATTTCATAAATGAGAGGGAGATCTATGACCGTCATGGTTTGACTGAAAAGTTTTCTGTTGCTATTGAAAGTGAAAGAATTCAGATTCCAAGCAGTAATGTTTGAGATAATTTTGCTAACTGTAAAAACAATATGATTGAGACTGTTTATATTGCAGCATCAGATGTAGCAATGTCATCTAGCTGTTTTAAAAGGGAGGGTGGCTTTCCAAAATGTGCTATACAACAACCACGTGCATCACTGCAATCCTCTGTGAAAGAAATACAAGAAGTTAATGACCCTCCAGTTCAAGCACGAACCGCATACCCCAAACTGCCATGAAGACTTCCCATGTTGTATACTCCCAATAGTGGAAACAACCCCAATAGTGAAATCTCCAAATCATATGAGTTTGTAAAGTCAGAGACTTGGTGGAGATGGATAGAGGTAAATGCAAATATCCAAGCCAATATAGAACAATAATGGTTAAGGGAAAATCAGATGTGGGGAAGATACTGTATAAGTTTGATAGGGTAAATACTTGGTTGAATACAGGAAGCAACACCACTGCAATGTTGAATGAGGGACCCGGTCAGTATAAAATGTGAGACATTCGACCACACAACCCTGAGGCTTACCTCCGAACAACCTCTGTGGCAATATTGGTCAAAATCATTAATCTTCATATCATTGCAGTGAAGCAATATGTTTCATATTGTTTCCTGAACAAGACTTTTCTGGTTAGACCAGAAAGGTGGCTGCACTCTTCCAGAGTCTATCGCTTTGAACTTGAAGGAAGCCTCACACTCAACAGAAAACCGGAGTCAAATCAGTGCACATTAATGGACATCACGGTCTGCCTACTTTGCCTACATCTGCTGTAGGTTCTTAGAATTCTCAACAGAATGACAATCTGCGCAGGTGACCCAGATGTGAGCAACAGCTATACAGATGTCGCTTTGAAGTTAAAACAACACCCATTGCACTGAAACTGTTGGGCCCACAGAAGCACATTTCCTGACCAGGTCTTTACAGATCACAACACAGACAAATTCTCCTCACATCGGGAATACATTGAGCTGCCCCTGTTGCCATAGCAACAGCTTAAACTGCTTTCAATCATTTCCACAATTATTGCTGAGCTTCAGCCTTCCTAATGGGACAACAATGTCCTTTTAACCCAAAGGAGAACAACACGGATGCCATTTTCCCCTTGTACATATAGAACCAGTCCTTGGAATCTACTTTACGGTGTGTATAATGAAATCAAGTGAGCAAGTTACCTGCCAGATGAGGCTGTTTAGCGTCCACACAACACACGGTTCAAATAGCCAGAGGCAACATTGACAGCAATCAACGTCTGCTCCAGTTTACACAGCTGTAGAAAATACATTAAGACTGGTTGTTTTAACGTTATAAATTATTTTGCTGACCCCTAGAACAAGCCTTCATTTCCCCAGATTTGATCTGGAAATAAAACTTGCATTTACATCATGCCTTTCATTGCCTCAGTGCCTCACTGATTCTTATCGGCCTTCTGAAGTGGCCTAGCAAGCTGCTTAGTCGTATCAAACTGTGATCAACAGTTCAAATATACAGCCCAGCTCCATCTTCTCAACAGGAACTTGTCTTAAATTGGGACTGTTAATAATAAAGGTAAAAAATTGCTAGAAATGGGCAATTAATGCCAACCTTGCTGGTGAACTTTAAACTGCAGGAATAAATAAAAGAAAAGAAGTGAAGTTTATGTGGATCATAATTGAAATAATAATTCCCTAGAGAATACATCCAGGCATGTGTGTACTGCTGAGCAGATTTTGAAGCTGCAAGTGGATCACAATTGCTTGCAGATCACCTTTTCCCCTTAATCTCTTTTTGAATGAATGAATCGCATGGCCATCTGATCTCGCACTTACTCTGGAAGACTTGCTCAGTATGTGTGGGAAATGGTCCTTTTGATTCAACTGTTGATTTATGTTAATAGTTCCTCACGTAAAGGAGATACTGCTCGCTTGGAGCTTGCCCCCTCTGTGCAGTACTGCCTCTGTATAGACAATTTACGGGAATGGCTAAATGCTTGATTTTCATCCACTTTGCATAGCAACTGACTGAATTGCTACTGCAGCACTTGCAGTGGAACAATTACAGTCTCGAGGCCATTTAAAAACAAATTAGTGCTTTAAGATAACTTTAGCTTAGAGGTGGAGAGAGTCAATTCTGATTTTCGAATCAGGCTGTATTTGTGTGGCAGGATTTTTAAATATGATGCTATACATACACTTGCCCCAAGAATATTGGTTACCACTGGTGATATTAGAAAATATTTATTGCTGTCATTAGTGTTCATGTGTTTGTGATTTTAGCTAATACAGGCTTACTTGGAATGGAATTAGCATTTGATGACAGGAAGTACAATAGAATGCCATAACCTTTCAAGCACTATTATTCACCAAAGTAATTTTTAGGCTGACATTTTCAGTGTCTTCATGTCCGAAATTAATAGCAAAACTGTCAGAAAAGAGCACTAGGTCTCTCTTGGCTCGTGGTGAGTCAGGAAATATAGTTGTCTAAAACAAAGGAATGTTCCCAACAAAATGAGATGGGCACCATGTACAGGAAGCATGAAATTTTCAGGAATTCTGCGTTATATTCTGAGTCCATTTGTCAGTGTGGAGGAAAATAGGATGTCATGTTCAAATGGGAGCAAGGATTGGAAGGACATTTTGGGCCTGGGTGGCACAGACTTAATTTAGCCCACAAGACAGGTGGCATGCAAGAGAAAACTGATCCAACATCGATAACAGTAAGTAACTGAAATATATAGATCTAAAGCTGAGAACTGAGGTGGCAGTTGAACCAATAACGTAATGTTGGGAAGAGAAGAGATTGCTACAAATAGTATGAGGAGACATGGAGGTGAGCACCGGTAGGCCTGGGGTTTATTAGAAGCATCGTGAGTAAATAGTTTGACATAAAGGATGAGTTATGATTGAAAACGGATGGTGGAAATGAGAGACAGTGTAAGAACGAGAGAGAGAGTAAGAAAGAGAGAGAGAGTGATTAAGAACAAGAGAGTAAGAATGAGAGACAGTTAGAAAGAGAGAGAAAGTAAGAACAAGAGTAAGAATGAGAGAGAGTGTGGCCAAGAGAGGGTAAGAACCAAAGAGAGTATAAGAACAAAAGAGAGATTGTCAGAATGAGATACAGAGTGTAAGAACAAGACAGATGGTATGAGAGAACAAAAAAGAGTATATAAAGAGTATAAAAGGAGACAGTGAGTGAGAGACAGTGTATGAGAGAGAGAGAGAAAGAAAAAGAAAAAGTGCAAGAATCGAGGGCTGATAGGTGCTTTTTGTCAAAGTTTGTTTTTAAATTAAGCTAAGTACTGAAGCAGCGAATCTCTGGCATCCCTCAGCACTCAGCTGGAAGTCAGGTGGCCCAACTCCCATGAAGTTCAGAGACTGGAGCAAGAACCCAAACTGATGAGGCAGGTCCTCCTGGATAGGATTTGGCAAGACCAGAATCACCCTCACTCTGAGGCCCCAATCAGGGAGAAAAGATTCAGGCCTTCTTAATAGATTTTCCAAGGCTAAAAGAAGATTCCTGCCAGGTCATAGTCTCGGCACCACCGTTCTGACCTGTTTTTTTTTTAACCAGACTTCTAAATGCCTGACCTCACTTTCTGGGGCCAGGCTGGCAGACACTTGCAAACCACACTCCTGAACCACTTGGTTTCTGCTTCTCAGTGCTTTGGGCAGCAGCAGTCACAAGAATGGCTGCCACTCCCTCTGGCCCTGTTGGGATCAGACCCCAGGAAGCCATTGGCTGGCATCAGGTCACAGAACGTGGTGCTCCCTCTCATCTGGGTAAGACATTCCACCTTAAACTAATAACTGGGGACAGGGTCACCCATGACTATTTCACTGTAGTGGGGGATGCAAGCAGTGAGACTGGGGCACCTTTAAATTCAGACCTTGGCAACTGACAATGCAGCTATGTGTTATTTGCCACTAGATGCATAGGAACGGAGATTTTTTTGGACTTAACTCATTTATTTTTAATCTTGTGGTGGAAGCAGTCATCTTCGGTTGAATTCCAATAGACAGAAAGATAATTTCCAACTTTTTCCCACTCGGAAAGCTGATATTCCACTAATTCCTGCAAGTAACGGCCACTTCTTTAAGAGATCATCACATGATGTCATCGCCTGATCCAGTTTTGTGCAGCACTGCACACAAGAATAATGTGAAACACTGCTTCGGGTAAAACAAAAACAGAAGTTGCTGGTGAAATACAGCGGGCCCGGCACCATCTCTAGGGAGAAAGCAAAGTTGTTTTAACGTTGATGCCAGGAATTGTAACCATCCAGTTTCTATCTCATATGTGGGAGAGTGGGCATTTTTATAAAACATGTTATTGCAAGTAAATGGATTCGTATCGGCCCCTCGCTGCTCACTTGTGGGATTCCTGTCTTACTATTCAACATTTGCTTGGAAAAGGAATCCTTCTACTGTCAACACAAGATTTGCCTTATTGCCAATGCTGTCTTATTTTCTCAACATTCTCACCAATGCCCACAATGTCCAGTGGCTAGGAAGATTCTGGATATTTGATATATGCCAATTGACTGCCATGTTCCCAACTAGGTTTGTGACTACATTTCAAAGTGTTTGAAAGATTGCAAAAGATGTCCAAAGATTGTGAAAGCCACTCAATAAATGCAAGCCCCTTTTGCTTTCTACATTGAACTTTATAAACCTAATCTTTTATTTTAAATAAATTAAAACTCTGTTGAAATACTAGATAAGAAACAACATATGTGTATGTTCACCCCAATACCTATTCTGACAATGCCTGTCCAATATTTGCATGGCATGTAATGGAATACTCTACAGGTTCCTGGATGAGTGCAATTCTAATGATGCTTAAGAAGCTTGATACTACTCAGGGACAAAGCAACACATTTTACTGGATCCCACTTCACGAATTCAACAGTTACTCTCTGCACCACTGAAGCATAGCGGCAGCAGTGTGTACCATCTGCAGAATGCAGTGTAGGCCTTCCAAACACTCAACCTCAACCACGTAGAAGGAAAAGGGCAGCAGAACCCATTAACAGCAAGTACACCTCTAACCCACACTCCATTCTGTCTTGGAACTCTCTCGCTGTTCCTTCACTGTCACTGGATCAATATCCTGAAATCTAATCAATAACACCCCTCAAGAATTACCTAGCATTTCCCTCACTGAGAGACCACAGTCATTCAAGACGACAGCCCCAATTATGGCTGCTCAATGGCAATTAGAGATGAGCAATAAATGCTTCCTAGCCAACACGCTCACCCCAGGACCAACAGCCAAAGTATAGGGACATATAGAGTCGGGTTTGGTGATCACATCACATGAGATGTTAGGCTATCAAATTCCAAGGTAGATTCTGGAGACTGGATCACAACATGATCACAGAGATTCATATTTTTATGTGGCAGCAGGAAAATGTCAAGATTTTGGCAGGTTTCCTTCAAGAAGCCTGAAATGTGGAGAGAACTCATGTTGGAGAAATGACAAACTGAAGAGTCTGGAATTTCTTGCCTCCTTGTAGCTGTAAAAGTTTACTGAGTGCAGGGGAATTTGACAATTAGCCATGTATCCAAATCAATGATATGATACCTAATTAACATATTGCAGTAGCTAACCTGCATTTGGAGAGCAATTTACGGGTTACATATGTATGGGCCATGATCACATTTGGAACTCACTAATATTTTACAGCCTAGTGTAGCCTCCAAACATTCTGGAACACTCCTTGAAATTGCATCCAGAGCCCCAATTTACTGGCGGCATGGGATTAGCAACTCAGAAGCCGAAACAAATCAAGCACAAGCATTGCCACTTGTGAAAATGACTGTCAGGAGCACAATGTCCCTCCACACCCCAACAAAGCAACAGACGTAAGCAATGCACTGCCGTCAGACCTCATAAATATAGGCACTTCAATAATAATGTAGACTGAAGGCGGAATAATAAGTTATCAAAAGCTGTGATAATAAAATGTAAGGCTGGATGAACACAGCAGGCCAAGCAACATCTCAGGAGCACAAAAGCTGACGTTTCGGGCCTAGACCCTTCATCAGAGAGGGGGATGGGGTGAGGGTTCTGGAATAAATAGGGAGAGAGGGGGAGGCGGACCGAAGATGGAGAGAAAAGAAGATAGGTGGAGAGGAGAGTATAGGTGGGGAGGTAGGGAGGTGATAGGTCAGTCCAGGAAAAACGGACAGGTCAAGGAGGTGGGATGTGGTTAGTAGGTAGATGGGGGTGCGGCTTGGGGTGGGAGGAAGGGATGGGTGAGAGGAAGAACCGGTTAGGGAGGCAGAGACAGGTTGGACTGGTTTTGGGATGCAGTGGGTGGAGGGGAAGAGCTAGGCTGGTTGTGTGGTGCAGTGGGGGGAGGGGACGAACTGGGCTGGTTTAGGGATGCGGTGGGGGAAGGGGAGATTTTGAAACTGGTGAAGTCCACATTGCTACCATTAGGCTGCAGGGTTCCCAGGCGGAATATGAGTTGCTGTTCCTGCAACCTTTGGGTGGCATCATTGTGGCACTGCAGGAGGCCCATGATGGATATGTCATCTAAAGAATGGGAGGGGGAGTGGAAATGGTTTGCGACTGGGAGGTGCAGTTGTTTGTTGCAAACTGAGCGGAGGTGTTCTGCAAAGTTGTCCCCAAGCCTCCGCTTGGTTTCCCCAATGTAGAGGAAGCCACACCAGGTACAGTGGATGCAGTATACCACATTGGCAGATGTGCAGGTGAACCTCTGCTTAATGTGGAATGTCATCTTGGGGCCTGGGATAGGGGTGAGGGAGGAGGTGTGGGGGCAAGTGTAGCATTTCCTGCGGTTGCAGGGGAAGGTGCCGGGCGTGGTGGGGTTGGAGGGCAGTGTGGAGCGAACAAGGGAGCCACGGAGAGAGTGGTCTCTCCGGAAAGCAGACAGGGGTGGGGATGGAAAAATGTCTTGGGTGTTGGGGTCGGATTGTAGATGGCGGAAGTGTCGGAGGATGATGCATTGTATCCGGAGGTTGGTGGGGTGGTGTGTGAGAACGAGGGGGATCCTCTTTGGGCGGTGGTGGCGGGGGCGGGGTGTGAGGGATGTGTTTCGGGAAATACGGGAGACGCGGTCAAGGGCGTTCTCGATCACTGTGGGGGGAAAGTTACGGTCCTTGAAGAACTTGGACATCTGGGATGTGCGGGAGTGGAATGTCTTATCGTGGGAGCAGATGCGGCGGAGGCGGAGGGATTGGGAATAGGGGATGGAATTTTTGCAGGAGGGTGGGTGGGAGGAGGTGTATTCTAGGTAGCTATGGGAGTAGGTGGGCTTGAAATGGACGTCAGTTACAAGCTGGTTGCCTAAGATGGAGACTGAGAAGTCCAGGAAGGTGAGGGATGTGCTGGAGATGGCCCAGGTGAACTGAAGGTTGGGGTGGAAGGTGTTTGTAAAGTGGATGAACTGTTCGAGCTCCCTGCACGGCCCGGTTCTATCTCCTTCCCAAAATCCACAAACCTGCCTGCCCTGGCCGACCCATCGTCTCAGCCTGCTCCTGCCCCACCGAACTCATCTCCACCTATCTGGACTCCATTTTCTCCCCTTTGGTCCAGGAACTCCCTACCTACGTCCGTGACACCACCCACGCCCTCCACCTCCTCCAGGACTTCCAATTCCCTGGCCCCCAACACCTCATCTTCACCATGGACGTCCAGTCCCTATACACCTGCATTCCGCATGCAGATGGCCTCAAAGCCCTCCGCTTCTTCCTGTCCCGCAGGCCTGACCAATCCCCCTCCACCGACACCCTCATCCGCCTAGCTGAACTCGTCCTCACCCTCAACAACTTCTCTTTTGACTCCTCCCACTTCCTACAGACTAAGGGGGTGGCCATGGGCACCCGCATGGGCCCCAGCTATGCCTGCCTCTTTGTAGGTTACGTGGAACAGTCCCTCTTCCGCACCTACACAGGCCCCAAACCCCACCTCTTCCTCCATTACATTGATGACTGTATCGGCACCGCCTCTTGCTCCCCAGAGGAGCTCGAACAGTTCATCCACTTCACCAACACCTTCCACCCAAACCTTCAGTTCACCTGGGCCATCTCCAGCACACCCATCACCTTCCTGGACCTCTCAGTCTCCATCTCAGGCAACCAGCTTGTAACTGATGTCCATTTCAAGCCCACCTACTCCCATAGCTACCTAGAATACACCTCCTCCCACCCACCCTCCTGCAAAAATTCCATCCTCTATTCCCAATTCCCAGGCCTCCGCCGCATCTGCTCCCACGATAAGACATTCCACTCCCGCACATCCCAGATGTCCAAGTTCTTCAAGGACCGCAACTTTCCCCCCACAGTGATCGAGAACGCCCTTGACCGCGTCTCCCGCATTTCCCGCGACACATCCCTCACACCCCGCCCCCGCCACAACCGCCCCAAGAGGATCCCCCTCGTTCTCACACACCACCCCACCAACCTCCGGATACAATGCATCATCCTCCGACACTTCAGCCATCTACAATCCGACCCCACCACCCAAGACATTTTTCCATCCCCACCCCTGTCTGCTTTCCAGAGAGACCACTCTCTCCGTCACTCCCTTGTTCGCTCCACACTGCCCTCCAACCCCACCACACCCGGCACCTTCCCCTGCAACCGCAGGAAATGCTACACTTGCCCCCACACCTCCTGCCTCACCCCTATCCCAGGCCCCAAGATGACATTCCACATTAAGCAGAGGTTCACCTGCACATCTGCCAATGTGGTATACTGCATCCACTGTACCTGGTGTGGCTTCCTCTACATTGGGGAAACCAAGCGGAGGCTTGGGGACCGCTTTGCAGAACACCTCCGCTCAGTTCGCAACAAACAACTGCACCTCCCAGTCGCAAACCATTTCCACTCCCCCTCCCATTCTTTAGATGACATGTCTATCATGGGCCTCCTGCAGTGCCACAATGATGCCACCTGAAGGTTGCAGGAACAGCAACTCATATTCCGCCTGGGAACCCTGCAGCCTAATGGTAGCAATGTGGACTTCACCAGTTTCAAAATCTCCCCTTCCCCCACCGCATCCCTAAACCCGCCCAGTTCGTCCCCTCCCCCCACTGCACCACACAACCAGCCCAGCTCTTCCCCTCCACCCACTGCATCCCAAAACCAGTCCAACCTGTCTCTGACTCCCTAACCTGATCTTCGTCTCACCCATCCCTTCCTCCCACCCCAAGCCACACCCCCATCTACCTACTAACCACATCCCACCTCCTTGACCTGTCCGTCTTCCCTGGACTGACCTATTCCCTCCCTACCTCCCCACCTATACTCTCCTCTCCACCTATCTTCTTTTCTCTCCATCTTCGGTCCACCTTCCCCTCTCTCCCTATTTATTCCAGAACCCTCACCCCATCCCCCTCACTGATGAAGGGTCCCTGCCCGAAACGTCAGCTTTTGTGCTCCTGAGATGCTGCTTGGCCTGCTGTGTTCATCCAGCCTCACATTTTATTATCTTGGATTCTCCAGCATCTGCAGTTCCCATTATCTCTTATCAAAAGCTGTGTTCTTTTCAAATCAACCTTTTGGACTGTAACCTGGTGTCCTGTGATATCTGACCTTGTCCACCCCAACCCAACACTAGCACCTCCAGATCATAGCAGCCCTAGGACAGATATGAAATGAAGCAGAATGTCAACTTTTAACAGAAGGAAAGGTACCAAACACGCTGAGAGGTTTTGTAGGGAGCATGCAGAGTCAATGTGAAAGTGTCAGAGGGAAAGCTCTAAACAACATATCTACTCAACCTTCGAAGTACCATCTGACCAACTGATGAGGTCTTCGGATCATCAAATTGTATTCACCAGCCACCTCAGAGCTCTTTGAACAGGTTGGCAGCAAGGCCTACATGCTGAATCTTGCTGGAGTGCTTAAGATGGAAATCCACTCAGTCCAGCAATGAGACCAATCCTGAGCTTAACTTTACGGTAGCTGTACTCATGGGCTCACTTTATTTCTAATTTAAACCTACTTCCTTCTGCAACCATTCTGCTGCTCCTACTCGCCACAGCAGTTTAAATTCTCAAATTTATCTATAGATGAGTACAATAATGTCTAGGCTTACTTTTTCTAAATACTGACAAGATAATAAAATATTGTGGTGCATTAGCACTGACCATTAATATTATCATGAAATTCCTGGCTTAAATAAAATACTTCTGATGGAAGAACTTGGTAATATGGCAGTACATGAGCAAATACTTTTGTCAACTATATGTTATTAGCTTCATTCAAGCAAAATATTAACCATCTGTGAGAAGGTTTCTTTTTCCCTGAAGTTGCAGAATGTGTTCAAAGTAACAAAATTGATTGTTGTACCGATGACCATGGTAACCAAATGACATATCATCATCTGGTATTTTGTTGTAAGAGATCACTGCCCAATAACTAAATGGGAGAATTAATCTGGTGTGATTCAATAAGGTACAATTAGTGAAATGTGTGCATGGTCACTGAATTTTATGGCCAACCTTTAGTAGCATCACATTCAAGGTGCCAAATAATGATTTGAATGCTAAATTAACTTGTTTGCTGGTAAAATAAATGAAATGATACCAATCTGACTGTTTTGAAAGTATCATTGCTCAGGGACAGATTGGGGTTTAAGATAGTTCCTCAGGTTAGTAACTGGTAGAAATGGTGTTTCAGAAGGATCCTTGGAAAGACCACTTTAATTCACTATTTATGTAAATGATCTGAGCTGGAAAATATGTACAATTTTGACTGCTGCGGATGAAAATGAATTAGTTTTGCAATTAATACAGGGTAGGTTTGCATTGAAATTGGGAAGATTTTCATGAACATTTACGGAAATGACTTCACAGATAAATTTCAATAAAGAGAAGCAAGGGGTGGTAGAATGGGGCACATGATCCATGAAAAATAATATCTAAATGGAATACAAAAGCAGAGAGAGATCTGATGTGCATACTCAAAAATACTAAAAATATTTCCATAACAAAATACTAAAAATAAGGCAGTTAAAGCCATGAAGGAAAGAAACAGACGCATGCACACAGATTTATTTCTAGAGCAAAGGAACTGAAACGTGGTAAAATTATATCATATGTGCAGAATCTTTGTTTAGGCCACTCTTCAGAGTTCAGTGTTGTTGTAGTCTCCATATTAGGGAGGCATTGGAAATGTCACAAAAATATTGCTCACTAGAAAGACTGGTAAGGTTTCTTTTCCTGAGCAAAAACAAGATTGAAAGGTGACTTGTCAGAAGTTTTAAGTTAAGATTTGTACAGTGCTAATCATAGACATGGATATGAATTTCAAGTTGCCTGCCACTTCAACACACCATCATGTTCTCTGACTGATTTCTGTGTCAGCTTTGCTGCAGTGCCCCAGCGAGGCTCAGTTCAAGCTGGAAGAACAGCATTTCATTTTCTTCTTGGGGACCTGACTACCTTTGGGACTTAATACTGAGTTCAATAATTTTTGAATCTGAGCACTTCCTCCCATTTTCTTTGGCTACTGCCATACTCCAGGTCCTGTCATGACATGAGCTACCTTCAGCACAGCAAACCACCTTTCAACTACTCATGGTCCTCATCATCAGCTTTTCTTTATCACTGACAGATTATCATCAATCCTTTTCTCTGCCCAATTGTCATTCTCTGCTCGACCTGCTGAGTTTCTCCAGCTATACAGTCATAGAGATGTACAGCTTGGAAACAGACACTTCGGTCCAACACATCCATGTCGAATAGCTATCCTAAATTGATCTAGTTCCATTTGACCCATACCCCTCCAAACCCTTCTTATTCTTATACTCATAGAGATGCCTTTTATATGTTGTAATAGTACTAGCTTCCATAACTTCATCTGGTCGTTCATTCCACACACACACCACCCTCTGAGTGAAAATATGTTGTCCCTTCAGTCCCGTTCAAATACTTCCCCTCTCACCTTAAACCTATGCCCTCTAGTTTTGAACTCCCCTACCCCAGGGAAAGGACTATGACTGTTCATCCTACCAATGCCCCTCATGACTTTCTAAACACCAATAAGGTCACCCCTCAGCCTCTGACATTCCATGCAAATAGTCCCAGCCTATTCAGCCTCTCCCTTTAGCTCAAACCCTCCAACCTTGGCAACATCCTTGTAAATATTTCCTGAACCCTTACAAGTTTAACAATATCCTTCCCAAAGTAAGGAGAACAGAACTGAACACAGTATTCCAAAGTGATGATGGGAACTGCAGATGCTGGAGAATCCAAGATAATAAAATGTAAGGCTGGATGAACACAGCAGGCCCAGCAGAATCTCAGGAGCATAAAAGCTGATGTTTCAGGCCTAGACCCTTCATCAGAGAGGGGGATGGGGTGAGGGTTCTGGAATAAATAGGGAGAGAGGGGGAGGCAGACCAAAGATGGAGAGAAAAGAAGATAGGTGGAGAGGAGAGTATAGGTGGGGAGGTAGGGAAGGGATAGGTCAGTCCAGGGAAGATGGACAGGTCAAGGAGTTGGGATGAGGTTGGTAGGTAGGACATGGAGGTGTGGCTTGGGGTGGGAGGAAGGGATGGTTGAGAGGAAGAACAGGTTAGGGAGGCAGAGACAGGTTGGTCTGGTTTTGGGATGCAGTGGGTGGAGGGGAAGAGCTGGACTGGTTGTGTGGTACAGTGGGGGGAGGGGACAAACTGGGCTGGTTTAGAGATGCGGTGGGGGAAGGGGAGATTTTGAAGCTGGTGAAGTCCACATTGATACCATTGGGCTGCAGGGTTCCCAGGCGGAATATGAGTTGCTGTTCCTGCAACCTTCAGGTGGCATCATTGTGGCACTGCAGGAGGCCCATGATGGACATGTCATCTAAAGAATGGGAGGGGGAGTGGAAATGGTTTGCGACTGGGAGGTGCAGTTGTTTATTGCGAACCGAGCGGAGGTGTTCTGCAAAGCGGTCCCCAAGCCTCCGCTTGGTTTCCCCAATGTAGAGGAAGCCACACCGGGTACAGTGGATGCAGTATACCACATTGGCAGATGTGCAGGTGAACCTCTGCTTAATGTGGAATGTCATCTTGGGGCCTGGGATAGGGGTGAGGGAGGAGGTGTGGGGGCAAGTGTAGCATTTCCTGCGGTTGCAGGGGAAGGTGCCGGGTGTGGTGGGGTTGGAGGGCTGTGTGGAGCGAACAAGGGAGTGGTCTCTTCAGAAAGCAGACAGGGGTCGGGATGGAAAAATGTCTTGGGTGGTGGGGTCGGATTGTAGATGGCGGAAGTGTCGGAGGATGATGCGTTGTATCCGGAGGTTGGTGGGGTGGTGTGTGAAAACGAGGGGGATCCTCTTTGGGCGGTGGTGGCGGGGGCGGGGTGTGAGGGATGTGTTGCGGGAAATGCGGGAGACACAGTCAAGGGCATTCTCGACCACTGTGGGCGGAAAGTTGCGGTCCTTGAAGAACTTGGACATCTGGGATGTGCGGGAGTGGAATGCCTCATCGTGGGAGCGATGCGGCGGAGGCAGAGGAATTGGGAATAGGGGATGGAATTTTTGCAGGAGGGTGGGTGGGAGGAGGTGTATTCTAGGTAGCTGTGGGAGTCGGTGGGCTTGAAATGGGCATCAGTTACAAGCTGGTTGCCTGAGATGGAGACTGAGAGGTCCAGGAAGGTGAGGGATGTGCTGGAGATGGCCCAGGTGAACTGAAGTTTGGGATGGAGGGTGTTGGTGAAGTGGATGAACTGTTCGAGCTCCTTGGGGAGCAAGAGGCGGCTCCGATACAGTCACCAATGTAACGGAGGACGAGGTGGGGGAGGGTGTGGCCATGGGCACCCGCATGGGCCCCAGCTATGCCTGCCTCTTTGTAGGTTACGTGGAACAGTCCCTCTTCCGCACCTACACAGGCCCCAAACCCCACCTCTAGAATACCCCTTATTGTCAAGCGTACTTAAGCGTAGGAGTATAGTGAAAAGTTTACAATGTCGCAACAATAAAAGAAAGAAAAGACTGTATCTTTCATTACCTGACATTGATGGCTGACATTTTCATGCACGTCTTCCATCTCTCAGCACAATTATTTCAATATGATCATTTCTGCCCCTCCCATTTTCTATCCTCCACAAAGTGAATTCGTCCAAAACATTAGAGATAACAAGGTGTAGAGCTGGATGAATAGAGCAGGCCAAGTAGCATCAGAGGAGCAGGAGGGCTGACGTTTCAGGCCTAGACTCTTACATAGAACATGGAACAGAGAACAATACAGCGCAGAACAGGCCCGTCGGCCCTCGATGTTGTGCCGACCTGTGAACTAATCTAAGCCCCTCCCCCTACACTATGCCATCGTTATCCATATGCTTATCCAAGGACTGTTTAAATGCCCCTAGTGTGGCTGAGTTAACTACATTGGCAGGCAGGGCGTTCCACGTCCTTACCACTCTCTGAGTAATTAACCTGCCTCTGACATCTGTCTTAAATTTATTACCCCTCAATTTGTAGCTATGCCCCCTTCTTCTTCAGAATTGCATCTCCAGCATCTGCAGTTCCTACTATTTCTCATCCAAAACATTGCTGGTTGTTCAATTTCAGTGAAACTGCCCTGCAAAGGGTAAACGTAGTAATGGATGCCTTTTTCAAAGCGAGCATCTGAATTGACGGACAACAGAATCATACCAAATCCCATTCACTCAGGAGACAGTTTAAAGCTGACGGATCACATAATCCATCATGACAGCTTACTCACTGTAACCTATGTTATTTTGTCCATTACACTCTGTACTACAGTTTATTAGAAATTTTGTTTTGAGCATCAGTCCCATCTTGTTCATTTTACATACCGAAAAGAACTTGTAAAGAGGGTTCCAAGATGGCCAGATGATCACATGTTCAATGACATCATTACGCTCTTGGGATGCGCATAAGTGCATTTTAGGAAAAAAAAGCCATGTAATTAACTGCTTACTGTACTTATAGATGCACAAACTATTTAACTTAAGGAAAACAAATAAACTCGCCTCTGTGAATAGTCGTCCTTGACAAAATAACAACTGACTATAGCTCTCCTTAAACTATTTAACATATGAATTAAATCGAGCAACAGTTTAAAAGCTTCTGTGTCTAACAGGCTGGCAACGAAGGTGCAATGGTTAAATGGGGAGGGGCTGATTTCTTGGGAATCTGACATTTTTATCTAGTCCTGTTCCACATTTACTGTTGTCCTCTCCTCAATTCCTCAAACATGAGATTTCTTGCTTGCAGATGTCTTTATGATTTCGTCCTGTCGTTTGAAAAGCCTCCTCTTGGATGATAATCTCTTTTACATGCCCATTTCCTCTAAATGTCCAGCCTCTTGCATATCCTCTCTATCGCCCATGTCTTTAGTCATTACAGCATCATAGTCCGAAATTTCTTCGCTAAACTTTAGATGTCTCTTCACCTGTCTCTCTTTACTAGACTATTCATGAAATCCACCTCTCTGGTTACCGCTTCTAATGATGCTTCCTTTTCCTCAGTGTCCATGTTTTAATTAAGCCTTGTTAGGAAACACTTTTGGACACTTTTTACATTGAGGGCTCTATCATGGTTTTACTGTCATCTTTGTCACTCTCCTTAAAAATTATCAGTGATCTTCTTTCCCTTTACAAATGAATGCAGCTTCCGACAAGACAGAAAATCCTTTATAATTGTGCCTAAAAAAAAAGTGGCCTGAATTAATGTCATGTTTTACAGGGAAAGATCTGTATATATTGGACAGTCCTTCCATAGAAAACTTAGAGTACACGATTCTGAATTTATTAACAAAATGTTGCCAAATTGTGCATAATTTAAAAGCAGTGAACTAATTCGACAACTAAATTGTGCTATTGCACTAGGAATGCTGAACAATGTATAATCCATCTAGGCGAACTCAGAGAGCGACAGCTTTACAGTTGGCTCTGAAGGAGGTACAAATATGATTCACAAGGATGATAGCAGAACTAGGAGGTCATGTCTATCAGGAAAAACTGAACAGACTGCACCTCTTCTAATTAGAAAAATGAAAGCTGATGCATGACCTGGTGGAGGTCTCCAAGCAGTAAAAGAGTAGACAGAGAGACATAGCTAAGAAATTAAACTCATTCGACAGAGTGTGGTGAGGGTCTTTTTATGAAGCTCCAGTGTTGATCCACAGTGCACATATGCGAGTCTAGCAAAACATCATTTTGGTTCTGAATTATTGTCTCAACTTCATGTTTCACCCATCCTCCCCATCATCATGCCAAGGATGCTGTTTAGTGAGATCATCAATTACTTTAAAGTTAGTTGCTCGTTGGTTTAATCAGATTGTTGTGGTGATTCTATCAGTGTTTCTACACTTCCCTATAGCACTACTTGCTCTTCGTCAAGGGTATAAAAGTAAGCGCTCTTCATGGGCTTGAGCAATAGTGGGAGAATGAACCTAGGTTGCACAGAGTAAGAAAATCTATTAAAAGAGACAGGAGGGAGAGGGAAGAGTTTTCAGCAGAAAGCCTTATGCAAATAGTGTAGTTGGAAAACAAGTCCCCTGCCTGATGCTCAGTGAGTTCTCTACAATAAGGAGGTCCTCCAAAAATCTGACGCCAACTACAGCCAGAACTGGCAGTGTGTTGCCAGTGACTAGAAAAGTGACAAAGGCAATGAATATTTATGTGGCCTATTTCTTCCAGACTGGAGATGGAGTATTTTCAAGATTGCACCCCTTACCGCAGATAATTATGCAGAAGAGAGGCACACGAGGCTCCATAATAGAAAAGAGATAATTATGCTTCAATCTCTCTTTCAGAATCGGTATGCAGCTTCACTAGAGTTGCAGAAAACCAGTTCTCCCATGTAACAGAATCGAGCTTGTTTAATGTCCAATTGGTTTATGACCATAGGCTTTGAATCATGCGGTCAGCAATGTGCAAAATCAGAGTGCCTTCATTCTGTGGTAGTCAACAACATATCTGCATGTTGAGTTACAACAAACACAAAGATAACTGTCAAACTACATGGATTATGTGCTGATGACACAGCTGAAGACTCTGGTACACGAACCAGAGACACATATGGACCAACATACAATGCAAGCCTGCATTGTGACAATAGGCCATTGACATGATAAAGCCATGCTTGCTGGACCACTTTCGGAGAGCCTGCTGTATCTAGCAGAGTGTGGAATAGCAGTTGTAATAATCTGCAACTTGCCACAGTTCCTCAGCATCATATGGAATCAGTCGTTAATATCAGCTGAGAAGCAGAAGGGGGAGAAAAAGGAGAATGAAAAAGAAAGTTGTAAAAGGGATGAAGAAGGCAAATCAGCTAGCTATTTTGCTTAAACTGGCTGTGAACTACTCAGGCAACTGCAATGCCAGTATCTATTTCCCAATTCCCCATTCACCCCCAGACCTACAGCTGCCATTCCCTCTGTCACTGTCTATCATATTGTCCAACTGATGGCAACACTAAGGTATAAGGTGGCACAAAATAAATATTCCAAATTAAATTCATGAATTAATTCAGCCATAATGAGTACAAAAGTCGAATAATAATCCTTGCACCTTACCTCTGTGTCTTTGTGCCCCATCCTGCGGCCAACCCTGTGCTGCTACACAGTGCTGCTTCAATGTGCTGCAGCATGACTTTTAATGGGAGAGATTACAAATCGTCTTGGATGGTGCTACCAAACATGCTACTGTGGACTATACCATATTAGAAAGATTTTTATAAGTTTAGGTTAGGTGACTGACAGGCAAAAGGAACAACACAGGTGGAGTAGTAGTCTTGGGAGTATGATTGCTATCTTTCCGAGAATGGACAGCAGGATCATGCCCCTTGCAGTACAATGCTACTCGCCACTCAACTCCTCAATCCATAAACTGACAGTAAACAAATTGGCAAATTGCTGTGCGACCTTGAAAGCTCTTTCATGTATTGTAGCTGGCAGCTATGAAGGCAGCAATCTGATTTTTCAATTCCGCACTCAGATGTTGGCTAACTCATGTTCGCAATGTAACAGATCCTGACCATTGGATGCTGCTTCAGAATTAGGATCCACAAGTGTGCTAATGCAGTTGGCCACCATTAACAGACTGGGAAGAATGAGCTCCAGCTCGACATGAGCCCTGTGCCATGTTGGTGCTGAACTTCCTGCTCCTTGATTTTGAATGCAATATTTCTGGCAGGTTGCTCAGTGCAATAAGCATCTAGATATGTAGACTCATCAGCCTTGTTCTTCAGTCTGGCCCAACAACACACTTAGCTGATTCCTCTGGAGCTGAAACCATCTGCAACCTGACTCTTCAGCAAGCTGGCACCTATTCCATCTACTCTGGCTGTAGCTCATTTCTGTTTAATGTCATATCACATACACATTGCACTTCTAATCTTTCATTCAAGTTACTTGCAACATCAGTTCATCAACGGGTGGTGACACGTTTAAGTGAAAAATTATGTCTTTTTCATCACACTCATTGCAAAAATGAACTTCAAAATCAAAGTTGTTTGCATTACATTCATTAGGACTAGGATGCAAGAGGTGAAGTCTGTGTCTTTTGCGTTCTACACAAGACAAAAAGAACAATTTTCTGCATTAAAGTTCTGTACTACCAAGCAATTATTATTCCTATTCCAATATTTCTGCAATGCCTGGTATGTTGTATAGGTATCTGAAAGGAGAAAGACTCTGGGGTAAGGATGTTGTACAAGTAGGGTTGGAAAGTCAGATGCATGTGCTTAGCTGCTGCAAACAATTTAGAAGAGATTGTGAGATGTGGGGAAGGTGGAATGTGAAAATGAGATCTCTGGAGTATCAGAAATGAAAAGGATGGTGTCATTGACAGTGGTATAAAGTGACACTTTCACACCTATAACCTGATCACTAGTGCTCTGTTTGAGTTCCACCAGGACCATTTTGCTCCAGACCTCATAATTGCCTTTGGTCAAACCTGGATGAAAGAGCTAAACTCAAGAGTGATAGGAGAATGACTACCTTTACATCAAGCAACATCTGACTGAGAATGACATCAAGATGTCCTAGCAAAGAGGAAGTCAATTCAAAAAGAGAAAGAAAAACTTCAGTATTTAGAATCATATCTAGCCCAAAAGAAAGATGGTTGTGATTTTTGGAATTATCTCTGCCCCACAACATGGCTGAAGGAATTCCTTAAGACAATGTCCCATGCCCAATCATCTGCAGGTTATCTATAACCTTCCATCAAAAGTGGAAATGTCCATTGATGACTGCCAATGTCACACTTCTAATTAAAATAAAACACATAACTATAGGGGAGTTAGCTTAATATCTTTTTTTTTCTATTCATTTTGGGACATGGCCATAGCTGTTGAGCCAGCATTTATTGCCTGTCTCTAGTTGCCCTTGAGAAGGTGGTGGTGAGCTGCCTTCTTGAATTGATGCACTCCATGTGATAGAGGTAGACCCATGATGCCCCTAGGGAGGCAACTCCAGGAATTAGATGCAGTGACAATGAAGGAATGGCAGTGTATTTCTAAGTCAGGATGGTGAATGGCTTGGAATGGCTTCCAGATGGTAGTGTTCCCAGGTATCTGCTGCTCTTGTCCTTCCAGTTGGAAATGGTCAGGCTTTTGAAGGTACTGTCTGAGGATCTTTAGTGAATTTCTGCAGTGCATCTTGTAGATAGTACACACTGCTGTTACTGAGTATCAATGGTGGTGGGAGTGGGTGGTTGTGGATGTGGTGCCAATCAAATGGGCTGCTTTGTCCTGGATGGTGTCAAGCTTCTTAGGTGTTGTTGGGGGTGCATTCATTCAGGCAAGTGGGAACGATTCCATCACACTCCTGACCTGTGCCTTGTAGGTGGTGGACAGGCTTTGGTGATCTTAAAGATTTTTATGAATGCTCCAGCCCTATCTTTTGCACTCAGAGATACTGGGAACTACAGATGCTGAAGAATCCAAGATAACAAATTGTGAAGCTGGATGAACACAGCAAGCCAAGCAGCATCTTAGGAGCACGATTTTTTGCACTGATGTGTTGGGCTCTTCCATCATTAAAGATGCTGATACTTGAGGAGTCTTTGTTTCTAGTGAGTAATTTAATTGTCCACCATCATTCACGACTGAATGTGGCAGAACCGCGGAGTGTAGATCTGGTCCTTTGGTTATGAGATTGCTTAGCTCTGTATATCATTTGCAACTTATGCTGCTCGGCCCGCAAGTAGTCCCATTTGCTCACTTCATCAGAGTGACGACTCATTTATATGTGTACTTGGTGCTACTCCTGGCATGCCCTCCACATTCTCCATTGAACCAGGATTGACACCTTGGCTTGATGATAATAATTGAGTGGCAGACATATGCCAGCAATGAGATTGCAGATTGTGTTTTATTGTGTAGGAGACAGCAAGAACTGCAGATGCTGGAGTCAGCGTCAATACAGTGTGGAGCTGGAGGAACACATCAGGTCAGGCAGCATCAAAGGAGCAGAAAAGTCGAAGTTTCAGGTTTACATGGAGAAGAGTGTGAACTCAGAACATCGACTTTCCTGCCCCTCTGATGCTGCCTGACCTGCTGTGTTCCTCCAGCTCCACACTGTTTTGACTTTTGTTGTGTATGATTGGTCCACCGCACCTCATGGATGCCCACTCTTGAGTTGCGAGAATTGTTCAAAGTCTGTCCCATTTAGCACGGTGATAGTGCCACGTAACACAACAAAGTGTATTGTTAGCATAAATGTGGGACATTAGGTCCATAGAGACTGCCCGGTTATCACTCCAACTGACACAGGGATGGACAGATGTAAGCTGAGCTAGCTTTTCGAGTCCGGCAACCTTTTTTCAAAAATGTTTCGAAGAAGGGTTATTGGACACCAAATGTTAATGCTGTTTTATTTTTTCTCCACAGATACTGTCAGACCTGTTAAGTTTCTCCAGCAATTTCTGTTTTTGTGTGAGTGACAGGACAGCCTCCACTTTTAAGGACTTTTTTAACAACACTCAGAGATTCTACACCACCCACTGTAAAGCAAATCTCTTTTTGGCACTACATCCATCAAATGAAATTCCTTCCTACTGTGATGCATATGCTAACATTGTACACCATCTGCAGCAATCTGTCAAGCTATGTTCAACAGTACCTTCCAAACACATGGCCTCCAGCACCTAAAAGGCAAGGACCCAGGGAAATACCATCAGCTGCAATTTGCTTTCTAAGCCACATGCCATCATAACTTGGAAATATATCACCATTCTCTCACTTTCAATGGGTCAAAATCCAAAAATTCCCTTTCTTATAGTACTGACAGTTGCCTGCAGCAATTCCAGAAGGAATTCAATGAACACCTTTTAAGTGCAATTAGGGTCGTACAACACATAGCCAGCGACACCCACATACCAGGGATTAATTTTTTAAAAAGTTGCTCCAAGATTTTGTGACAGCAACAGTGAAAGAACAACAATACAATTTCAATCAGGATGATTCGTAACTTGTAAGGAAAATTCTGATTGTGGTGATGCAACTAGTTGGAATCATGATTGAAGAGAATCTGTTTGGAAAGCACTAGTGCAATATCTTTTTAGATGCAGCACTGAACATCTTGGTAGCAGAGTTGTGAGAAGCGATGTTTCAGTATCAGAGTGGAACAAAAAATGTTCCTCAAACACCACAAAAAGATATGTGAAACTTGGGTCTACACAGGTACCCATGGTCACACCTTTTGGTCAGACTACATGAGGATGAAAGGACTTTGTCTAAAAATAGATTAGTGCTGAGAAGAAGCACGCTCAGTGCATCTGGAACAAGCTGAAATGATATTGGGAAGAAAATAGAGAAAGACTGTAAATGGTTAGGAAATTATAAGGTGACAAGATTTGGAGGGAAGATGTCCAGAGAGATGAGGTCAGATGCAGGCTTGAAAACATTTGATGTTCAATGGTGAGTCCATGTTCTAGGTTAAGATAGGAAGAGTGTCTAAGATAACATGGTGTGAAGCTGGATGAACACAGCAGACCGAGCAGCATCAGAGATGCAGGAAAGCTTGACGTTTTGATTCGGACCCTTCTTCAGAATATCTAAGAGTTGGCATTCAGCCCCAGCAAAATAATGGTCGACATGTCAGGTAACAACAGCACCACCCTTACTGGTAGATTTGAAACCAAGGGTTAGGCATGAGAGAAGAGAGAGCCGCAATTTCAGAGAGGTCAGATTAGACTGGGCGAGGGGAGGAGAGAAATCAAGTCAGCTGAAGTCAAGTAACAGTTCTTGATGAAAAGATCAAGAGTGGGTAAGAGACCAGAGGGAGATATTCAGGTGCAGATAGAATCATTAAGACCAATGAAAGGGTGCACAGAGCAGGGAGATAACTCCTGCCTGAAGAAACAGACATGGAGACAAAAGTGGCAAGATGTGATTTCAATGACATTCAGTGCCCAAAATTCATTTGGATGATTTGTAAAGGGATAAAGCTGAGTCTTTCACTGAGCATCAGGAGTTGGGGTAACACATTACGGTTGTACAGGACATTGGTGAGCCCACAATTGGAGTATTGTGTACACTTCTGGTTGCTGTGCTTGGAAGGATGACGTTAAATTGGAGAGGCTGCAGAAAATATTTACAGAGATGTTACTGGGACTGGAAGTTTTGAGTTATAAGGAAGCGTGGAGAAGCTGGGACTTTTTTTCACTGGAGTGTAGGAGGTTGAGGGATAACCTTTGAAAGGCTTATAAAATCATGATGGTTATGGATAAGGAAAATAGCAAAGGCCTTTTCCCTCGGCTGGGGGAGTTCAAAACTAGACAGTGTAACTTTAAGGTGAAAGGAAATAGATTTAAAAGGGGCCTGAGGAGTAACTATTGCACACAGAGGGTGGTTCATGTGTGGAATGATCTGCCAGAGAAAGCGGTAGATGCAGGTACAGTTACAACATTGAAAAGACATTGGAGAGGGACATGAATAGGAAACGATTAGAGTGATAATGGCCAAATGCGGGCAAACGGGACTAGTTTAGTTTGGGAAATTTGATCAGCATGGAGGAGTTGGACAAAAGGATCTGTTTCTGTGCTGTATGGCTCTATGAGAAATTGTGTCACCATTCCTGGTTGCCAGCAGCTGACTTCTCCCCATGAGCGAGTAGCTGACAGTAGTGCCAGTCCAAGGTGTGTGGCTGGAGAATGACCAAATGGAAATGGCTGTCACCAGATCCTGCTCCAGTTGTCTATTATTACTCATTGAAATGAGTTGACATGAGTTACAGGGCAGTTGGTCATTTTTCACATCAAGCATGTCAGGGAGAATATACTGAGACAATGTGTTGAAACCCTTATGATTTTAACGTAATGGTCTCCCCAACCTTACGTGATTTTAAACTTTATGTGAAGTTGATGAAGTTAGCTCATGAAAAGGAAAATATATTAGATGCAGCCTGAATGAAATAGGCGTGAAATTGCGTGCAATTTTGAAGAATTTGAAGGAACTTGAAAGAGACAGTGAAATGAGTTTTCTTGGGAAAACTAAAATAAAGACATGAATAAATATCTCAAAATATGAGTGCACAAATTAAACAATACACGGAAATAATACAGATATATACACGATGCTTAAACATTTTCTTCGCACCAACTATATGCAACCCTTTGCTTTGCTGGAAATGTTTTTTGTTAAAATCTTGTGTTTTATTGGAGATGCAGGATTTTCTCCGCTTCCTTGGTCACATTCGCCACACTTTGTCCCTGGGTGCAGAAGCAGTGGATAAAGCATGCTGGGGGATATAAACAGGAAAAGAATTTAGTGAGTTCTATTGAATTTGTCCAACAAAGCAAAAAAAAATGCTCCAGCGCAATTGCATAACAACCTCAACTATGCATAAATAAATCAATAAAGCAGCAATAAAACTGTCTCCTAAATAAACAACTTTCGGTCGGCCCTCATTCTACGCTTCACCACAAGTTCCTGCAAAGAAAATAAAAATTAGCTACTGGCACCAACGTGACTGGAACAGTATGGATTGTTGATTGCAAACCAAAATCTCTCTCCCTCTATCTTCAGGAGCAACCACACCACAGGCTTGGATCCAAACTGACTACTCTTGTTAAATTCCATTCACAAAGACCATTCAGATCACAACAGGGGCAAGACAATCAATTTCAAGCTGTAGGGTTGGGGTCAGCAGCAGATTCCATGCATGCAAGCAGTCAATTAGGCTGTAGGTTCAGAAACCTGGCAAGTATGGAGTTTCCTGCAGCCATTACCATCTTTGTCATAGGCATCTATCCGTGCCTGAAGCAAAAGTAAGTCATATAAATCTTTAAATGGGCTGCGGGCTCCAATCATTGTCCTCTCTGTTTCTCCTACTGCTGTTGTCTGCCCCCTGAAAATCCGTCTACATAACTTAAAGCTTGTTTTGGTGGAAGCTTGATTGGTCTTTGATTTTAAATAGGGTGGGAAGGAGTAAGTGCAGCAGAAAGGAAAGTCAAAAAAGATTAAAAGAGGGGGAAAATTGAAACCATAGAGCCATAGAACAAAAGGCCAAAAGATTAATAACGGTTGTGGATAGATAGGTACAATGCAGGTGTTCTTACAAGGTAGTTCTATGGAATATTGATCAGTACAGCTGGAAACAAAATTAAGAAAAACAGACGCGAGTGGGGTCACTGATGGTCTTTCTCGGGTTCTGTTCACTGGGCACTATTCTGCCTTGCTTCCTTGGTCATTGGTCATCTCTGGCTAGATGGCTTGTGCCCACCCACCACCGCCATTCCCATGAGTCAGCACACTCATCAGACTTTGGTGAAACTTTTCTGGACCCTGCTCCGGAGTGAAGATAAGTAACAAATGAATGTCAGTCTGTCTGAGTCGAAGTGAATGAGGTTGAGTGTTGAGTGAGCGAGGATGAGTGGCCCAGTGAGTATCAGCCCAGTTGAACTACAGTGAATGAACTTGATTGAGTGAGATTGAATGTTGTGTCAGTGTAAGCGAGAGGCCATGTGAATGCAAGTTTGGTTCAGTGGCTGTGAGTGAGTCAGATTGAGCACCGGGTCAGCATAGGTGAGTGGCCAAATGAGGTTGTATCAGTGGTTGTAACTGATTTAGTGAGGGTGAGTAACTCACAATGTGAACATGAGTGACTGATTAATAGAGTGGAGTTGAGTGGTTGACTGTGAAAGTGCCCAGCTATAGGAGGCTCAAGGCGATGTTTGACCAGGAGATTTTCTGAAGCTTGTAGTCCACATCCAGAGCTGAGGGCTCCTTCACTTGTTTATGAAATTTCTACCTCATCCCATTCCTCCCTATTAATCTTATCTTGATTCTCCCATGCTTTAGCTTGAGGCAACGTAACTAGTCGGCCTGCTGTGATTTGTGACAACTGTGATGAAGATGGACCGGCAAATTTTAAGTTCAACCATCTGATTGTTGCAACTGAGACCATTCCTGGGTCAACGTGATTTTAAACAAGAAGACAGACACAGTTGAAATGGCGCAGTGGTCACCTGACCTCAGATTCAGGAAAGCTTTGTTGGGCCCATATGGAATAAATAAAATTATCCGTAATGAAATGTCTATCTTCTATCTAAAGACAATGAAACCAGGCAACTGAGCCAGCATTCAGGAACTTGCATCTCCAGGCATTCACTGTAACTATTTTGCATATAACTATTTCACAATTAGGAGGTGAAAGGTTCTCCTGCCAATTGGCCAGCTTGAAAATGCAATGAAGGTAGACTCCAGAATACATACTGATCTATATTTCAACAGCTTCTTTCAAGTTATAGAGATGAGAGGAGGAAAAATGAATTTTTAATGAGAAGCTTGGTATCTGTATCTTCCTACGCCTTATCATCCCCTGAAAGAGATAGAAGGAAAAGCAGCCTCACATTTCATTATTTCAGAAAGCAATCATTTGTTGAGAACATCAGAATCCTAAAAACTTCAATTATGTTCAGGAGAGGGGACAAAGCTAAACAGTTAACAAGGTGAGAGCTGGATGAACACAGCAGGCCAAGCAGAATCAGAAATGCTCGTCTTGGCCTTCTGTGTTCATCCAGATCTATACCTTATTATCTCAGGTTCTCCAGCATCTGCAGTTCCTACGATCTCTAAAGCTAAATAGTTGTTGAGTCAAGTTTCACTCCTGCACTCAAGGAAACTTGGAACTTAAAACAGCATTTTCTTTTACCTTCCTGGTTGGAGTTGACACTCTCCTTCTTTCAGACTTATTGCTCTGCTCATGTGTCACATTTCATCATCTCTTCCAGAATAGTCAGGAATAAAATTATTCATACTTTCATTCAAAAGTCTTGACATTGGCATTTTCATTCTGTCTTTAAAAATTGAGTTCAAGTTGAAGTGTCATAGCTGCATGCATAAGAAGAAATTATAGCATTTGCTGCAACTGGTGTGAGGTATTGGGGGTTACAAACAGAAAAAATCACCATTCGTCACATAGAGAAAACCAGTTGTTCCAATTATTTAGCAGCGTAGGCATCTTGCACTAAGCACATCAATATTAGGGCTTTAGGGAGCCACAGTGTCAGAGCCATATTTCTCAATATTTCTGTATAGAGTTCAATATGTGTAGTGTATACAGTTCAATATGTGTAGATGCCACTTGTAATTTTGCTTTCTGCAACAAAAATGAGAAATAGAAAAAATAAACATGTGAAATATGTGCTTCAATTGTAAGCAGCAGGCTTACAACCATGGCACTCTCATGCAGCTCACTCTGATAAAATTAATTGATGTTGAATTGAATTGAATTACCTTTATTACCTTTTCACTGAGTACCACGAAAAGTTTACAAGTCACCACTTACGGCACCATCTTAGGTACCGCTACAACTGCACAACACAAACATTACACACGTAATGCAGGGTTGCTAAAGTAAACCACTTCGGTCATCAGTCCCCAGTTCATGGGTTAACTATACCCAGCAGAGCACAGCGAGTCACAGCCAAACTTGGCAAATGGAAACAGTGCCAAACAATATGAGACGAGCAGGAAAGCTTGATGTTTCGGGTCAGGACCCTTCTTCAGAAATGGGGAAGGGGAAGGGGTCTCTGAAACAAATAGGGAGACCGGGGCAGCTGGATAGAAGATGGATAAAGGAGAAGATAGGGTGAGAGGAGACAGACAGGTCAAAGAGGCGGGGTTAGAGTCAGTGAAGTAGAATTTAGGTGGGGAGTTAGGGCGGATAGGTCAGTCCAGGGAGGATGGACAGGTGGGGGGGGGTGAGGGGTGAGGTTAGTGGTAGGGGATGTGGGTGGGGCTCGAAGTGGGAGGAATGGTTAGGGAGGTGGGGACTAGCTGGGCTGGTTTTGGCATGCTGTTTGGCCTGCTGTGTTCATTCAGCTTCACACCGTGTTATCTCAGATTCTCCAGCATTGGCAGATCCTACTATCTCAGTGCCAAACAATCTTGGGTTGCACTGCCTAATTTTTCCAGTCATTCCTGTCACATCCCATTTATTTTATTTAGAGCCTGGTTGTACAAGTTTCCAGTTTTCAACTGATTTCAACTCATTTTCTTTCCTTCTGTAATGAGTTCAGAATCTGAGTAGCCCTGGAGGATTTCCTAGAGTGTCAGTGAGCGGGCTACTACAATGAACAGGATGGGAAGTCCATTAGTTCAGTTGGTTGGATGACTGGTTTTCAAAGCAAAATGATGCCAACGGTCTGGGCTCAATTCCCATTTGTATCAATCACCATGAAGATTCTGCCTTCTCAACCTTACCCTTTGCTTGAGGCATGTTGACCCTTGGGTTAAACTCACCACCAGTCATCTCTCTCTAATGTGATTGCTGTCCTAACATCCTCTGGGACTATTACAACTTTGTCTTTATAGGAAGAGGGCCACTTGAAAGTTCTGTCAATGGCCCCTCCGGATCGGAACATCCAGTTCATCCCAATGTTTCCAATAGTCCACAGTTAGGTGTCCTGAAATCAGACTGTTACCATTAAACCCGATGAGGGACTTAATGGTTGAGAGAAAACAATGGGACATCATTGATTGAGTTGAGACTGTCCTGCATTTTGGAGACAGGATTTACCTGGTCAATTTTCCACATGGTCAACTAGGTGCCAGGTTTCTAGCTGCACTGGCTAGGGATGCAGTTAATTTTGGAGCACAAAGACTCAGTACTTTTGTTAGAATGTTGTCAGGACTCACTGCCTTTGTACAAGGCAGTTTTTTTTTAATGTATTCAGTTGAAAACTGGCAGCTGTGATGATGGGGTCATCAGGAGGAGGCTGGGGTCAATCTCCCACTTGACACTTATGGCTGAAAGTGAATGCCAATTGACTGTTGTGCTGGGATCCGCCATTTTTGGGAAGGCGGTTATTTGCAGAGAGTACTGTTCATGTTAGTTGTCCAATTGCTCACCATCATTCATGACTGGATGTGACAGGACAGTGGAACTCTGACCTGATCTGTTGGCTCACTTAGCTGTCTCTATTGGCATGCTGCTTCCATATTTTGGCATGCAAGTAGTCCTCTGTTTTGTTTTTACTGGGTTGACTCCTCATTTTTTTCAATATGCTTGCTGATGCTCCTGGCATTTCTTCCAGCACTCTTCATTGTACATTTCCGAGTAGCATTGTGGGTGTATCTGTCCCCACAGGCAGTTCAGGAAGTTGGCTCCCCTTCACATTCCCAAAGCCAATTAGGGATGGGTAATAAGGGTGCTGAGCTAGCGATGCCCACATCCCAACAAAAAACACACCTCTTCTAGGTATGCTTGTAATGCACAGCATTTGCGATATTGACATTTGTTGATATGCCCACACAATTAATTGCATAATTTTTACTGTCTAATGCTGGGCTCATGGAAATGCTGGCATTGCAATTAATGGAGATTGGGTAATTACACAGTGCACTCATTTTCAGGAGCCATCCAGTTCATCCCAATGTTTCCACTTGTCCACAGTTAGGTGTCCTGAAATCAGACTGTTAGCATTAAACCCGATCAGGGACTCAAAAGAACATCTGCAACCAATGAGTAACAGAATATACTACCAGCCAGAATAGGGAGCATTGATGGGATAGAATAGATCATGTCAGGAGTTAGAATAGTGTGAGATTAACACATTAGGGAGAAAAATAAAATCGGAGGTTTTGCTGTTAAGGTGGGATAAGGAGCGGGTGAAAATTGCTGAGACAAACTGAGCTGAACACTCCGTGTTGTGCATTTTATATCATTCTGATCAAAATGAGTTTCAAAATGATAATGGTCTGAAGAGGCCAAATTGAAAAATGTGTAAACAAAACAAAAATTGAATCTTCTGAGCAGAGAGGAGAAGTAGGGAGTACATCCGCAAACTATTAATGGTTTATAATATACTATTTACTGTACATTAAAGCCAATCACACAGGTACTAGGTAAGTGTGACATTGGGGTGAACTTGTTTTTGATAGCATCTTGTGACATATCTACAATGCTCATTGCCTTGTAGTTGCATTGATTTCTACATCTTATCAAGTACAGTCCTTGTAAGAACAATTCCATAGGTGCTGTACAATACAAAGTCATGTATCACTATACCAGTTCTTTCTCTTACATCAGATGAAATTACACCCCAGACAATCACATCTTCAGATGGCATGCTCATCATTTCTGGTGAGAGACAGAAGGTAGATAATGGTTAGTCCAGAGGAAGAAGAGAAAATGGGATCTGTCAGTTTCTGAAGGGAGAAGGACATAAAAAGATAGGATGAATTGTAGGGGAGTTGCAACACCCATTACAACTTGTCTCTGACACCACCTCTCAGAAGGTTATGGGATCGCCAAATGATCTAACAAAATCCATGAAGGGTCGATATAATCAAAGGCTCTCTTTTTCACACTTGGAGATAGCTTGAGATCAATAGCTTTCCAAATGACCTGGCTACCAGCTTTGCAGCCTAATTTACATTCGATGTAGTGTCCTTGAAACATTGCAAGGCCAGTTAAGCTGGTCACCTTGGTTATTAATCTGCTGGTGACACATCAAGTAATAGCTAACTTCCCCAACAAACTTTATGATATCAGGCAGAGCTTCCTGAAGTCAAAGTTATAATATTGTGTTACTGGTAGTGATGTAATTGTTTCCAGCGGCTGCAGCCCAAGCATGTAAATAAAATTGGTACAATCCATATAATACAGTATAAATTGGAATGAAATTAGTATTACTGCTCAGAAACTTTGATTATTAGATTATGTACTGCCCTACCATAAGCATGATGTAAGGGGATAATGTTAAATTTGAGTTTGTTCTAATATTGAGTTGGGTA
Source organism: Stegostoma tigrinum (assembly GCF_030684315.1). NCBI lineage: Eukaryota > Metazoa > Chordata > Chondrichthyes > Orectolobiformes > Stegostomatidae > Stegostoma > Stegostoma tigrinum. The sequence goes on from NC_081368.1 coordinate 60,345,989, forward strand.
TGCTTGATCTATATTTCATATTGTAACTTCCAGTGTTGATGTTCACCTTGATTTGAACAAATGTTTGTCCTTTGATATTGCTCAGTGTATTATGGTAAGGGCGTTACATCAAGTACCATTGTCAGAATTACTATTTGAACAAGACTGGAGCAATACAGATTTAGAAGCTTTGAGTAGGGTTTGGGATGGTGGGATGAGTTTCAAACACTCATGGCATTTAAAAGACTCATTCAGAGCACCACAGGAAGAGTTCTGGGAGCACTGGGACACGTGCTCAGATCTAGGTTTATACAAAGAATGATTCTGAGGTGGTGTTTGGCAGAAGGTTCCTGGGTTCTGGGGTCAGTTGGGGTGAACTTTATTTTAGGGGTCACATAGCAACAAAAGAAATCAAAGGAATTAGTTGCCTGGGGAATGGGAAAAATGTACAGTTTATAATCAAAAGGGAGTAGCTGTTAATATTTTAGGTGTGAAACCTGCCTGAATACAACTTTGAGAATAAAATATCCATTTTGTTTTGAAATCTTTTGAAAAATGTAAACAAGCTCTGAAATACTCACAGCATGAGGAGAGCTGCACTTCATTGATGCAGAGGAACTGCTGATAGCATGTGGTGAACTTCTGCATATGACAGTTGCTCAGAATGCACAGTTATGATCGGTAATACCCTTCAACTATTCTGTGAAGAAGTCATACAGAGGCAGCCAGACTTCTGCAACCAGTTGGTACATAAAGTAAAAAAAAGGACGTTTGACAAATAGAGAATGAGTGTTCAACAAGTTAACAATCGTGCAATTGCAAAAACATATATCATTGAAATTTTAAATTTTCTTAAGAGCTTACTGTGTACACAAACAGTTCCTGAGGAAACATAAGGTCAATTTTCCCAAAGTTTTCCCAGATTTGACTGGTTTATCTTGCGTGTTTGTCATGTTGAATATTACTATTGGATTGGGTGTTGATAAGTCACATGTTGCTCCTCAAAAAATGGATGCCAGGCGAAAACAGCAAAAGCAGCGCACTGCCACATGGATGCCCCACCCACCCCTTCCCGTGACCAACACCTGCCCCAAGTGTAGCAGAGCCCACGGTGGCCATGTCGGTCTGTACAGCCACCTACTCTTCCTGAAGGTGGAAGAGAGTCATCTTCATCTGCGAGGGATCGCCAATGGCCATGATGTTGCCCCTTATTCATAAATCATGAGGCAATTTTCCCCATTTTGATTTGTTTGTTTCTTACCCCCTCAATCCTGATATTCTGACATTGCAAATAGAAGTCAAATTGTGCTGGGAAAAGTGCAATGGCATTAAGTGCAACTTTTGCAGGAAGTGTTTGCTATTTTGTTTTTAAAGTAACTTATGTGTTGCATGATTTGTACAGATAAAACTGTTGAAGGTACACAGAACCAACTAAAAAATAGCAGCATCCAAAATACTGCAAATAGGAGGTTTCAAATATCTTTTTAGTTGTTATTTTGTACTCCAATTAGACGCTTAACAAAAAAAAGTTAATATAGTAACATTTGCCATGTTTAAAATGCTTCCAACAATCATTTCCAGAGTGTAACATTCTTAAAATTTGATAACGTTGAATTCATAGGGTTTTCTGGGAATGTAACTGTCAGTATAAGAAATTGGATGAGTTAGCCCTCGGTGTTTGTCTCTCGCTCCTAGAATGTCTTGATTACTAGTGTTCTCAAGAAGACTGGCCATTCACAATACAAGGTGGAACAAATTATTTCCTTCTCAACTTTTGTGTTGAAGAATTGCAGAGGATCTAAAAGCACCAGCCAGAATGTATTTTAGGAACAGTACTTATTTATTGATAAGAGTACATTGTTGTATAAAACACTGCAAAAGATAAAATATTAATCCTCCAAGGTATGCTGAGGAGCAATTCTAAAAGAATTAAAAATACGTTCAAGGTTTGATAATATTAAAGAGGTGTTATCTCTCACGTGTGGCAAATTAAGTCCCATGCTTGTGATTTTTTATATAATCTCCACTAATTAAAATGTTACAACGTTACATGTATGTGTTCTTGAGAGAGCTACAAAATGTAATCAGAAAAATCATGGAGATAGCATGTCTATTAGTCAAACAAATGAAGAAGCTTTGAACAAGAGTGCTGAATTCTAATGTATTTCTTTAACATGAATCTACGATCAATGTTAAACACTGTTAATTCCGTTTAATAAAGAAGGCTAGCAACTCATTAAAAGTTTCCTTATGTTTTTTACTTGTTGGATAAAAGTGAAATAACGCACATGCCAGAGATCTCATATTAAAACAAAAAAATGCTGGAGAAACTCTGCAGATCAACTGACATCTATGGAGAATGAAACAGAGTTAACATTGTGAGTCTAATGACTCTTCTTTGGTCATTGGATGATTATTTGGATAGAAAGAGTGTGCACAGGTATAGGGGAAAAAGCTGGAGAAGTAATGATGCTCATTTGAAGAGCCAGTGTAGGCATAACAGGCTAAATGGACCATCTGCACCATAACGTCTGTGATCTTGTGATTTTTTTGGAACCAAAAAAAATTAACTCTGTTTTGTCTCCAAATATACTGCCAGGTCTGCTGAGTTTCTTCAGCATCTTTGGCCTGATGACTACTTACAATATGGATTCTCAGAATGAACCTCACTCTGACAATCCATATCGTAAGAAGCCAGAAAGCCATTAGATGCAAGATCCGTTTGACAGATAGTGCTTGTATTGTAAACTGAAATTTTGGTACTGTACTGACGGAGTGCCACATTGTTCCAGATGCCTTTTCGATGAAAGGTTAACCCACCAGTCAGCTTGCTGAGATAGATATAGGCAGTCTGCAGTACCAGGCAAAGATGAGCGGGCTAATTTTCCTGCAGCCTGATGAATATTTATCTCTTAACTAATATCACCAGTCCAAAAATCACACAACATCAAGTTATTGTCCAACAGGCTTATTTGATGACACCAGCTTTCAGAGTCTCATTCCCTCTTCAGGTGCCAGTGAGAAAGGTAGCATCAGACACAGAGTTTATAACAAAAGATCAAAGGGTCATTGAACTGATGCAATGTTTAACAAACCTGAGGTGGACAAGCATATGGACGTACATGGAATAGTGTAGGTTAGTTGGGCTTCAGATTGGTATGACAGGCCGGCACAACATCGAAGGCTGAAGGGCCTGTACTGTGCTGTAATGTTCTATGTCCTATTAACTCTTTCATCAGTTAGAAAGGATTAACAACAAATTTCTGAATTTCTTTCAAGTTACTACCCCGAGATAACTGAAGGTTTTGTCAGTTCCCTCAAAATACCAGAGGTGACATCCCAGATTAGAAAATGCATTCTAGGTGTGAGACATTGTTTGTAATCTTACTGTATATCAGCTTGAAGCTAGACTGGTTTTATCGCCAAAGTAGGAATTTATAAAATGCCACATTGGCTGTCTACAAACTGTGTGCTTCTGAATAAAGTAGAACTTAGCTACACACACACACAAACACACACACACACACACACACACACACACACACACACACACACACACACACACACACACACACACACACACACAGACACTCATCTGAATTTGCATTTTCAGATTTGTAGTTGCAGATACTTTCTATTTTGTTCAAAAAGCACAAAATTTGTAGACAGTCAATGTGGCATTTTAAAAATTCCTACTTTGGAGATAAAACCAGCCTGACTTCATGTTGATACACAGCCAGCTTCTAAACAAAGCCTTATGCCTAATATCATTTTCTGACCTGGGATGCCACCTCTGGTATACTTATAAAACTTTTAGTGACCTTGGGGAAGTGGCTTGAAAGAAATTCAAGAATTTGCATATCAATCCTTTCTAACTGACAAAAGATTTAATAGCCATCTTACTATTGTTCAACATGCATCAATTCAGTGATCCTTTGATCATTTGCTTATAAATTCTGCATCTGATGCCAGCTCTCCCACTGACACCTGAAGAAGGAGTGTGGCGCTGAAAGCCTGGGCCTTTAAATAAGCCTGTTGAACTATAACTTGGTGTAAAGTGATTTTTCACATTGTCCACCCCGGTCCAACACCAGCCCCTCCACACCAGTATCACCAGTATGGGATATCTGATCATCTATCACATAGCTGCAGTTTGAGGGATCTTGCTGTGTGTCAGTTATCTCCTGATATAATAGTGACAACGAACAGGCTTCAAAAGTAATTTTTTTTTCATTCATTCACAGGATGAGGGCATCTCTGATTAGGCCAGCATTTGTTGCCCATCCCAATTACCCAGAGAGGAGTTAATAATCAACTATATTTAATGGTTCAATGAAGATCTGTAGCTCAGGTTGTGGTTGGAGTTGTTGGTTGGTTGGCTGAGCTGACTGGTTTTTGAGCAAATGTTTCAACTCCCTTCTTGGTGGCATCATCAGTGCTGTGTAGCTTCCAATGAAGTTGTTCTGTCCTGCTCGGAATTTATACGGTCTGGTCTGTTATGGTGGGCAGCCTTGTTTCTGGCTTTGTCCTGTATTGGTATGTAGATACGGTCTATTTCAACATGTTTGGAATAGACCTCAAATACATACCACTACGGTATGAAACCAGAAACAAGATTGCCCACCATGGCAGACCAGACCGTATAAATTCCGAGCAGGACAGAACAACAATGCTTCAAGGGAGGCTACACAGCACTGACAATATCGCCTAGATGGGAGATGAAACATTTGCACGAGAACCAGTCAGCTTGGCAAACCAACCAACAACTCCAACCAACCATATTGCTATGAGTCTGGAGTCACATGTTGGCCAGGCCAGTTAACGATGGCCATTTCCTTCCTTAAAGAACATTAGTGAACTGAATGGATTTTTCTGACAACAAATTCATGGCCATTAGACTATTAATTCCAAATATTTAATGAATTCAATTTCCAATTTCTGCTATGGCAGGATGTGAACTGACGTCCCAAAATGTTACCTGAGTCTCTGGATTAACAATCCAGCGATAATGCCATCAGGCCATTGCCTCCCCCTATTAATTGCCTGCAAAGCGCTTTGGAAACTCCTGAAGGTATGGAAGTTACTGTCTGAAATGCAGCTCCTACTTTTCTTCCCCTCTTTTGCTGGAGAGAGAAATTGAAATCTACTTAAACAGCTGCTATGAAACTTTAAAAACAATATGGAGTTGAATTTGATAGCCTTTGAAAACAGACATGGAGGACGCAGTGCACGATTAATCCTCACCCATTCAACATGATGGAGGCAGGAGATCAATTTGGGCTGTTCTAATGATTAGTAGGATTGCAGAATGCATCCAGCATTGTCAATTGATAGTATGCCTTGGCACAGGCTACCACAAGCTGAAGCTGACCAGAATTACTGAAAGTTTGCCTGCATTTCCTAATGCAATGATGCATACTGGTTGGATAATCATTCTACCTCTAATAGGCACAATAATGGCACAACATGGGAGACAACAAGCTCCAAGATTTTTGGATGCTGCAATGAAGATTTGATAGGCTTCCAAATGGAGTGGTCAATGAAAAAGAGAGTTGTGCTTTATCCTTCATTGTGAGGCAATCTTCCAGACATCCTTAGAAAGCAGTGGGGTTTTACAGCCAGGACAGCCACCCAAAGGACATAGATGTCCTTTAGTAGTTAGTAGGGAAATGGTAGCATGGTGTTATCATCGCCTGGCTTGTAATCTACAGGCCTAGGCAAATGCTCGCAGTATCATATCATATCATACTCAACATAATATCACACTCAACTCTGCCGCAGGCTTGCTTCATTCATGCAGCTCACAACTTACAAACACTCCCATCCAGAAGCAGCAACAGAAATCATGACCTCAGTACTGCTCCTAACCCTCACAGCTGACCCGGGCACAGTGCCCTGCCCCTTTGGCCTGAGCACAGAGGCCCCGTCCCCGACTCAACCCAGGGATCTTTATACATCTCGTTTGCTGGGCCTTGGGGTATCCCACTGTCGCATGCCTTGCTTCTAGATCTGCATTTGTGATAACCAGAGAAGCCAAACAGATTCCTCTCCACTCACTGGCATTCTTCCAATTCTCTCACTGATCATGTGCTCCTGGGATGGCTGTTTTGAGGAGATTCAGGTCCAGGACAACACCCATTGCCAGCTGGTTTTGCACTTGGGCCTGCACTGTAACCATGGTGCACAGCATCAAAAGCAACCTCATATGAGATGTTCCTTTATCTCAAGTGGAAAAGGGAGGTGTCAGTAGGCATCTGGAGGGAAGTGAAACATCATCCAAGCACCCTGAAAGCTTCAACTCAGGACACTGCAGAAGTGCCCACCATCTACACCTCCACTTGGCAATGGCTCCACTGCCTGCAGCAACTCAGAAGGAAAAAGGCGTAACTGCATCTCGACAGAAGATCCTCACCAGGCTGGGACCATCTACAACCTGACCCCCTAGAGGATGGCCACCAAAGACAGCACAATCATCAGGATCAACAGTCAGCAGGCCAAGAATGTGGGGACAGCACCTAAACATGGCAGTGAAGGAAGAAGACAATGTTTGTGTGGCATGTGTGTGGCGCGAGTGTTTGTCACATGTATCTAGTTGGCAATTTGTTAAATAGGCTTTCATAGAATATAGAACTGTACAGAACAGGAACGGGCCCTTTGGCACACAGCATTATGCTGGACATGACACCAGATTAAACTATTCTCTTCTGCCTGCCCACTTGCACATTTGTGACATTTGCTTTCGTCTCAGCATACTGAAAGGATTGTCTGTCGTGAAAAGAGTGGAGCACCTACCCCCGTCCAAATGTCATGCTGGTCTTCCATTGGGGCATCTTTTATTGCTTCATACCATGAGCAATATGTGTGCTCTGTATCGTTCCCGTGACCAACCATCCAGAATTTGGGAATTGAGGTGAAAATTCAACAGATCGATTTCAGGCTCAGTGTTATGCCTAATGAGACCAGAGAGAAGCGACTCAGAAGGAATTGCAACATTGCAGACACTGCAGACACAACCCATGTGCATAACAGGCTCTGCAGCGGATAGGGAATATCCTTTCCCTGGCTAGGCTTTCCATAGCCATGCAAAACATCCTTAGACTAAAAGGAAGACAATGCACCATCAGCACTGAAGGACTCATTCTCCTGATGAAATCAAAGGGATGTGTTTTGGATTTGTTCAGCCTTTGGTAATGGAAGCAAAGGCATTGAAATACCCAATAATTGCAATGGTACAGTCAAGGTACCTGACATTGTCCAGGACTGTAAGATTAGTGAGTCATGTTAGCTAGGATGTACTGGGATACCGGGGTATGTGTTCCAGCGCCTGTGTGCCCTGATATGTTTACTCTTTACTTGATGTCAGGATCATAATCCAGCTTTCCTCCAGGAGCATGTAGTGATGGGAGTGTGCATATGGTGCAAGTACACAATGCACAATTAGTGCAAAACTAGGTTTGGCCGAGCAGTTTAATAATTCTAAGCAATCACTGTATCAGAATATTTGAAATTTAAAAGGGCAATTTAGTCAAAATGATAGCGCAGGCTGAAATAGTTTTTAATCAATAATTTATTTCCCAAAGAGGAATTAAGCAGTGAATTTTCAGCCAGTGGTTTTCCAAAATAAATAGCATAAGATCTACCAGTATCAATAGCTTAACTGGTCTCGACCTGGTGAGCAATATGGTGTATACAGACCTGTCTGTCTAGTTGAACTATAGCCTAGCTTTCTCCTGTGTGTGAACAATCTCCTGGGCCATGTCATGATCATTACCTTGCCCTTTCTCACCAGAGGATGCATTTAATCCCAACATCTCTTCCTGTGACAAAATATTCTCAATCCCCAATCTCCACACCCTAAGTGAGGCCAGGAAGGTGTTGCACACAACAATGACTTAATATACTCTCTCGGGTGTACATTGCAGTGCACTGCTTGAGTAATCCAGGCATTGGATTCTCATTTGTAACAGTCTGAATGCTTAATAATGAGCCTCGTAGAGGCCTGTGTAATGTAATACCTCTCCTTAGCATCTCCCCCACATTCAACCTGAACTGTCGATCCGGAACTTAGATGACACATTTGTCAATATTAACTGCAACAAACTAAAAGAGACCCACCACCTCATCAGCAATATATTTGCAGGGATTAAGTTCACAAGAGAAGAAGAAAACACAATCAACTTCCGTTTCTGGATAACAAAGTGTGGAGCTGGATGAACACAGCAGGCCAAGCAGCGCCTCAGGAGCACAAAAGCTGACGTTTCGGGCCTAGACCTTTCATGGAGGTCAGAGTTGAGCGCATGGCCAACAGGGAGTTCCAAACCTCAGTGTACAGAAAAGCAACTCATACTATTCAGATCCTCAACTTCCACAGCAACCACCCCGATGTCCACAAACAAAGCTGCATTAGCGCACTGTTTAAATGGGCCATGACTCACTGCAACACTCCAGAACTATGCAGGAAAAAGGAAGAGCACCTGTACAAAATCCTCGCTGTGAGCGGATATCCCCACAACTTCACCCACAGGTGCCTACTACAGACAACAACAAGAGGACACTGTACGTCCTAACACACTGGCCGCACTGCCCTACATCAAGAACATATCAGAACTGACAACAAGACTCCTAAGGCCACTAGAAATCATGGTGGCACACAAGCCCACAACCACTCTACAACAAGCACTTACAAGGATTAAAGACCCAGTTCCCACAACATGCAGAATCAGTGTGGTTTACAAAATATCATGCAATGACTGCCACAAACATTTCATTGGACAGACAGGAAGGAAACTAGCCATCAGAATACATGAACATCAGCTAGCAGCAAAGCGACACGATGAACTTTCCTTAATATCAGTGCACTTGGACAATGAAGCCCATCAGTTCAACTGCGATAGCGTAACTATTGTAGACAAAGCTAAACATATACCCACATGAGATTTCCTAGAGGCATGGTTTTCAACCCGTAATGCAATCAACAAACATATAGGAATTGGAGATAACAAGTTGTACAGCTGAAAAACACTATAACCAAGTTAAATGGGACAGAGTTCAAACAGATCCAGCAACTCAAGACTGAGTATCATGAGGTGTTGTGGACTATTAGTAGCGGCAGAATTGTACACAATTGAACACAAAATGCAAAATGCAACATCATTGCCTGGCACAATCTCCACTCAACCAATACTGAAAAAGGATCAACCCTGGTTCAATGGAGAGTGCAGGAGTGCATGCCAGGAGCAGCACCAGGTATATCTAAAACTTAAGTATCAACCTGGGTGGAGCTACAAAATTGGACTATTTGGATATAAAACAGCATAAGCAGCAAATGATAGATGGACATAAGTGATCCCACAGCTAAGTGATCAGATCTAAGCTCTACTGTCCGAATACATTCAGTGGTAAATGGTGGTCAGTTAACCAGTCATTTCTCTCTAAGCAACATAGACCATGGTAACTTTAACTTTAATGGTAGAAGATAAGTGATTGTAAAATATCAACAGAAAGAGCGCCATATTTCCTTTATTGCATGATAACAATGAGTACAACTGCATTTTGTCAGGTATGATTACTACAATGCCAAAAGGTTAATACAGACTTCACAAGCTTCAAAATCTCCCCTTCCTCTACTGCGTCCCAAAACCAGCCCAGCTCGTCCCCGCCTCCCTAACCTGTCCTTCCTCCCACCTATCTCCTCCTCCCACCTCAAGCCCCACCCCCATCTCCTACCTACTAACCTCATCCCGCCCCCTTGACCTGTCCGTCCTTCCTAGACTGACCTATCTCCTCGCTACCTCCCCACTACACACCCCTTTACTGGCTCCATCCCACCTCTTTGACCGGTCTGTGTCCTCTCCACCTATCTTCTCCTCTATCCATCTTCTATCCGCCTCACCCTCTCTCCCTATTTATTTCAGAAACCCCTTCCCCTCCCCCATTTCTGAAGAAGGGTCTAGGCCCAAAACGTCAGCCTTCCTGCACCCCTGATGCTGCTTGGCCTGTTGTGTTCATCCAGCATTATACCCTGATGCTCCAAAAGCTTAAGTACACTTGCTTGTTTCCACCCAGTGATTGTGTATGACTAAGTAAAATAGAATCAATGTAACATGAACATTTACCCTATCAGAACCATTATTTTGGTTCTCCTTAGATGTACAGTGCCCAATGCTTGCCACAATGAAACTCCCTCTACTTTGCTACATTGGCTTCAATCTGCCCCCCAACTATCCTCCCACTGCTTATCCACTTGGACCATACTTGGAGATGTTACATTATAATTAAATGCATCCTATAAAGCTGTGTTGATAAAAGGACAAAGCAGCAAGTACGTTCTGAAGTTTGAGAAGAAGACCAGGTTGGCAAATACGTATCTGTTGCATACAATCAGATTTCTCAACTGGATCGAAATTAATTGGACAAATTTCAGCAAGTAGTAAATGTATGCAGGCAGTGTTCCTGATGCCTGCAGTCAGGAAGGTCAAACTGGCTTTTAGGAGGGGATAATTTCATTGCAAAACTTCGTCTCTCTGGCAAGAATCTGACTTTTTGACTTCCATCCAATTCAATTTACCCACCCACCATTCCTCTCTACTCTTCAGGACTGGAAAGTTTGGCACATTGTTCCTTGATGAGGTTGAATTAACAAAATTGCTCCATCCACAGCTGGAGTGGAAATGGCTTTCGGCAGAGACTTCTTCACCCCTTGCCACCTCCTGATTTATGAGCACTCATTTCATTCTCCCCTGCTAAGGGGAATGGATATGATTGCATTCGTGTTGGAGTATGGGTTGTGCAGAAGCCTGAAGTCAGCAACCGGCCTACAACACCATCCCCTCCACTTCCTGTGGACTTTCACAACTTGAACTAACTATAAAGTACACCAAGCTCTTGCAGATTCATAACATCAGCCAAACAAAAGCTATTGACAGTTACCTTGTATGTGATCGATGGTACCGTCAAATGGCACTATTGGTGATGGGGGCAGAAACCTTTCTACAGTTGAATGTTTGTCCAGTTATATCTAGATATGAGATGGTGTTAGTTTGAGTTCTGTTTTCCACTGCCAAATGTGGGTCACATCAATCAGCACGTAACAATCTGTAACAACTTCATGTGCCGAGCCGAAATTCACTGTGTATAACCTAACGCTCTCATTGATGTGTCTTGTCCAGAGGTGTGCTCAGATACCTCAGATACTATTCAGAACCTCATACAATGCTCATAGCACTTAACCTACACAGATTTCACATCGTACACATTTGTGCAACTCTGATATCTGACTGCAAGTGCCTTATGACAAACACAGTCCAGTTGTGCCAATCCTGGCTCTGTTGGCAGTGCTCTTGCCTCCAGGTCAGAAGGTTATTAGTTCAAGTCTCACTCTGGGAAACATGAGTGAAAGTCCAGGCTGCCAGTCAGCTGCACAGTCAGACATGAGATAATGGGAACTGCAGATGCTGGAGATTCCAAGATAATAAAATGTGAGTCTGGATGAACACAGCAGGCCAAGCAGCATCTCAGGAGCACAAAAGCTGACGTTTCGGGCCTAGACCCTTCATCAGAGAGGGGGATGGGGGGAGGGAACTGGAATAAATAGGGAGAGAGGGGGAGGCGGACCGAAGATGGAGAGTAAAGAAGTTAGGTGGAGAGAGTGTAGGTGGGGAGGTAGGGAGGGGATAGGTCAGTCCAGGGAAGACGGACAGGTCAAGGAGGTGGGATGAGGTTAGTAGGTAGCGGGGGGTGCGGCTTGGGGTGGGAGGAAGGGATGGGTGAGAGGAAGAACCGGTTAGGGAGGCAGAGACAGGTTGGACTGGTTTTGGGATGCAGTGGGTGGGGGGGAAGAGCTGGGCTGGTTGTGTGGTGCAGTGGGGGGAGGGGACGAACTGGGCTGGTTGAGGGATGCAGTAGGGGAAGGGGAGATTTTGAAACTGGTGAAGTCCACATTGATACCATATGGCTGCAGGGTTCCCAGCCGGAATATGAGTTGCTGTTCCTGCAACCTTCGGGTGGCATCATTGTGGCAGTGCAGGAGGCCCATGATGGACATGTCATCAAGAGAATGGGAGGGGGAGTGGAAATGGTTTGCGACTGGGAGGTGCAGTTGTTTATTGTGAACTGAGCGGAGGTGTTCTGCAAAGCGGTCCCCAAGCCTCCGCTTGGTTTCCCCAATGTAGAGGAAGCCGCACCGGGTACAGTGGATGCAGTATACCACATTGGCAGATGTGCAGGTGAGCCTCTGCTTGATGTGGAATGTCATCTTGGGGCCTGGGATGGGGGTGAGGGAGGAGGTGTGGGGACAAGTGTAGCATTTCCTGCGGTTGCAGGGGAAGGTGCCGGGTGTGGTGGGGTTGGAGGGCAGTGTGGAGCGAACAAGGGAGTCACGGAGAGAGTGGTCTCTCTGGAAAGCAGACAGGGGAGGGGATGGAAAAATGTCTTGGGTGGTGGGGTCGGATGCACAGTCAGACATGCTGTCTTTCATCGAGTTATTAAACTGAGGTTCTGTCTGCTGAATACAAAATATGTTATGAACAATTGCAAAGAAGAGCTTGGGATATCTCCCTGGCATTCTGACCAATATTTACCCATCTATCAACATCACCAGGACAGACAAAAGAAAGACTTGCAATTGTGGTGAGCTTTCAACCTCTTAAGGTCCTTCACCGGCAAGAAAATGTTTTTGAAGTGTAGTCAATGTTAAGATGAAGAAAAAGTGGCACCATTTGTTGCTAGGCAAACTCACACAAGTGGCGCACTGATAATGACAAGCAATATCATTTTTATTAAAAAAAAATTGATCATTATTGTTATTCTAATATTGTTTTTCTTGTGAGCTTGCTATGCATAAAGTTGAGGCCGCATTTCCTATGTTACTACTCTTTAAAATTGCTTCATTGGCTGTAAAGGCTTTGGAACATTCTGAGGTTATGAAAGTGCAATGTAAATGTAAGTTTTTTTTTAATGCGAACAGAGACTATATTTATTTGTCAACATGAAATGGGTAAGGAAAAATGAATTATTTTTCTGGAAATTTTCCAAAAATAGAATCACTGCACCTGAAGAAATATTTTATTAACCCATGTCCAAATTCTGTAAGGGAACATGTACATTCTTCGTCCACAGTAACAACCTATTTGCAGCAGCTCAGTATTAGGCACAGTTTAAGCAACACGGTAAAAATAAATGACTGTGACATATTACTACGGTCATAAATTATACATCATGCTTCAAAATATATTTCAGTAATCATTCAAGCAAAAATTCCTAATGTCATTACAGAAAAAGTAAAAAAAATCTTTTCCTTGTTTCATTTGAATTCCTGCTAATTAATTCTTTGATGTTTTCTCCCCCTTAAAATGTGGCCATTTATTACTTGAAAAAGCAGTTGCTAAGAAATTACGTCCTCCATTTGTGAAGCAGTTTTACTTTCTAGATTGTTCCAGCATACGCTGTACTATGTAACCCTCTGGTTTCTCACAGAATGTCGATCAAATATTGCCAAATTAATTTGCAAGTGATCTTACTGTAGTCCGAAAATATTCAACCATCAGCACTAACAATGCAAAAGAAAAACAAGAATGCAAATCAAAATGTTCAGTTTATTGAAAAAAAAGTGGTGTAGAATAGTGTTAAAGGGTAATAATGCCCTCTGGTTGCATAATTAATAACAATTAACATTTACGGTGAAGAAAAGCTCGACGCAAAAATCAGTGCATGTCTGTGAGTGATGTTAAAACCCTTTTTGAATCAAATGATCGGTGCTGAAAAAGAGATGGCTCTAATTCTGTTCATTAAATTATCACCTCAAAATTAATTGTCTTAATTGGTTTCTAGCTCAATATGATAATCTTGTTACATTGATAGTACAAAGTCGTGGTTATCGGGGTAATTTATTATCAGTCATTGCACACCATAATGGACAGCAAAATTCCCACACACTAAGCCGTATGCTCCAGTAGAATTAAGCTCAATAGGCAGGGTGCATCTGGAGGGAAAATTACTTCTGCTGGCAGTGTAGCCAGCAGAAAGTTGAAAGACCCAATCTCCTGGTTGCTTGTACTGAGACCAGTTCTTCCGTTTGATACAAAGAAGTAATATTGCTAAGTAAATGCAATGATGTAATTTGCGTTTAGTATCCTTGAGACATTTGGCATCTCCTCCTGGTTTAAAATAGAGACCACAAAGGATATCTGAGGTCAAGGGAACAGCTCCTCTCTGATTAAAGTGACTAACCTTTAATGTCATTTTGACTGCTGCCTAACACTTCTGACATGTTACTCTTTTTAGTGACATACCATTCTCTTTGCATGTTCACACTATGCAGTTCCAAGCATTGATTATCAAGTGATTAAAATTGTAAATTATTCATTTTTCTGTCAAAATGTTGATATGTATCATCCTCTTCCCACAGCATTGTGGGATTATTATACATTGATTCTCTTTATTGTTAACTACCATTCTATTTTCATATTCTCTCCTTACTTTTACATTTGGCTTGGTTCTCATTTGGTAAATTAATCTCACAGAAAGACTTTACTGTATCATCTTTGTTGTTTCATCACATTCACTAATGGCCTTATCAGCCAAGACACTGGCTTTGTTTTATGTATCATTCTCCAAAAACTCTTCTTGCTTAAAGATCACTATTTGCCCCAATAGATTTTTCCTAGGCAACATTCAGTTAAGTTTTGATTCTGGCCAGATCCAATCTCATCACTCATCGTATTACAGTAAGCCCTCTTCTAATTTAAAAAATCGATTTTAAATTGTTCCACAAATCTTTTCACTTTCAATCTAAACCTTCTGATATAATGATCATTCTTGTAATATTGTAGTATTCATATCCTGTTTTGGATTTCAGAATTACAAGAATCATGGCATATAGTCAAATGTCGAGATTAATTAATAAACATGATTAAGTACACTCAAAATGAATTAAAATGTGCAAAACCAAATCTATAACAAATGTGGATATGTATGTAGAAATGAATCACACCCACGCAATTTCACCCCAGCCTTTAGCTGAAACGGACATTACTTCAAACCATAAAACCAACCGATTGGAAACTAAATAGAGCGCAAAGATCAGGGAAACTCATGTTTTGTCTGTCGGTATACACAAAATTATCCAAGGCTAGAAGTTAAACAGGACAGGATATTAAAATGCTTAGGTCTTTTGAAACATTCCATTGAGAAGATATTAAAATGGAATACATGTTTCTCGTAAATTTAGGGGCTAGTATTGTAGAAGTACCTGCAGAAACTAGTGCAGAATAATACATTTTCTGAAGAAGGGTCTCGGCCTGAAATGTCAGTTTTCCTGCTCCTCTGACGCTGCTTGGCCTGCTGTGTTCATCCAGCTCTACACCTTGTTATCTCTTATCGCAGAATAAACCTGTTGACTTCTTGGTTGCTGAATTCCACAGAACAATGGTGAGCAGTAACCCATTCTATTGCAAGAATATGTGAACAGCTGAAACTGAAACACTTTTGTGTGTCGAGGCTTAAGTTGTCAGAAACCATTTGTGTGGACAATGGAATGACAAATATCACAGTGACCCGACGGAAATCAGGATTTGATAAGGAACATTTATTCACACACATTTTTGAGTTGCCAAGCAGCCATTCTTGGAGACAAGGATTTCTCGAGGGCAGATATCCAGCCAGTAAATGATAGACCCTGCCAGGCAGGGAAGTAGGGCTAGCCTTTTATCTATGACTGAGTGATAATGGGAACTGCAGATGCTGGAGAATCCAAGATAACAAAGTGTGAAGCTGGATGAACACAACAGGCCAAGCAGCATCTTAGGAGCACAAAAGCTGACGTTTCGGGCCTAGACCCTTCATCAGAGAGGGGGATGGGGAGAGGGAACTGGAATAAATAGGGAGAGAGGGGGAGGTGGACCAAAGATGGAGAGAAAAGAAGATAGGTTGAGAGGAGAGTATAGATGGGGAGGTAGGGAGGGGATAGGTCAGTCCAGGGAAGATGGACAGGTTAAGGAGGCGGGATGAGGTAATAGGTAGGAAATGGAGGTGCGGCTTGAGGTGGGAGGAAGGGATGGGTGAGAGGAAGAACAGGTTAGGGAAGCGGAGACAGGCTGGGCTGGTTTTGGGATGCAATGGAGGGAGGGGACGAGCTGGGCTGGTTGTGTGATGCAGTGGGGGGAGGGGACGAGCTGGGCTGGTTTTTTTGATCTACCTTTTATCTACCAATTTGAAGAACCAAGCCAGAGTAGATGCCTCAGGGCCTTGGCTGCACTTTGACTGGAGCAAGGCCAGAAACTGATACTGCAAGCAGTAGGCCACTTTGAATTTATCATTGGAAAGCTCCAATGTCAGTACCTCCAGTGCACTGAAGGGGAAGCATCAGGTCTGCAACATTTCACTTTTGATAGAATCAAATGTTACAATGAAGTTTTGTTTGTGTGTGTGTGTGTGTGTGTGTGTGTGTGTGTGTGTGTATACGTGCGCTGGAGAGAGTAGGTGCAGTTGCAAACACATTTAGCCGTTCAGAAATAAACAATTAATTTTCCTCTTCTATTAAATTGACAAGAAACTCTCACTGTTGTCTCTTCTTGATTATACTGCACTCAATATACTTCTTTAAAATACGTCTACCAACTATCTATCAAGAGGTTAAAAAAAGGGGAGAACTATCCAACTGTCTGTCCTCTCCCCACAACATTAGCAATAAATTATTCCAAATATGAAGCAAATGAAACGCTCACAATTACCTGAGATTAGCCATCTTCACATTGAATGTAGTTGTCTAGAGACTGATCAGGTCACTCCTTGCTTTCACTGTCAATACCAAAGCTTCTTTCAATATTTGCTTTACACTTTAATTTCAGGGAGATGAAATATAATATACTGAAAATGACATATAGTCCGATTAATATTTGCCTTCAATGAAAATACTCCATCACATGACGAGGCCTGTTTGAAAAAGAACGCCAGTGTCAGTTTTCTTAAAATGTTCTTCAGTCAGTTCAGAAGCAGTCCTTGACATTGAATATTCAGTTGGAATCAATTGCATTGACGTTCATCCAAACTGTGTTCCTTCTTTCTCCCCATACTCTTTGATCCCTTTATCCCAAAGAACTGTATCTAACGCCTTCTTGAAAACTTTCAATGTTTTGATCTCAACTCCTTTCGGTGGCAGACAAAGGCTCACTACTCTCTGGCTGAAAACAAAATCCTCATCTCAACTCTAAATGACCTAGTCCAAATCCTCAGGCTGTTCTGAGCTCCCCGGTCATCAGGAACATCCTTCCTGCATTTGCCCTGTCTAGTCCTGTTAGAATTTTATAGGTTTCTATGAGATGCCACCCTGTCTTGCCTTGCCATTTAGTGCAGACATGTAGGAGGGAACCTTATCGGTAGCCTCAGTCAAATCAGGGGATTATCCTTTGCTCATTAGGCCTCAGCCTTTGATACCAGTTGGTAGGCATTGAAATGATCAGTCAGCCAATCAGGGCAATCAGGGTCAGGATGCTTATCATAAAAGTGGGGAGGAGCTGAATATCAGGCTGCGCGCCACCACTTGTCTTGAGTCTTTCTGCATGGTTGTGGCCTGCTTTTCTCCTGGAATGAGAGAGAGGGGCAGGCATTAAGGCAGATGAAAGTGTGCAGTACCGCGGTTACTTATTGGGCAGGCAGAGAGATGTCCCGAGTAAGTGGGTAGGCTACTCAGAGGGCAATGCAGTGTTAATGGCATTGGGGGTTTTGGTGGGTGGCAGCAAGTGGGGGAAAATGCTGCAGGAAGTGCTGGCAGGATGACCCTTGGAGGTGGATGTAGAAGCAGAGATAGTGAGTGTAAGGTAGCAGGGAAAAGATGGTACTTATGCTAATGGAACGGAGAAAGTCATTGACTGTCTTCCTTCAGAGCAGTGCATTCCTCCAGACAGAATAGAGAAGTAGGACTAACTAGCTGGGTCTACAAAACAGCTGTGCTGATCCAACAAGGTCAATGATCTCTTTCTGTGCTTTGCAATTCTATTTTTAATGTTGAAAAAAAAAGCTGAGAATAGAGGAGTCTTGTAATTGCTACTAGTTGGTAAGTAAATTATAATTCACAGAGCACTCTTTCGTAAAATAAATTTATCTGCGCATGTATCACAGAGAAGGAGACGAGTCATTTTTACAGTTCAAAATGAAACCAAACCGTTCTGACTTGAAACATTAGCTTTCCTGCTCCTCTGATACTGCTTGGCCTGCTGTGTTCATCCTGGTTTGTGATTTTTTTTTACTATTTATTGATGTTTATTCAGTACTTATCCACATTTCTCTCTTTTTTTATATAAATAGGTACAATTAGGGAGGGCAACAACTGCTGGCTTTTCCAGCACACTCAAATGCTCACGAACAAATGTAAAGAAAATAGCCCTAATACGGTTCAGCTTTAACACAGGTATAGATATTGTTAAGACGAGTGATATGCTTGTCTTATAGCATATCAGGCTCCACTCCACCACTTGTCTTGAGTCTTTCTGCGTGGTTGTGGGCTGCTTTTCTCCTGGAATGAGAGAGGGGCATCTGTACAAGTTATTAAAATAAGAATATCTTCGTCAACATCAAATAAAGTATCAAATGGATCCAAGAAAGCATATCACTCGTCTTAACAATATCTATACCTGCGTTAAAGCTGAACCATATTAGGGCTATTTTCTTTACATTTGTTCGTGAGCATTTGAGTGTGCTGGAAAAGCCAGCAGTTGTTGCCCTCCCTAATTGTACAAAAGCAGTTAAGAGTTAACCACATTGCTGTGAATCTGGAGTCACATGGATGCCAGATCAGATAAGGATGGCAGGTTCACTTCTCTGAAGGACATTAGTGAACCAGGTGAGTTTTTACTACAATTGACATCGATTACAATTAGACTAGCTTTTTAGCCAAATTGAATTTCACCATCTGCCCTGGTGGGATTTGAACTCATGCCCACGGACCATTAACATGAGACTCAGATGGCTAGTCGTGACATTTTTACCACACCATAGTTTCCCAATTGTAAAGGAGGTGTAAGTGTCTGCAGGGTAGCATATATGGTAAAGCATGGATAAGAAGACAGTCATGTGAAAGGATGGCTCATCCATGGACAGGAGAATTTTACTTTCAAGAGGGGGACAGTTCATGAAAACACCAGGCAAAGGCACCTCATGCCAAGGATTGAGGAGTTAAAATGTGGGGGGAGGGGTCGTAGATACAGTCTTAATCATGTAGATATATTGGGTGGGGTCTTGAGGAGGTGTGACGCTTAAAGGTTTAATGTGAAAGGCAACCCAGAAGGAGGTCTGGACCTTTTGGGTCTCACCAACATGAACAGGCAGAGTCTGGAAACTACCTGGCCAACGAGAGCTCACTGTTGCCTTCCATCATGCTATTAGCAGTGTACAAGTGAAAAAAAAATGGATGTGATGAATCCCAGAGTGGCTGGGGTAAGTGTTTCAAATTGAGAGGGTGGGGGACATGCAGAAGCACCAATGTGTGGAACTTTAAAGGGAAACAATATCACTAGTCAATGCATATTGCATACAAGGAATCCCTGATTTATCAATGCTTAGTGTACAAACACTCATAATTATGAATGTGATGTGATACATAGGTGTCATTTTGAAGATCCATCATTCAAGCATTTGCTGTCCTTCTGAACGGCTCCTTTATGTTGTATTATTTTATGTTTTTATCCATGAAGAAAACAGTGTAAGACAGCTGAAGCAAGCTGTTAATGTATGAAACTTGGGGCCAAAGTTTACATTTCTCTGTGAATTGCTTTGGGTTTTTTGAGGGCATTCTTCCTGCAAAGCCTGATGAGTTTTCACATTGTATCTTAAAAAAAACAAATCTCATTAAATCCCTACCCTGCCCCTGTGGTGCCTCTCACATCTGATGGCCTCCCTATCTTACTACATGTCATTCTCAGAATAAAGCCCCATTCGCTGGATACTGGCTAAAAGACCAGCATCCCCAGTGCCCACACCCACACCACATTTAAAAGGCTGCTGTGCACAAAGGTAAGCACTGGTATTTTGAAACTGCCCTACTCATGGTCAAGGCTGGACTTGGAATGTGTTTAAAAAAAAAGGGGAAGATGGCACCACAGCTGGAGGTGTTGATAAAGCGGGTGGAACAAAGAAAGAGAATTCCTTCTCCTGGATGAAATGAAGGGGAGGGTGCCAATAGACCTTGACTTGATCTGAGGCACCGCCTGGGATTAGTGCCATCTTCACTATCGGGATAAACTGTAAGCATTACTGTAAAAAGGCCAGTAATCCTCTCCATTCTGCCGGGGTAAGTGCAACCATCTTCTCCCTGCTACCTGACTCCCACGCTGCACCCATTTCCCAATAAGGTCCATAACACTTCCATTCACGTGGTTACCTGAAACATCTTTCTTCACTTTCTCGCACCTCTCCACGGCTCCCCACACTACTAACCCTGTATGGCCTCTATGTTGACCCCTCACATCCTCTTAACATCTCAATAACTTTCAACTATCTCAGGCAGTGCGTACCATCTACAAGATGCCCTGCAGAAATTCACCAAAGATCCTCAGACAGAGCCTTCCAAACCCACGACCACTTCCAACTAGAAGGACAAGGGCATCAGATATATGGGAACACCACCACATCCAAGTTCCCCTCCACGTCACTCACCATCCTGACTTGGAAATATATTGTTGCTCCTTCACTGCCGCTGGGTCAAAATCCTGGAATTCCCTCCTCTAATGGCATTGAGAATCAACCCACAGCAGGAGGACTGCAGCGGTTTAAGAAGGCAACTCACCACCACCTTCTCAAGGGCAACTAGGGATGGGCAAGGAATACTGGTCCAGCCAGTGATGCCCACGTCCTACAAATGAATAGAAAAAAAAATTGTGCAGCTCACTTTGAACTAAATCAACTCTTCCCAATCTCTTCTTCTAGGAAAACACAGCCTCCAACAGGGCAGAAAGGGCTTCATTTGGTAGAAAGTGTTGCCAATATTCGACTTTGCAGACTTTATTAGGGTAGAAACCTGTCCTCCACAGAAGGCTGGTACTGCTTATGAAGGGATGCCTACACATAGATGTCTCACCAAGTATAAATACCACTCTTTATTCCACTACACTTCTCATACTAACCCACTTTCAGTTACACTCTAACCACAAGCTGTAATGTCTTCTGTATGTTGCAGATTCTGCCAGCATCTCCACCACCACCACAGGGAAATGGCCACCTCTTCCAGAAATCAATACGTCATCCTCTAAGGAAGGGAGTTCTAAGACCTCAGAGGAAGCATCAGCAAGGCTGCCTCCTGCATCATCCAGCAGCTCAAATACTCACACTCCGGTGGCAATGTCAGCTGTAGAAAGTGTGGGAGCACTATCAGATCTTTGAGAATGGGAATTGGGACATCATGTTGAGGTTGTACAGGACGTTGGTAAGGCCACTTCTGTGTACAGTTCTGGTCGCCCTGCGGTAGGAAGATTATCATTAAATTGGAGAGGGTTCAGAAAAGATTTTCCAGGACGTTGCCGGGACTGGAGGATTTGAGTTATAAATATAAGCTGAATAGGCAGGGATTTTTTTTCACTGGAGCGTAGGATGCTGAGGGATAACCTTATAGAATTTTATAAAATCATGAGACGCATAGATAAAGTGAATGCTAAGGGTCTTTTCCCTTGGTAGGCGAGGTTCAAAACTAGAAGACATGTTTTTTAGGTCAGAGGAGAAAGGACATGAGGGGCAATTATTTTCATACAGAGAGTGGTTCGTGTGTGGAATAAACTGCCAGAGGAAGTGATGGATGCAGGTCGTTCTCACATTTAAAAGTCATTCGGATAACTTCATGAATAAGAAAAGTTTGGTGATATATGGGCCAAATGCAGGCAAGTGGGACACACTTAATTTGGGAACATAATCGTTGTGGACGACTTAGACCGAAAGGTCTGTTCCCATGCTGGATAAATCTATGACCCTATAGTGATAACCTCGCTATAACAGCTCCACAGCTGGCCAAGGAATAAACAGCCCAGACGTCTGGCAAGATCAGAAGTCACTCTATAGCAAATTATAGTCCAACAGGTTTACATGAAATCACAAACTTTTAGAGCACTCTTCCCTCATTGGGCAGAGTGATAAGAAACTCAGGGGCACATAATTTCTAAGCAGACAGATCAAAGGATCATACAAATGGTGTGAATACAGTGCCAACAGGCTGAATAATAAGTCTCTGCAGGTGATCAAAAGTGTCAGAAGGTGGGAGTAAAGTATCAACGGCTGAGCAGTAAGTGAAGGGATGGCCTCTAATCCTTCTAACTGTGGCAAGGAGATAAGTACAAAAAAAAGTGGTGCTGGAAACAAACCAAATGGCTGGAATAACATGTTAGATATAAGAGTTGCGTGCTGAGGGTCAAACCAAAGTAACAAGTAATCCAAAAATGCACAAACTAAATAAGGTAGAGAAATCACAGCAAGTTATCAAGGTTTCTGCTCAAACAAGGAGGAACACGATGCACACCTAAAGATGCTGAAAGTCATCATCATGAGAATGGGATATGATGCTCAACTCATCAACATGCCACTGCGAAAAACTGCAACAAGCTCCTTAAGACACAGACACAGGACACAACCAATATAGTACTCTTCATCAACTAGTACCTCCCCTGAGTGGAGAAGCTATGCCACTTTCTTCACAACCTTCAACATGTCATCGCTGACAATGAATATCTCACCAAGATCATGCCTGTTCTTCCACTTTTTGCCTTCAGACAACTGCCAAATCTTAAACAGACCATCGTTTGCAGAAAATTACTTAGCTTTCAGGTCAATGAGTTGTTCAGTTTGTGACTGCAGCAGATACTAATCTAAATATTATAGCACAAATATTGTGAATGCTGGAAATTTGAAGCAACAGGAAAAATTGTTGGAGAATCTCAGTGGCTCTGACAGCATCTGTGCAGAGAAAGCAGAGTTAAGATTTCAATTCCAATGACTCTTCCTAACACTAACAAAGAGTCATGGGCACAAAATGTTAACTTTGCTTTCTCTGCACAGATGCTGCCAGACCTGTTGAATTTCTCCAGCAATTTCTCTTTTCGTTTCACATTAAATATTCTCTCTTTTCCTTTCCTTTCTCTCCTTAGGCATTCCCTTGGAATCAAAGATGGCTTTCTTCTTTTCCAAACTTGTGGGTGCATTGTTGGATCCATAAGCCCTGTCAGAGATGAATAGGTGATGTTTGCTGAAGCATGTGGGATGTTCAGTTTAAACCAAATGTTACCCTCTCTTTGCATATCAGAAGAGGATGCTGATTAATTATTCAATTTGTTCAATGTCAGCACTTTCAGTTCGAAGCTTTCTTCAAAAATTGAATAACGAAATTCTCCTTCTAGATTATATATCACTCCTCCTTCCATTCACATGTCATTTTTATACAAATCATTTTGAGTTATCTCTTGTCCTAGAATGACAGAATCATGCAACACAGAATGAGGTCATTCTTCTCTGAGGCTGAATTCATTCTTTCTAAAAGCAACATAGTGAACCCCTCTCGCCAATTCTTACTTCAGATCTTGACAATACATTGTCTTCAATTTTTTTTATACAGTCACACTTGGAAAGCTACAATTGTGTCCACACTCATCAGCAGTGCATTCCAAATCCTAAGTAGTCATTGCATATTAATTATTTTCTTCATGTCATCTGAGTCCATTACCAATTACCTTCAATCTGTGCTCTCTGGTCACTGACCATAGAATCTTTTAAAACAATTATCTTTAAACCATTTATCTTTATTTATTCTTCTTAAAATAATTTGTGATTTTAAACAACTTGATGAAATTTTCTTTATATTTTCTTTCTGCTCTCAGAAGAGAACCTTTCCGGTCCACTGATACTATTCCAGTAAATTAATCTGATATCTATTCCACAGAGATGATAGGCTGAATGGCCTTCTTTTGTGCAATAAATCTTTGTTTTCTCCAAAACCTGCAATCCTTCCTAAAGTGTGGTGTCCATAAATGGATGCGGTATCTCATTTGACAATGAACTATGTTTTTTTCCCAACAGAGTGTACTATCTGCCAGTTTAACACTTATTAAAGAGACCAAAAAGCGACAAATATAGCTTAATTTACCAAAGAACCTGTATGGTTATACACTTATCCCATGCCTACCATAGCTTTCCTCTGCAAAATCAAGTACTATGATGTTGCCTTCAGCTTTCCCAGAATTCCATGTTTGAATATCTCCAATCTGGTTTCAGCTCCTGGCAGAGAATTTAAAAAGCTTCTCTCAAGATTGCCAGGACCATTCTACTTGACAGTGACAAAGGTGAACTTTCTCTTCCTCTTCTCTTTGATGTCTGCACATTTTGATACATTTGACTGCATCACTCTCTTCTAACACCTCTCCATTCTCCAACTCAATGGCCCCTTTTCCATGGTCACCTTCGCACTCAGGTATCCATTCAGAATAAGTGGGCAGAGTTCACCTGCACAATATAGGCCTTTAGAGGCTGCTGGTGTGATAATACTATGGCTTCAAGAAGTGTATTTTGTCCTCTTTTAGTGAAGAAAGTTTGTGTCAGAAGTACCAAGCAGTTTGCTCAAAGTCAATAGAGAAAACAGCTTAATGAAATGTGAGATAATGGGAACTGCAGATGCTGGAGATTCCAAGATAATAAAATGTGAGGCTGGATGAACACAGCAGGCCAAGCAGCATCTCAGGAGCACAAAAGCTGACGTTTCGGGCCTAGACCCTTCATCAGAGAGGGGGATGGGGGGAGGGAACTGGAATAAATAGGGAGAGAGGGGGAGGCGGACCGAAGATGGAGAGTAAAGAAGATAGGTGGAGAGAGTGTAGGTGGGGAGGTAGGGAGGGGATAGGTCAGTCCAGGGAAGACGGACAGGTCAAGGAGGTGGGATGAGGTTAGTAGGTAGCTGGGGGTGCGGCTTGGGGTGGGAGGAAGGGATGGGTGAGAGGAAGAACCAGTTAGGGAGGCAGAGACAGGTTGGACTGGTTTTGGGATGCAGTGGGTGGGGGGGAAGAGCTGGGCTGGTTGTGTGGTGCAGTGAGGGGAGGGGATGAACTGGGCTGGTTTAGGGATGCAGTAGGGGAAGGGGAGATTTTGAAACTGGTGAAGTCCACATTGATACCATATGGCTGCAGGGTTCCCAGGCGGAATATGAGTTGCTGTTCCTGCAACCTTCGGGTGGCATCATTGTGGCAGTGCAGGAGGCCCATGATGGACATGTCATCAAGAGAATGTGAGGGGGAGTGGAAATGGTTTGCGACTGGGAGGTGCAGTTGTTTGTTGCGAAATGAGCGGAGGTGTTCTGCAAAGCGGTCCCCAAGCCTCCGCTTGGTTTCCCCAATGTAGAGAAAGCCGCACCGGGTACAGTGGATGCAGTATACCACATTGGCAGATGTGCAGGTGAACCTCTGCTTGATGTGGAATGTCATCTTGAGGCCTGGGATGGGGGTGAGGGAGGAGGTGTGGGGACAAGTGTAGCATTTCCTGCGGTTGCAGGGGAAGGTGCCGGGTGTGGTGGGGTTGGAGGGCAGTGTGGAGCGAACAAGGGAGTCACGGAGAGAGTGGTCTCTCCGGAAAGCAGACAGGGGAGGGGATGGAAAAATGTCTTGGGTGGTGGGGTCGGATTGTAGATGGCAGAAGTGTCGGAGGATGATGCATTGTATCCGGAGGTTGGTGGGGTGGTGTGTGAGAACGAGGGGGATCCTCTTGGGGCGGTTGTGGCGGGGGCGGGGTGTGAGGGATGTGTCGCGGGAAATGCGGGAGACGCGGTCAAGGGCGTTCTCAATCACCATGGGGGGAAAGTTGCGGTCCTTAAAGAACTTGGACATCTGGGATGTGCGGGAGTGGAATGTCTTATCGTGGGAGCAGATGCGGCGGAGGCGGAGGAATTGGGAATAGGGGATGGAATTTTTGCAGGAGGGTGGGTGGGAGGAGGTGTATTCTAGGTAGCTGTGGGAGTCGGTGGGCTTGAAATGGACATCAGTTACAAGCTGGTTGCCTGAGATGGAGACTGAGAGGTCCAGGAAGGTGAGGGATGTGCTGGAGATGGCCCAGGTGAACTGAAGGTTGGGGTGGAAGGTGTTGGTGAAGTGGATGAACTGTTCGAGCTCCTCTGGGGAGCAAGAGGCTGCGCCGATACAGTCATCAATGTACCGGAGGAAGAGGTGGGGTTTGGGGCCTGTGTAGGTGCGGAAGAGGGACTGTTCCACGTAACCTACAAAGAGGCAGGCATAGCTGGGGCCCATGCGGGTGCCCATGGCCACCCCCTTGGTCTGTAGGAAGTGGGAACTGATGTCCACTTCAAGCCCACCGACTCCCACAGCTACCTAGAATACACCTCCTCCCACCCACCCTCCTGCAAAAATTCCATCCCCTATTCCCAATTCCTCCGCCTCCGCCGCATCTGCTCCCACGATAAGACATTCCACTCCCGCACATCCCAGATGTCCAAGTTCTTTAAGGACCGCAACTTTCCCCCCACGGTGATCGAGAACGCCCTTGACCGCGTCTCCCGCATTTTCCGCGACACATCCCTCACACCCCGCCCCCGCCACAACCGCCCCAAGAGGATCCCCCTCGTTCTCACACACCACCCTACCAACCTCCGGATACAACGCATCATCCTCCGACACTTCCGCCATTTACAATCCGACCCCACCACCCAAGACATTTTTCCATCCCCTCCCCGTCTGCTTTCCGGAGAGACCACTCTCTCCGTGACTCCCTTGTTCGCTCCACACTGCCCTCCAACCCCACCACACCCGGCACCTTCCCCTGCAACCGCAGGAAATGCTACACTTGTCCCCACACCTCCTCCCTCACCCCCATCCCAGGCCCCAAGATGACATTCCACATCAAGCAGAGGTTCACCTGCACATCTGCCAATGTGGTATACTGCATCCACTGTACCCGGTGCGGCTTCCTCTACATTGGGGAAACCAAGCGGAGGCTTGGAGACCGCTTTGCAGAACACCTCCGCTCAGTTCGCAACAAACAACTGCACCTTCCAGTCGCAAACCATTTCCACTCCCCCCCCATTCTCTTGATGACATGTCCATCATGGGCCTCCTGCACTGCCACAATGATGCCACCCGAAGGTTGCAGGAACAGCAACTCATATTCCGCCTGGGAACCCTGCAGCCATATGATATCAATGTGGACTTCACCAGTTTCAAAATCTCCCCTTCCCCTACTGCATCCCTAAACCAGCCCAGTTCATCCCCTCCCCTCACTGCACCACACAACCAGCCCAGCTCTTCCCCCCCACCCACTGCATCCCAAAACCAGTCCAACCTGTCTCTGCCTCCCTAACCGCTTCTTCCTCTCACCCATCCCTTCCTCCCACCCCAAGCCGCACCCCCAGCTACCTACTAACCTCATCCCACCTCCTTGACCTGTCCGTCTTCCCTGGACTGACCTATCCCCTCCCTACCTCCCCACCTACACTCTCTCCACCTATCTTCTTTACTCTCCATCTTCGGTCCGCCTCCCCCTCTCTCCCTATTTATTCCAGTTCCCTCCCCCCATCCCCCTCTCTGATGAAGGGTCTAGGCCCGAAACGTCAGCTTTTGTGCTCCTGAGATGCTGCTTGGCCTGCTGTGTTCATCCAGCCTCACATTTTATTATCTTAATGAAATGTGAGGCTGGATGAACACAGCAGGCCCAGCAGCATCTCAGGAGCACAAAAGCTGACGTTTCGGGCCTAGACCCTTCCCTCTGATGAAGGGTCTAGGCCTGAAATGTCAGCTTTTGTGCTCCTGAGATGCTGCTGGGCCTGCTGTGTTCATCCAGCCTCACATTTCATTATCTTGGATTCTCCAGCATCTGCAGTTCCCAGTATCAGAGAAAACAGCTTATCAGGCCTTGGGGCTCTTGTTTTAAATGTGGAACAATAGAAGAAGCCTGAATGGGTGGTGTCAAGCTCCCACAGAACCAGGACTTTTTAAGACTTCAGTTACACTTGCTGGTTTCTTGAAGCTGGCTGTCGAAGCTCTTATTCCTCCCTCTATTGCAGCTAACAGCCAGGGTTCTCTTCCTACTGCTAGAATTGCATCTGAGACCATTTGTTTTACTGATTTTGCCTTTGCCAAGCAAGTGTTTATGGGATATTACTATAATGGAACAGTTAATTAGTAGTAGTTTTTAAATATATTTTTGTAAAGCATTTTGATCGAGTTATGGTTAAGCCAATTTTTTT
The DNA here is from genome assembly GCF_030684315.1 of Stegostoma tigrinum. Taxonomy (NCBI): domain Eukaryota; kingdom Metazoa; phylum Chordata; class Chondrichthyes; order Orectolobiformes; family Stegostomatidae; genus Stegostoma; species Stegostoma tigrinum. Next base: position 60,374,172 of record NC_081368.1, read on the forward strand.
TAAATTTTGCCAGTATTTTAATTACAATATAAAAATAAAATGTGTTTCACTTATTTTGGCAAATTGCACTGCATCTGGAACACAACACCTTACACTTATGTTTAAAATAAGAAAGAGTTAGGGTCTACACAATCTTCCTAATATTCTTTGAGGGGGTTTGGTCCGATCCATAACACTGGACACAACTGGGGTTACATTATCATCCCCGGCAACAATATTCTGATTCAATTTCAAAGGTTTCCTCTATATGTTTCCATTTGCCTCTTGACTTTATGTTGTGGTTCTTCACCAGAGACTGTCTAAACTGTTAGTGTTTATTTGAAAGGAGCGGGTCAGAAGACTGACTGAATACCGTAATTTGTTGTCTAAAATTTAATAAGATACCCAAGGTCTGGACAAACTATTGACCTTGAAAAATAATTTCCCATGACTTCTTACAGAACAAGTCAAAATTCAATGGAATTCTTTTAATGAAGCTTGTTTAGAGGTCAGAGGATAATTGGACCAGGATTTAGTTATATAATTGAATCCCAGTATTAAAGGCATGCATTCTGTTTTCATTTCTATATTCTCGTTATAAATTTCTATTTGTCATTTATGTCACAATTCTAAGATTTGTAACACAAACTCTCAACATTATAATTAAATTCTTCTCTTATGGAGGTGGTATAGGACTGTATCACTAGACTTGAAAATAATATTTTTCATTGTCAATAATTGAAACTTAAAATAGAGTTGTCAAGGAGTGTATACCACCTTCTTCAATGTTAGATATCAGTTCATCACCTACCTAAGATCCATTGGATAATTGTAAAATGGAGTTGTTCACAATGTTTTCGTGCAATTTGTAAGGATGTGGTTTTAATAGGTCCTGACATTAATTCAAGGTTAATTGTTGTTTTCATTGGAAATTCCCCTATGTTAGTAACTGTTTGGCTCCAGTACTTAATCATATTTATGTCCACTCTTAAACTGTCTCAGTAACACATGTGTGGTTTAATGCAGACATCAATTTCCCAGAATAGACAATACCACACTGGACATTACCTCTCCCGCCCATGGGTTTCTTCAATGATACAATTAGGAAACATGAAGTTGTCTGTCCGATGGTGCAAGGCTGACCACTAAAGCCTTGTGGTTGTTTTGGAATGCTGCCACCACTGTTTATTTTCAGATCATTCAAATCTACCTGTTCAGACATGTTATGATACCTGCCTGTAGCAAGTGGGAACTGAACCCAGACCTTGGGCACAAGAACAACAAGCCTCCTTTGTGTGCTGAGTCTCAGGGCACTTTCAATTAGCAGTGGTAGAAGATAAGCCACTATTGACACAAATGAAAACAGCAAATCATCTGAATAACAAGATGCAGTTTACTGCATGATTGTATTATGTGCAAGTTACAATAACTAGTGAGACTTAAATACAATTCGACGTGCTGGTATTACAATGTTACTTGTAGCATACCCATAAAACTGGGAGTTGTTCCACCAAAACATGTGTTTTCATCTTCAAGGGTTGCAATGTCTGATTCTGCAGCTATTGTGTATGATCGGAATTGTTCACTTGTTTCAGCATCCAGTTTCAAATTAATTGAAGGTCTATTGAAGTAAAAAGGTAAGTATGTAAACTCATGGAGATAGCTATTTCTTGTTACTATGCAATAGTGGCATGAGTAGTGTTCAAACTGAATGCTGTGAGGCCACATTAAACTCTGCCTATGAGTAACACAGTATATGAATTTCTGTGCTGATGCAGTGCCAGGTACTTAGGCTGTATAAACAGACTAAGGATAGAGTGAAGCAACTATGGCTGACAAGGGACATCAGGAGAAGCATAAAAGCATAAGAAAGCACACAATGTGGTAAAGATTGGTGGGAAGCCAGAGGACAACCAGAAAAGTAATAAGGGCAAGTTAGCTTGTAATATAAAGAAAACTGCAAGAACTTTTCTTTAAATATATAAAAGGTGACAGGAAGGCAAGAGTGGACATTAGGCCACTGGGAAATGAGGCTGGAGAAGTAGTAAAAGGGAACAAAGAAATGGCAGAGGAGCTAAAAAGGTACTTTGCGCCAGTCTTCGTGGGGGAAGACGCCAGTATTGCACCAGAAGATCAAGAGTGTCGGAGACAGAGGTGAGCGCCATGGTCATGACTAAGGAAAAAGTGCTGGGGAAGCTGAATGGCCTGAAGGTGGATGAATCACCTTGACTGGATTGGCGATACCCTCGGGATCTTAAAGAGATTGCAGAGGCATTAGTGGTGACCTTTCAGGAACTACTGGAATCAGGGTAAGTCCAAGAAGATTGGAAAATGGTTAATTTTCTTTATTCATTATTCATTCATGGGATGAGGACATCGCTGGCTAGGCAGCATTTATTGCCTGTCCCTAATTGCCCAACTGGCAGTTCAGAGTCAACCACACTGTTGTGAGTCTGGAGTCACATATAGACCAGGCCAGGTAATGATGGCAATTTCCTTTCCTAAAGGACATTAGTGAACCAGATGGGTTTTTCCTCAACAATCAACAATGAATTCACAGTCATCATTAGATTGTTAATTCCAGATATTTTATTGCATTCAAATTCCACCATCCACCATTGCGGGATTTGAACACAGATCGCCAGAACATTATCTGGGTCTCTGGTTTAGCAGTCCAGTGATAATACCTCGAGGCCATCGCCTCCCCACAACATTCCTGTTTATAATGTGCTGACTCAGCCATGGGTTTCATCAACGGGATGTCATGCCTGACATCTGTTCGAATTATCGGAGGACATATTGAGCAAGTTAGAGAAAGGAAAACTAGTGTTCATGATCTATTTAGATTTTCAGAAAACCTTTGCCATGGTGCCACACAGGAGGCTACTAAATAAGAAAAGAGCCTATGGCATTAGGGGCAAGGGCTAGCATGAATAGAGGGTTCACTGACTGGCAGAAACAAAGAGTACAAATAGTGAAGTCTTTTTAAGGATGACAGCCTATCACTTGTGGGGTTCTGCAGGGTCAGTGTTGGGACCGCAACTATTCACATTATACATGAACAATCCAGTTGGGGGAGCTGAGGTTGCTAAGTTTGCAGATAAAACAAATCTAGGCAGAGGAAAAGGTAGTATTGAGGAGGTGGGGAGCCTACAAAAGGCCTTGAACAGATTGGGAGAGTGGGTAGAGAAGTTATAGATGAAACGTAATGTAGGAAAGTTTGAAGTTATGCACTTTGGTAAGAAGAACAGAGGCATAGACTATTTTCTAAATGGGGAAATGCTTTGGAAATCTGAAGCACAAAGGGACTGAGGTTAACATGTAGGTTCAGTTAGCAGTCAGGAACGTAAATTCAACATAAGCAATCATTTCAAGTGTGCTAGAATAAGTCGTAATGATAAAAAATTTAGTTGAACAATTTAAAATTTCCTGTTTCCCTGACTAATGAACTCAGGTTAAAAGAAAAACCAACAGGTCTGTGCACTTAAAAGAAAATAATTGTTCATTAAAAACAAATTGTCCTTAATTAATGAAGAAATGAAATGTGAAATTGATCATTTGTAACTCCATAACTGAAATTCTACCCGTTTTTGAATTTCCCCTCTCACCTTCAGACAGACAGCTAAAGACAAACCATGCATAGATATTATGAGTGGAGAAAGAAAGAAGACTTCAGGAAAGAACAGTTTGAAAGCACCAGTCGGACCACAGGATTTAATGAATTATTTCCTTTCACTTCCTTGTGATTCATTAATGTTGACATTAGGCTTTTTCTTTAAAATATTTGTTTCTGTGATAAAACCAAAACCTAAACGTTGCTGTCAACCAGTGGGCTCCATATTCGAAAACAATTGGCTCTGCACACTGTCACAGTTCTGGGAAAAGGCAACATTGTACATAGCTCACAATGTGCTTCATCCATCTCTTTAGAGTCTTCTTGGTTTAAAGCAGTATCTTCCTCATTTTAGACCTCAGTACAAAAACAGAAAAAATAAAAGTAATATGATCTCAATGCAATATTTCATCATATCTAGCACTGCTTGTGCCTGTGAGTTTTTTCTTAGTTGTTCCACACCACTGATTATTTTTAATTTCTGTTTTTGGCCTACACGTTATGTTGGTTTGTTATGTTTGTTTGTAAATTATTTGTACCTTTTAAAGTGCATCAGTTTGGTTGGATTGGCTGCATACAGGCAGAGATAGAATGAGTGACCACCATGCAATCCATGAGAACCAGGCATGCAGTCCCTGGCATCTATCTAGGAGTTGCTGCAAGAGTCTATCTTGTTTGCAACTTGCTTTTCTTTTTGATTATCGGTGAACATAATTGTTCCTCAGGAGACTGCAGCCAAGTCAAGTCTTTGTACCCTGGGTGATTTAGTTTCCAGGAGAGAGAAAGAACAATTCCATTCTTTCTCTAAAGCAATGTCTCTACTCATTCACTGCCAACACTTCTCTCATTTAGTATAAATATTGCTTTTTCTTGGTATTCCTGTGAATTGTCTTGTGTGCAAGAAGAAAGGTTTGGAAGGAAAATGTATCATTTTTCAAATACACCCAACTTCTGTGCTGGCAAACAATTAAATGATGTATTGAATGACATGGCAGCAATAGGTCCAAATTATATTAACTAGTTGAGGATAATTTCAAGACTATTGGGATCCATAGATTTTATAACTGTCTCTGTCAGAACTACATGCTCAGCTCCCCATTTCTCCATCCAAGACCGTGTAACGTCATTGTATCAGCTGGAACCATCACTGTATGCTGCAGTCATTCTCTGGGGAACTGACATATGTCTCTTTCGCATGTATTGATTAGCACTTTGTGAACAGATTCCTTCTTTAGTATTTACAGAAGTTAGTTATTGTTGACTGTTGATAGAAAAAATGCTGCCTTAAGTATTGGAACAGCTCTTGCCTTCTCTGCACTGTTCCAGTGCAGTTTGTGGTTTTGACAGCATTTAAGTGTCAGAAATACATTTCAATTTTGATTTAAAGATTAAGCTTAACTGTTTATAACTTCACAGCCAACTTTTATGCTCTTGCCACAGGGAGATTCTTCAATTTTGCAGCTCACCAAAAACATTTCACACTTGGGATCTGTCAAACCTTGACAGCTTTATGAACACACTGAAAATAAAATCCTGACCATTGATTAATTGCTCAAATGAAAAATAACTATATAAAAACCCCAAAGCTTGCTAGAGGCAGAATGGTATGCAAGCAAGTAAGTTAAAATAATGATTAAAAACATGCCATTAACCTAACTTATTGCAACAGTGTTTAGCATTTTATTAACATTTTCAAGCACAAGGTGAAGGTGAGTGTAGAAAATGTATTAATAAAGAACACAGTTATAATTTTTCAATATGTATATTTGGGATTACAATTACAACCAAGTGTTAAGTGACCCTTTAAGTAACAGAAATTCAAATTTGTGGGGAGGTTGGGATGTGCAGTGTGTTCGATATTTCTGCCATACACATTCCAGTTTAATACAAGACATTGGACTGAAAGACACCTCAGGCTATTGATTGTTTTCTGCCAAAGGCACATTCTGACGATAGGACTGAAGCTTACTGTGGGTGTAGAGTTAAAGACAGCTTTGTTTTTGCATTGATCTCTGATCCAATCAAACATTGATAGTGCCATTGAAACTAGGAACAGAAATTCTCTTATTGCAGTTCAAAATATTTCCAAAACAGTCCGCCTTGACTAAAATGAAGATAGTTTCTGTAAACCATGCCTCCTACAAACCGACCTTACATTTGATTGATTTGATTTGATTTATTGTTGCCAGGTGAACATAAGTACAGTGAAAAGTTTTGTTTTACATGCAGCACAGGTAGAACATGATATACAAAGTGCATGGGGTAATAGAATAAAGCAAGAAATACAATGTTACATTTTTTTCTTATGTATTAGGTTACCAAAGCCCTAACAATTAGCCATGACAAAATTAGTTAGTTTTTGAAGCCCGGAAATACGCCCATTATGTTGCCTGTCGACCTGGAAAAGAGATGGTGATGTCAAAACATTGTGGACAAGCTAAAATGGTAAACACATCTTTGCTCATAGAATAAATAATCAACAAAAGCAGAAGGGAAGAAAAAATATCCTCCAGCACAATTGGCCATTTCCAGGAATAATGTTGAAGCAATTTGTCCAGCATTATGCTGTCACAATCAGATAGTCCTTCAATTTTTACATTCTAATTGTGGAATCATACGGTGGAGAAGAAAGCATCCAAACATTACATCTGCTCTGTCTTTTTTGAAAAAGGTTACCTTACCAGACCTCCATCTCCAGGGCAGTGCAAATGTTTCCTGCTCAAGTATGTATTCAATTTTCTTTTGAATTTGAAGTAAATTTGCTCCCATTACCCTCACAGGCAATGCATTGAGTTTTTAAAAACATGTAAGTATAAAATGAAAGCTCCTCCTCTCTAATGGAAAGGAAGCAGCTAAATCATTAGTCGTTTACATGGGCTTGAGAAAGCAGACAGATCCACTGTTTAACATCTCAGCAAAATCTTCAGAATCAGGGAGAGATTCTCCCTAATTCATATTGACTTCAGTTTTGATAAGGCTGTTAACTGCTATAACCAGTATATACTGCCTTGATGTCAAAGGCAATTGCTCTCACCTCATTTGTAATTCCAGACCTATTCTCCCCGTTTAACTGAATACTTCAGTGAGAATGAGGCCTGGGTGCTCCTGTGGAATCCAAAGTTACCGTTGGTGAGTAAATGTCACTTGATAGTGCTTCAGCATCAGGGCGAGACCCAGGATGTCATTGTTAGAAGAGAGCTGGAAGCCATGCTCGTGAAACAAATAAACATTTTTCAACTAGTTACAGTATTTATGGAGGCAGATGTAATCAGGACTCTATTTGAGTCTTCTTCCACAATCATGATGGCCATTATGGGGTCACACGACTGGCCATGACCCACTGCTCAGATTGCAGAGGCGTGGATTCCCGACCATGAACACTCTGATTGGACGTCTGACCATGGCACACAATCTGAACTGGTATGGGATGCTATCCTTGACTTACTGTGACTGATGGGTGCCTCAATGGACTTTGGTGTGTACCACACCCCTAAAGTGAGGAGATGAATTGGCAGTATTATCATGACTATTATTCCAGAGATCCAGGTAATGTTTTGGGGACCTGGTTTCAAACATGGGGTTTAGTGTCAAATCATGGCCACAAAGCTGTTGCTAAAGTTTGGAAAAGCACATCTGGTTCGCTAATGTCCTTTTAAAGAAGGAAATTTGCCATCTTAACACAGTTTAGCTTCATGTGACTCCAGACCCATAGCAAAGTGGTTGACTCTGAGCTGCCCTCCAGGCAATTAGGGATTGGGAATAAATATTGGCCTGGTCAGTGAAGTCCATGTCCTGTGAATAAATAAGAACAGAAAAAGACTGTGAGACATGGCTACATGTGTGCTGAGAGATAGTAGGAGCTACTGTTGCTGGAGAATCTGAGATAACAAGGTGTAGAGCTGGATGAACACAGCAGGCCAAGCAGCATCAGAGGAGCAGGAAGGCTGATTTTTCAGGTCTGGAACCTTCTTCAGAAATGGTGGAGGGGAAGAGGTTTCTGAAATAAATAGGAAGAGAGGGCGAGGCGGATAGAAGATGGAAAAAGGAAAAGATAGATGGAGAGGAGACAGACAGGTCAAAGAAGTGGGGATGGAGCCAGTAAAAGTGAGTCTAGGTGGGGAGGTAGGGAAGAGTTAGGTCAGTCCAGGGAGGACGGACAGGTCAAAGGGGCGGGGTGAGGTTAGTAGGTAGGAAATGGGGTAGGGCTTGAGGTGGGAGGAGGGGATAGGTCAGAGGAAGAACAGGGAGGTGGGGATGAGCTGGGCTGATTTTGGGATGAGATTGGGGGAGGGGAGATTTTGAAGCTTGTGAAGGCAACATTGATAACACTGGGGTGTAGGGTCCCTAAGCAAAATATGAGGTGCTGTTCCTGCTTGCCACATAAACTGCTGACACATGGTACAGATGTGGGAATGACATAACAAGCCACCAATCTACTGGAAAATATATTCATCTTAGACTTGGGACTGCCGACAAGTAAGACAGATCATCAAATTTGCTAACACCTTTCACCCCACCCTCAAATTCAGCTGGACCATCTCTGTTACCCCTCTCTCTCCCTGGAACTCTCTGTCTCCATCTTGGGTGGCCACCTCAAAACCAACATCTATTTCAAACCCACCGACTCCCACAGCTACCCAAACTACACCTCCTCTCACCCGCCCTCCTGCAACAATATGATCCTCTACTCCTAATTCCTCCGCCTCTACTGCATCTGTTCTCAAGTTGGGGCTTTCCACTCCCCCATATCCCAGATGTCCTCTTATTTCGAGGACCGCAACATCATCCTTTCGGTGGTCAAAAATTCTCTCGACCGCGTCTCTTGCTTTTCCTGCACCTCTGCCGTCACCCCTCCTCCCCCCAACAAAAACAAAGACAGAATCCCTTTTATACTCACATATCACCCCACTAATCTCCGTATCCAAATTATCATTCTCTGCCACTTCGCCACCTACAATCCGACCCCACAACCAAAGATATATTTACCTTCCCACTCCTTTCGGCCTTTTGTAGGGACTACTCTCTCCATGACTGCCTCATCTGCTCCACACTCCCCATTAGCCCCAACACCTCTGGCAACTTGCCCTGCAACCACAGGAAGTGCTACACCTACCCCAACACCTCCACCCTCACCTCCATTCAAGGTACAAAACAAAACTTTCACATGAAACAGGGTTCACTGGCATATCTGTCAAATTGATCTACTGTATCCGCTTTTCCCAGAGTGGCATCCTCCTCATCGGAGAGACCTAGCGAAGGCTCAGTGACCACTTTGTATAGCACACACGTTCTATTCTTGACAAACAACAAAGCTTTCCTGTCACAAAAGATTTTAACTCCCCCTCCTACTCCCTGGATGACATGTCCATCCTGGGCCTCGTCCAGTGTCACAGTGACGCCAGACAGAAACTGGAGGAGCAGGACCACATATTCCAACTTGGGAGCTAACAGCCCAATGGTCTAAACATGGACTTTACCAGTTTCAAAATCTCCCCAACCCCAGCCTCATCCCATAACCAATCTGCCCTCTCATCCCCGCCTCCTTGACCTGACACAATCTGTCCATCTTCTCTCCCACCTATCTGCTTCTCCCATCTCATTGTCCAATCCCTACCATTGCCTACCTGCTCTCAGCTATCACCATCCCACCTACCTTCCTCAGCCCCACCCCTCCCTTCTCTACTTCTTTTGGAGCTTCTTTCCCCCTCTTCATTTCTGAAGAAGGGTCCCGACCCAAAACGTCAACTTTTGGGCTGCACTGATGCTGTCTGGCCTGCTGTGTTCCTCCAGCTCCACACTGTGTTATCTCTGAGGCCAGCATCAACAGTTCTTATGATCTCTGAGGCAAGCTGCCTGGTTGTGTGATTGCATTAGTTGGCAAAGAATCACGTGGCAAGGTATGAATGCTGTAAGCATGCAGGTGGGCACAATGTGAGCAAACACTAAGAAACCAATGAGCAGTCCTGTGACCAGCCTGGTCTAATCTGGGAGCTTTGTGGCTTGCAACAGCCTTTAAATGCTAGTTGCTGGGTGCCCTACAATATAAGGCTGTGATCTTGAGCATCACATTGCTGTATCGGAGAGGAGCCATGATGGTCATGAATGATTAGCAAGTACAGAAGTTCCGTTGTTTGTAGATGAGGGTTGCATGCGTCTGATTCCCATCAATCAAGCTCCAAAATGTAATTTGTTGCTGAGCAGCATGGAGGCTCTTCATATCCAGTGATGAGCATTAGGTACCTTCTACAACTTCTGAGTCAAGACTTTATTGGCATCTAATTAGTCGAGCTTGTTTCTTTAAGATAGGGAGCTGAACATTAATTAGAGAAGTTGTGCCATTAATAAATCATTCAACAAATTAATTCAACCGTAATTGGCAATTTGCCACTTGTTGAGAGAAAAACTCATCTTGTCGCTCACTACAAGCATAAATGATGCAGCAAGATAGCCCCAACACTAAGATAGGATTTGCCAGACTTCTCACCAAATTCTGCCAAAATTTGCCACATCATTCAGAACACTATAAAATGCCACTCTATGTCTTCAATGGCCTATGGTACCAGGATACCAGTTGGAGTTGTGGCCCATTCCTGGCATTTGGTAATGTCCAGATACCCAGATGTCTGCATTAGAGTATTGGCATCTAATTGGCATCAGCCTCAGGTTTCTGGGAATAACAATTCAACCATAATTGATTAGCAGGTTATCTGGGTGGTTAAGATAATAACACAAGAACCAGGAGCAGGTGTAGGCCATCTGGTCCCTCCAGCCTGCTCCAGCATTCAATAAGATCATGGCTGATCTTTTTGAGGCTCAGCTCCACTTACTTGCATGCTCACCATAACTCTTAATTCCTTGACTGTTCAAAATGTTATCTAGCCTAGCCTAAACACATTCAGTGAGGTAGCTTCAACCACTTCACTGGACAGGGATTTTCACAGATTCACAACCCTTTGGGTGAAGAAGTTCCTCCTGACCTCAGTCCTAAATCTGCTTCCCTTTATTTTGATGCTATGCCCCCTAGCCCTAGTTTCACCTGCTGATGGAAACGACCTCCCTGCCTCCACCTTATCTATTCCCTTCATAATCTTATATGTTTCTATAAGATCTCCCCTCATTCTCTGAATTTCAATGAGTACAATCCCAGTCTACTCAGTCCCTCCTCATAATCCAGCCCTCTCAACTCTGGAATCAACCAAGTGAATCTCCTCTGCACCCCCTCCAGTGCTAGTATATCTCTTCTCAAGTAAGGAGACCAAAACTATACACACTACTCCAGGTGTGGCCTCACCAGGACCCTATACAGCTGCAGCATAGCCTCCCTGTTTTTAAACTCTATCCCTCTAGCAATGGCAGACAAAATTCCATTTGCCTTTTTAATCACCTGCTTTGCCTGCAATCCTACTTTTAGCGGTTCATGCTCAAGGACACCCAAGTCCCTCTGCACAGCAGCGTGCTGCAAATTTTTACCATTTGAAACATAGTCCATGTTGCTGTTATTGCTACCAAAATGGATGACCTCACACTAATCAACATTGTACTCCATCAGCCATACCTTTGCCCACTCACTTAGACTATCTATATCCCTTGGCAGACTTTCAGTGTCTTCTGCACACTTTGCTCTACCACTCATCGTAGCGTCATCTGTAAATTTTGACACACCACACTTAGTTCCCAACTCCAAAGCATCTATGTAAATTATAAACAATTGTAAAAAAAACATTGTGGTCCCAACACTGATCCCTGAGGCATACCACTAGCCACTGACCGCCAACCAGAAAAACATCTATTTACCCCTACTCTTTGTTTCCACTCATCAACCAATCCTCTATCCATGCCAATACATTATCTGTAATACCGTGCAACTTTATGTTATGTCACAGCCTTTGGTTTGGCACCTTGTCAAAATCCTTCTGGTAATCAAGATACCCTACATCCACAGGTTCCCCATTATCCACCATGCAAGTAATGTCCTCAAAGAAATTCCACCAAATTAGTTAAACATGACCTACCCTTCATGAACCCATGCTGGGTGTTCCCAGTGGAACAACTTATATCCAGATGTCTTGCTATTTCTTCCTTAATGATGGATTCAAGCATTTTCCCCACTACCGAAGTTAAGCTAACTGGCCTATAGTTACCTGTGTTTTGTCTACTTCCTTTTTTAAACAGTGGCGTCACATTGGCTGTTTTCGAATCTGCAGGAACCACCCCAGAGTCCAGTGAATTTTGGTAAATAATTACTAGTGAATTTGTTATTTCCCCCATCATCTCTTTTAGTACCCTGGGATGCATTTCATCATGGCCAGGAAATTTGTCTACCTTTAGCCTCACTAGTTTGCCCAGCACTGTCTCCTTAGTGATAGCGATAGGTTCTAGGTCCTCACCTGCTGTAAGCTTCTTGCCATCAGTTTTCAGCAGGTTACTTGTGTCTTTCACTGTGAAGACCGACAAATAATAATTGTTTAATACCTTGGCTATTTCCTCATTCTTAGTTATTAAATTGGCCTTCTCATCCTCTAAAGGACCAATGCTTACCTTCACCATTCTTTTACGATTTACATATTCATAGAAACGTTTGCTGTCTGTTTTTATAATCTGAGCTAGTTCACTTTCATAATCTATCTTACTTTTCTTTATAACTTTTTTTGTGGCTTGCTGTTGGCCTTTAAAGATTTCCAAGTCTACTAGTTTCCCAATACCCTTTGCTTTTTTGTATTTTTTTTTCAATCCAATACTTTCCTTTATTTCTTTAGACATCCATGGCTGACCAGCTCTTTTCCTACAGTTCATCCTTATCACTGGAATATGCTTCTGATCACTATGAAAAATCGTTTTGAAAGTACTCCACTGTTCCTCAATTGACCCACCATAAAGTTTTTGCTCCCATTCTACTTTACCTAACTCCTCCCTCATCCCATCATAGTCTCCTTTGTTTTTAGCATAGGACATTGGTACTGGATTTAACCTTCTCCCGCTCCATTTATATTTTAAATTTGGCCATACTGTCTTCACTCCTTCTGAGAGGATCCCTAACTGTGAGATCATTAATTATTCCTGTCTCATTACACAAGACTACATCTAGGACAGCTTGCTCCCTCGTAGGTTCCATTACATATTGTTCAAGGAAATTATTGCGGACGCATTCTTTGAACCCATCCTCAAGGCTGCCATGACCGATCTGATTTGAGAATCGATATGTTGATTAAAATCCCCCTGATAACTGCTGAACCACTTCTACATGCATTAGCTATTTCTATGTTTATTGCCTGCCCCACCATTATGTCATTATTTGGTGGCCTATAGACCACACCTATCAGTGGTTTCTTCTCCCTGCTATTCCTAATTTCCACCTAAATGGATTCAACCTTTTGTTGTAGGCCCTCACCAGCTATGTCATCTCTCACTACCGCCCGGATGTCATGCTTAAAAATCAGAGTGACGCCACCTCCCCTACCTTCCTGCCTGTCCTTCCAAATAGTTTGATACTCCTGGATATTTAACTCCCAGTCATGACCTTCCTGCAGCCACTCCTCTGCAATGGCCACTAAATAATACCCATTTGCCATGATTTGTGTTGTCAACTCATCCAACTTGTTTTGAATGCTCTGAGAATCAGATAAAGTGCCCTTATATCAGTTTAAGCACCTTTTGTGGGTCCTATTACCTCTATTACTAACAGCTCTTGAGTTTCTTGAGCTTCCTCATCACCTGCTAACCTACTGCTTTGCCTTCCATTAGTTGTTATACTCCCTGTACGCTCACTCCTCCCACTCAAAGTAATGCTTTAAAATGCAACAAATATGGACAAATGGAAATTACACACAATTTAGCCTTGTCTTTTTTCATTCTTGCCCCAAGTCCCCTTTACCGTCAAGGACCGGAATGTTCACCTAGTATTCTCCTCCCCTCATTGTCAATTTTGTTGTTGTACAAAATACTAAATTGGATGGAAAAGATGTATCTTAATAAAAATTGTAACTAAAAAGAGAGAAACAGTTTCATATAAAAAAAAGGAAACCCTGGAGCTGATAACAGACAATTGGTGAAATTAATATGGAATGAGCTTTTAAAGTCAAAAGCCTATGGACATTCAAAGAAACACTTCATTGTCTTAATGTGAAGACTTTTGTCTCCTTATACATCGATGTCTAAGATGGACCCAATATTTCTACCTTCATTAGTAACAAATATCAGCAGTATGCAACGGCAGTTTCCAGTACTACTTAGCTGTTCCAAAGACTGATGACCTTACAATGCTGCAGCAACATATATTTTGAGGATATTTGGTACCAATCCTCAACTATTTCACATTAATGCCTCGCTACTTATTTCATGGATTTCTGTTAACAGCAGAAAAATTGATCATCTTGCATTTTATTAACTGTAAAGAAACTGGCAGATTTCAGATTTATGCACTTTCATGTTCCCAAATCAGATTGACTGTCTTGCATCCTTGATAACCAGTCACAAGAAGATTCCTCTACTGTCAATATGCAGTTAATGAACGATGTTAATTCTATTTTGACTTGATTGAATCAGAGTACTGTAGTAGCCATTCTGTCTTGTCAAAGTAGAGACAAATATGCTCCCACGTTCTGGTGTTCAATTTGAATCTCCATGAAAGTTAGAAGATTTTTCTTCATGACATTCTTGAGGGTGCCTGCTTTAACAGCCAGTATAAGAACTAGAAGACCTAAATGGTATTTAAAACATAATCAAAACAATCAATTATTTTTAATGGAACTTTTGTGGTGGATCAGATTCCAACATGTTTATGGATGTACTTGAATGGATTTTCTGATGGCACAGTATTTTGTGGATAAGCAGAGAATAATAGAATCGTACAGCATGGATGGAGGTATTCAGGGCATTGCTCCAATAATGTCACTTTGAAAGAGCTATCAAATTAATGCCAACCTCCCACTTTATACCCATAGAAGTGTATTTTGTTTCCTGTTCTCTTTGAATTTGCTAGTCAATCTGCTTCCAGCACCCTTTCAGATTTGAGATAATAAAATGTGCTTTGTGGACAAAATTGCCTGATCTCCTCTCTGCTTGTTTTACAAATTATCTAACATCTGTGCTCTCAAGTTGCACCACTGGCCAGTAAAGATGATTTCTCCTTATTTACTCTATGAAAGGCTTTGAAGACTTTAGCTGTGTCTTCCTTTCACATTTTGTGTTTTAAGCAGAGCAAACCAATGTTCTGTAGTCACTGTTCATAGCCAAAACCCCTTAACTATGGACCATGCCAATAAATCTACCTGTTACCCTCTCCAAGGATTTTACATTGTTTCAAGACTTTGATATTTGTTGTTTGCATCAATCAATTTGTGTTCCTGAGTTCTGAACATCATGCATTCAAATAGATTTTTCTTTGTAAGGTCATCTCTTTCATTAGATAGTTCTGTCTGCACAATTAATAGCACAAATTTTTTTTTTCAATGAAACAGGTGTCTCGCTTCACAGTCTTAGATATTTAATAGCCTGAGTTTTATGTTGTTAGCATCAGATTTTGAAAAGGCTACCCTAGTTCCAACTCACTTGTGCTTTGTCAGGTCTTCAAGATTGTAAGTACCAATGTCAAATTAGTATTAAATTATCAATGGAGTTTCATCAAATTCCAATGATAGTACACATTTATTAAAGCAATGCTGGCTGCTTCTTTCCAAGCTATTGTTTATCAGATTTCATAAGACGAACAGTAGGGTGGTATGACTTTAACCAGATTGAATTGTTCCCCACAATTTTTTTGAGATCATAAGACCATAAGACATAGGAGTGGAAGTAAGGCCATTCGGCCCATCAAGTCCACTCTGCCATTTAAATCATGGCTAATGGGCATTTCAACTCCACTTCCCTACACTCTCCCCGTAGTTCTGGATTCCTTGTGATATCAAGAATTTATCGATCTCTGCCTTGAAGGCATCCAATGTCCCAACCTCCACTGCGCTCCGTGGCAATGAATTCCACAAGCCCACCACTCTCTGGCTAAAGAAATGTCTCCTCATTTCAGTTTTAAATTTACCCCCTCTAATTTTAAGGCTGTACCCACGGGTCCCAGTCTCCCCGCCTAACGGAAACAACTTCCCAGCGTCCACCCCTTCTAAACCATACATTATCTTGTAAGTTTCTATTAGATCTCCCCTCAACCTTCAAAACTCTAATGAGTACAATCCCAGGATCCTCAGCCGTTCATCATAAGTTAAGCCTACCATTCCAGGGATCATCCGTGTGAATCTCTGCTGGACACGCTCCAGGGCTAGTATGTCCTTCCTGAGGTGTGGGGCCCAAAATTGGACACAGTATTCTAAATGGGGACTAACTAGAGCTTTATAAAGCCTCAGAAGCACATCGCTGCTTTTATATTCCAACTCTCTTGCGATATATGACAACATTACATTCGCTTTCTTAATTACGAACTTGACCTGCAAGTTAACCGTTAGAGAATCCTGGACCAACACTCCCAGATCCCTTAGTACTTCTGCTTTGTGAATTTTCTCACCATTTAGAAAATAGTCCATGCCTGTATTCTTTTTTCCAAAGTGCAAAACCTCAAATTTACTCACGTTGAATTCCGTCAGCCATTTCCTGGACCACTCTCCTAAACTGTCTAAATCTTTCTGCAGCTTCCCCACCTCCTCAGTAATACCTGCCTGTCCACCTATCTTTGTATCATTGGCAAACTTCGCTAGAATGCCCCCAGTCCCTTCATCCAGATCATTAACATATAAGGTGCGGCCCCAACACTGAACCCTGTGGGTCACCACTCGCCATCGGTTGTCATTCCGAGAAAGAACCTTTTATACCAACTCTCTGCCTTCTGTCAGACAGCCAATCCTCAATCCAAGCCAGTAGCTCACCTCGAACACCATGGGCCCTCACCTTGCTCAGCAGCCTCCCGTGAGGCACCGTATGGAAGGCCTTTTGGAAGACTAGATAGATAACATCTGCTGGGTTTCCCTGGTCTAACATATTTGTTACCTCTTCAAAGAATTCTAACAGGTTTGTCAGACACAACCTCCCCTTACCAAATCCATGCTGACTTGTTCTAATCTGATCCTGCACTTCCAGGAATTTAGAAATCTCATCCTTGATAATGGATTCTAGAATTTTACCAACTACCGAGGTTAGGCTAATCGGCCTATAATTTTCCATCTTTTGTCTTGATCCTTTCTTAAATAAGGGGGTTACAACAGCAATTTTCCAATCATCTGGGACTTTCCCTGACTCCAGTGACTTTGGAAAGATCATGACCAAAGCCTCTGTTATTTCCTCAGCCACCTCCCTCATAACTCTAGGGTGTAGCCCATCCGGGCTAGGAGACTGATCAATTTTTAGGCCTTTTAGCTTTTGTGGTACTTTCTCTTTTGTAATGCCTACCATACTCAACTCTGCCCCCGGCTCTCCCTAATTGTTGGCATACTACTCATGTCTTCCACCGTGAAGACTGACGCAAAGTACTTATTAAGTTCTTCACCTATTTCCTTATCTCTCATCACTAGCCTTCCAGCATCAGTTTGAAACGGCCCAATATCTATTTTCGCCTCTCGTTTGTTTCTTATGTATTGAAAGAAGCTTTTACTATCATTTCTAATATTACTAGCTCGCCTACCTTCATATTTGATCCTCTCCTTCCTTATTGCTCTCTTTGTTATCCTCTGTTTGTTTTGTAGCCTTCCCAATCTTCTGATTTCCCAGTGCTCTTGGCCGCTTTATAGGCTGTCTCTTTGATATATTTCCTAACTTCCTTTGTCAGCCATGGCTGTCTAATCCCACCCCGGATAATCTTTCTTGCGAGTTTTGAGAAGATTTGTAGCTCAGGTTGACCATCAACTAGCCACAAAACGACATGACCCACTATCACTCGTATCCTTGCATACAGATGAGGAAGGACACCACTTTGATTGGGACAACACATCCATCCTAGGACAAGCCAAACAGAGACACGCACGAGAATTCCTAGAAGCATGGCATTCCAACCGGAACTCCATCAACAAACACATTGATTTGGAGTCAATCTACCATCCTCTGAGAAAAAGAACAGGAAATGACATCACCAACATGGGAAATGACATCACCAACCCAAGGAAACCTAAACAGATAAATAGAAAGCGGGACATATCACCAGCACTTTGTCGGAGGCTCACTGATGATACTACGTAGAATGGTGACGTAACGTCTGAAAACTAACCTTCCAGCTCAGCAAGCAAACTCACATCCATAATCTTTCTTTTCTTTGGGATGAACCTCTGTACTGTGTCCTCAATTACACCTAGAAACTCCTGCCATTGTTGGTCTCCTGTCTTCCCCGCTAGGCTCTGCTTCCAGTCGATTTTCGTCAAATCCTCTCTCATGCCCCTGTAATTACCTTTATTTAACTGCAACACCATTACATCTGATTTTGCCTTCTCTCCTTCAAACTGCGACTGAACTCTACCATATTATAATTGCTGCCTCCTAAGTGTTCCCTTACTTTAAGGTCTTTTATAAAGTCTGGCTCATTACATAGCACTAAGTCCAGAATAGCCTGCTCCCTTGTGGGCTCCATCACAAGCTGTTCCAAAAAGCCATCCTGCAAACATTCCATGAATTCTCTTTCTTTGTATCCACCGGCAACATTATTTACCCAATCCACCTGCATATTGAAGTCCCCCATGATCACCGTGACCTTGCCTTTCTGACATGCCCTATCTATTTCTCAGTGCATCTTGCACCCCTGGTCCTCATCATTGTTAGGAGGTTTATACATAACTCCCATTGTAGTTTTTTTGCCTTTGTGGTTCCTCAATTCCACCCACACAGACTCCACATCTTCTGACCCTGTGTCATTCAGTGCCATAGATTTAATTCCATTCTTAAATAACAAGGCAACCCCACCCCCTCTGCCCACCTCCCTGTCTTTTCGATATGTTGTGAATCCTTGGATGTTTAACTGCCAGTCCTGAACTCCCTGCAACCATGTCTCTGTGAGGCTCCTGCACTCCTGAACTCGGAATCCCCCTACCTGCCTCACTTACAGTCACACCTTGTCCCTGAACACTTTCTGAATTTGAATTATTTAATCTACTGGGTGTGACTGCCTCCTGAAACAAAGCGTCCAGGTAACTCTCCCCCTCCCGGATGTGCCGCAGAGTTTGAAGCTCAGATTCCAGATCATTTACTCTGATCCGGAGTTCTTCCAGCAACCAACACTTGCTGCAGATGTGGTCACTGCCGGTCACAATGGGATCAGCCAGCTCCCACATCATACAGCTACAGCACATCACCTGCCAGCCATTACTACTTATTTAGTTAACTTTTACAATTTATGTATTAAATGCTTACTAGTACTTCTCTGCTACACACTTTGTCAATTAAGCAATTAAACTTTTAATCAAATACACAATACACAAGGGTATAAATTGAAAAGTCTTACCTTTACAACACACGAGAGTCCTTCTCGGTTAGAGCTCCCGCTCTTTCTGCTGCTGGAACAGGAATGGAGGGCTCCGCCGGCCAAGGTAGGTATTTGTTAATCTTTAAAGCAGAGACTCACACACCTGTAGGCCTCTGATCGATGCTCCCGCTCTTCCTGCTGCGAGCCTGTGGACTTTTAATTAGGTTAGAGGAGGAGGGAGGGAGGGAGGCCCTACTGCATAGGACCTGGGGCTTCGAGGTAAGTGTTTTAAATAACAATCACTTACCTTCCTAACTGCCTCTCTGCTCTGACTTCACTTCCGCCCAGCTCCCGCTGCTCTCTGCTGAAGAAAAGACCGCTGGCTTTGAGGTAAGTGCTTAAATAACAATCACTTACCTTCCCAACTGCCTCTCTGCTCCAACTTCATTTCCGCCCAGCTCCTGCCGCTCATTGCTTTCACAGAAAGCAATTTCTGGAATGAGCTCCTTTACAGGAGAAGAAATGTGATAGATACCAATCCAAGCTTCGCTCTGCTTGACACAGATGACCCAGCCTGTTTCAATTCTATTGCTGAGGATTGAAGTGTTCCTTTAATCATTGACTGGAGAAACTCTTGACGTCAACAGCTTCAGATGTGTGCCATCCAATCTTGTTTTGGAATCCCAATCTATAATTCAAAAGTTTCTACAAACATCACTCCTTTCTCCAATGCATTTATTTTAGTACAAAGTTCTAGAATTCAGGATTATTGTGTAATCAGAAAACACCCTTTTCTGATGAAGGGTCTAGGCCCGAGATATCAGCTTTTGTGCTCCTAAGATGCTGCTTGGCCTGCTGTGTTCATCCAGCTCCACACTTTGTTATCTCAGATTCTCCAGCATCTGCAGTTCCCATTAATGCTCCCTTATTCTCAATTCCTTCACCTCCGCTGCATCTGCTCCCAGGATGAGGCATTCCACTCCCGAACATCTCAGATGTCCTCGTTTTTCAAGGACCGCAACTCCCCCCCTCAGCGGATGAGAACGCCCTCGACAGTGTCTCCCGCATTTCCCACAACTCATCCCTCACATCCCATCCCCGCAATAATAACTAAAGATGAATCACCCTCATCCTCACGTACCATCCCACCAACCTCCAGATCCAACGCATCATCCTCCCACACTTCCGCCATCTGCAATCCGACTCCACCACCAAAGACATTTTTCCCTCCCCACCCTTATCTGCTTTCTGGAGGAACCACATTCTGCAGGACGCCCTTGTTCACTCCACACTCCTGTCCAGCCCCACCACACCCAGCAACCGCAGAAAGAGCTACACCTGCCCCTACACCTCGTCCCGGCCCCCGTCCCAGGCCCCAAGAAGACTTTTCTCATCAAGAAGATGTTCACCTGCACAACTGCTTATGTAGTATACTGCATCCGCTGTTCCCGTTGTGGCCTCCTCTACATTGTGGAAACCAAGTGGAGGCGTGGGGACTACTTTGCAGAACACCTACGCTTGGTTCGCACTAAGCAACTGCACCTCCCAGTCGTGAACCATTTCAACTCCTTCTCCCATTCCTCAGATGACATGTCCATCCTGGGCGTCCTGCTGTGCCACAATGATAACACCCGAAGGTTACAGGAACAACACCTCATATTCCGTTTGGGAACACTGCAGCCCGATGGTATCAATGTGGACTTCAGAAACTTCAAAATCTCCCTTCACCCCTACCACATCCCAAAGCCAGCCCAGCTCGTCCCAGCCTCCTAACCTGTCCTTCCTCCCACCTATCCCCTCCTCCCACCTCAAGCTCCACCTCCATCTCCTACCAAATAGCCTCATCCTGCCCCCTTGTCCTGTCCGTCCTCCCTGAACTGACCTTTCTCCTCTCTACCTCCCCACCTACATTCACTTTTACTGGCTCCATCCCCACTTCTTTGACCTGTCTGTCTCCTCTCCACCTATCTTCTCCTCTATCCATCTTCCATCCGCCTCCCATCTCTCCCAATTTATTTCAGAACCCCCTTCCCCTCCTCTATTTCTGAAGAAGGGTCTCGGCCCAAAACGTCAGCTTTCCTGCTCCTCTGATGCTGCTTGGCCTGCTGTGTTCATCCAAATCTACACCTTGTTATTTTAGATTGTCAGCCTTGTTAACCCTAATTGTAACTGATGTTGGTACTATTTCCTCTCAAGAGTTTTCTTGTTTGACGTGGTAACTGTTACAGTCCAATTTCTCTGCATTCAGCTCAATTATAGTTCCTTTATCTATTTCCTTTTCATTGTTCTTGTCTTTGATATCATCTTGTTGACCCTAAAACAGCTCTTACTCCAGCTTCACCTTGATGCAGTGAAAGTTTTGGTGCTTGACAACATTATGTTCAGTAAATCACAATTGAAGCTATTTTGGTTAAGCAATTGTTGTTCTATTATTAGGGTCAATGCTTTGAACCTGAACTTATCTTTATTTAAATTACCATTTCCTATTAAATTTAAACAAAATCATTTACTCATTCATAATTCACATTAATTTGGTAGCATTAATTAAATAACACTTTAATAAAAAGCAGATTGACAGAATAAGAAACATTTTTCTTGGCATGGTGGCTTAATGGTTAGCACTGCTGCCTAACAATGCAAAGGACTGGGGCTCAATTCCACCCTCGGGAGACTGTGTGCACTTCACACAGGCATTCTCCCTGTGTCTGCCTGGGTGTGCTCTGGTATCCTCCTACAGTCCAAAGGTCTGCCCGTTAGGTGGATTTGTCGTGCTAAATTGTCCATGGTATCCAGGGTGTGGATTAGCCATGATAATATGTGAGGCTGGGGGTGTCCTCTTTTGAAATTCAGTCTGAACCCATTGGGCTGAATGGCCTCTTTCCACATTGTAGGAATTCTATGATTTTAATATATAATTCCCCTTTGGGTAACTGGAGATAATGGATTTGATAATGGGACGTTCAGCATACTACTGATATACATCAGGCACAGGCCTATGTATCATTTGTGCCTAGGGTGGGGAACACCAATCATGCTGAGGATCTAAATGATGTCAGTTTTGAGTTACCTAGGCCCTCAAGAAAAGTTGCTAAGATTCTTCTGCTAATGTGTGGTCTTTGTGATTGAATAGGTGTCAGTCTATTTTATGCCATAGCAGTTATGTTGCTTCATGGCCCTTAATGGGTCAAGTGCCCAATTACATAGCTACTTGTTGACTCAATGATTTGATTATTTATTTCTTTTGAGTTTCAGCATGTCAGCTGTTCAAATCTTCCAGAAACCTACTTCATTTACTTACTGTCTATTGGTGCTATTGGACAGTACAAAGAGCTCTATGCAGAGAAAGCCCATTGTTATCGACTCTGGAACAGGTGAGGGATGGATCAGAGGAGGTGAGCAATAAAGGTCAGGAGAGATTCAAGGTGAATGTACACAGAGATAATTTTCATCCATCCAGCAAAGTGTTATTGACATGGGATTCTTGATGGATACCTAGCTTCAATCAATGATACAGTAGAACCAACAGGGAACTTATGTGAATTTGTGAATAAGCATTGTATACCTACCTGGACATTGTTTCCATATATATTATGTAGGCCACATAAAGCAAGGAAGAAACTTTTTTAGATTTTTCCCTAATAATGGAAGAAGTGGATATTTTACAAAGTGCTTAATTCAAAGCAACCAGAGAAAGTGCTCCATTTCGATGTTAATGCTATAATTAAATAAATAAGTTGATTCAAAATTAAACAAAGCTACAAGTGTAACATCAGTGAAAAGCGATAATTTTGAAAAAAAATTAAGCTAATTTTGAATTTCACTGTTTAGACATGATTCCATTAAAAATGAAAGGGGATCCTAAGAGGGTGTTGTCAGATTGCAGTTTTTTTTCTCTCTCTTGGCCATTGACAGGTGTTCATTAATATAAATTTGGATTTGATATTGGTCTTTGTGGGTGCTGGTTCAATTCAGGTTTGTTTGTAGTCTCAGTCTGTGTCTGACTGATTTGCTTTGCTTCACCAACAGCAGATAGTAAAGCTGTTTGCCGCACTATATACATGTCAGAACACATCACCATCTGCATCAGCTTGTCGACCCAGTGGTTGCAAACACTGAATCCGCAGCATGAGGCTTTGGTGGCTAAAAATAACTGTACACTTTACACTGTTTCATTCACACTGGCAGCAACAGAAGTGTATGAGTGACAAAGAATTTGTAGTTTTTTATATGTATCATTTTTATCTTGCACTGCTCTTTTCATTATTCACAACCCAAACTGTAACCAGAGATTTACCTCTAACATAATTGTCCTCCAAATTACTTCAGGTACAGTTAGCAGAAATCAAAATCTCACACTGGTTTTCAACTATTTCAATGGACAGAATGGAACGTTGTGGCTTGGCTTTTAAATGCTCTGGCAGGAATAAGGAATTTTTTTTTCTAAAAGCTCTGAGGTTATGGTGGATTGCCTCAGTAGCACCAACTGAAAACCATTTTGAACATTCTTTGGCCTCTAACTCTTTCAAGATGTAGAATTAATAAACAACTCAACCATTAAAATGGCCAAGGCATGGCCTATAAAACTAAATCATACTGTTAGAGGAATCTTCTGCACCATCTGATGACGAGCTTGGAGTAGGATGTAATTAAGTAATATTAATGTTCCTGAAATCCACCAGATTCCCACCTCCACCAATATCATGTTATGGACAGGAAGACCGATAGTTGACCTTACCAGTGAGCTGACCAATCAAGTCCCTTAAATAGCCCATTAGAATCATGGAGGTCTATTGCCCAGAAAAGGGCTTGTCAGCCCTTACAGAATGCACCAGTTGAAAACACCCATGTAACTACTTGACTCTCTTTTTCTAGCTCTTGGCCCATGCTGTTATATGTCTTGGTACTGCAAATATACTTCTTAAATGTTGTGAGGTTTGCTGCCTCTACACTCTTTCTGACAGTTGAATTCCTTACCACACGAAGGTCTCATCCCATCACCACTGGTATTAACTCAGCAGCAGGTAGTCTTGTGGTGTGCACAACCAGCCAAACTATGAGGCCATCTTACCACATCCATGGAGTAGTTGCTTGGTCTAATGCACTCCATGCCTGCTTAAGGGACTCAACATTGGAAAGGGGAATTATTCGGACACCCAGCTCCTACCCTTTCTACTGAACACCTGCACCAGACCCCATGCAACCCACACAGTGATTATCCCCTACCCAATGCTTACCTCTGGACTTGGGGTCGGGGGGTGGTGGGGGTGGTGGGGGGTGGGGGTGGGGTGGGGTGGGGTGGGGGTGGGGTGGGGGGTGGTGGGGGTGGTGGGGGGTGGGGGGTGGGGTGGGGGTGGGGTGGGGGGCTGGTGGGGGGGTGGTGGGTGGTGTGGGGGGTGGGGTGGGGTGGTGGGGGGTGGGGGTGGGGTTGGGGGGTGGTGGGGGTGGGGTGGGGTGGGGTGGGGGGGTGCCGTGATCTGTGGTCTGTGTCTTCCTGTTGGCAGCCACAGATTCTTGTGTAATTGCTGAGCCAAAAACCCCCTGGTTTGTCTGCAGCTCCTTGGGAAGCAAGATTTCTACATCCAATGTCTTTGTTCCTGGGGAACTCTTGCTAGTAATCTTCCTGATTGGTTCCTAATTCATAGACATTCCTGAAAACAGACATTGTCGGTCTCTCACCAGCTCTTCAGCTGGCAGGCAAGAGCTCCCCACCTGCCAGTTCCTCAATAATGTTCTGCCTTATGTTTCTGGCATTCAAGAAATAGTACAGTCCTTGCATTATCTCACTAGTCACACGCCACTTCAAACATACCATCAGGCACTGAGTGCACCCTCTGCAAGGTTTTCCAGATTTGAAACAGGCTGCAGAAGAGAAGCTAGCAACCTTTCCCTCATGTGTGGGTCTGGCACTATTAAAGCTTCATCAACAGCACCTTCCAGTCCCATAATCTCTTAAACACAGCCGACCTAGGGCTGCAAATTTATGGGAGAGCCATCATTTGAAAATTATTCTCCAGAATTCAAACTACTCTGACTTGGAATGAGAGATTACCTTTTCTGCTACGTCACTAAGACAAAATCCTGGAACTCCTTCCAAGCAATAGTTGTTGATGTGTACTAACAACGCATGGACTTCAGCACTTCTAGAATGTGGCTTACCAGCACCTTCCGAAGAGGGAAATGGGGTTTGGCAAAAATGCTGCCATTCTGATGCATTAGTCAGATACATTAGGGACATTTAAGGGAATCTTGGTAGGCACATGGATGATAGTAAAATGAAGAGTATACAAGTTAGTTTGATCTTAGAGAAGGATAATAGGTTGGTACAACATCGTGGGCCGAAGGGTCTGTACTGAGCTGTACTGTTCTATGTTCTATTCCAGTGATGCTGTTATTCCAAGGACAAATCTGAAAAAAGGAGTAATTAAAAACATGCAGGTTCAATACAATCTATGTTTAAATGAGGCTTGAATGGATCATAAATTTAATTTAACCTGGCTTTGAATTTTTGTATGATGTTTGTACCTCAAAAATAAATGTGGATTTTTCTCATCTTTATTCTTGTTGTTTTGTGCTGATGCTTTTGCTTGCTTTTTTTTGCAACTTTGTAATACATTTATAACATTTGTTGTCTATCGATCATCATTTTAATTAAATTGTTTGTAGTTCTTTCATTGTGGAAGGATATGTTATCAAGAATGCTTTCAAACAATTATTATATACAAATACGGAAAGCTTCATATGTAAACTGCTTTTTTTCAGTAAAAATGAGCAGTTGGATGAAGTGATTTACTGGCTGAGATTTGATGCTGTCAAAGTGTGTGGCTGGGTTCCTTTCGTGGCAACTATCCCATTACCTCTACCTGTGAGAATCATAGAATCCATTCAGTATGAAAGCAGGCTATTCAGCCCATTGAGTCTACACCCTATCCTATTCCCTAGCTAGCGCATCCCTGGTCACAATGGGCTATGTAGAATGGCCAATCTACCTAACCTGCTTATCTTTGGACTGAAGAGGAAACTCATGCAGACATGGGGAGAACGTGCAAATTCCAAACAGGTATCCACTCGAAGGTGGAATCAAATCCGGGCCCCTGGCACTGTGGAGCAACAGTGCTAACCACCAAGCCACCGTGCTGTCCCAAATCAATCATTAAGGAGGTGATTGACAAGCTTCTCAGTGTATTACAGGTCTAAAAACTGACCACCATCCAGTACATAACCACAACCGCATTGCAGAATTTACTTGGTGACGACATGTGACTTTTAGTTGGCCTTTGATCCTATACACCATATGTCCCCAGAAAAATTAGTGTTAGCAAGCAAAAAAAAGCTGAAAATTGGGACTCAGCAAAATAAATTGAAAGCATATTGTGCCATTTGTATTCACATGTTGTGTATCCCATTGATATCTGTGGACATGATTCACCCAACAAACTACCTTGACCCTGTGAATTTTGCCAAAGGACTGGAATCTTAGGAGAACCATCCAATCCAATATTTGTGTGGATGGAAATTACTCGAATCTTTGTCACCACTTCTGAATGCATTCTGCTGCTACGCTTTTACGCCTGGCCCCAGTGTGCAGCCACTACTGTCAAACTGATGCAGACCAACACTGTGGGTTCTGCACTGTGCTCCCTGAAAACACATTACATCTGCTACACACTGCAGCCATACTCCTGTGCTCAACTTGATTATGCAGCTTGTGCTCTCTGATTGACCTGACTGTACATGGCTTTGCTGTGATTTAGAACTGTCAAGATGCTGTCTGATTGCTAACCCCTGCCAAGCCTGTCTTCACTCTGCAATCAGACTGAGATATAGAAAGACCAAAACAAATGAAACCTGCAAGAGGTAAACTTGTGTATTATACTGAAAGAAATTATAATGCCTCCAAAGCAATTTAGAGAATCATTGCCATTTAAGATAGTGCATTACATTGTAAATGTGTGTGATGGCTATACTTGATTTCTGTACAGATTTTGATGCAAAGTGATTTGATGCACCATCCTCTATCAAAGTTCAACCATTAACAACAGGTCCTCATGAAACTTGGGATGAAGTTCATAAGGTGCTCATTATTTGCAATATTTGCTGAAAATGACCTAAATTACATGTCAACTAAAGTCATCTCAGAATGTAGGTTATTTCCAGTGCTGGTCTCAATAATAAAGAAGCATTGCAGTAGAATTCCATCATTTATGCACCATTGAGAAACTTCATTAGAATTCACGGGGACCTGGTATAAATTTCTCCAGAGGGAGTCCTAAACCTTCAGCTGAGTCGATGCATTGGTGACTGAATCAGTGGAGTGCTGGGAGTTGGGTGGGTTATGACCTTCTCAAAAATTTTGAAATCTGATAATGTGTGAGGAGTCAGCCAAAACACAGACTGCAAATAATGTATTTTCTTAACTTTTCAATCTTATATCTCAACTTTGTTACTTTGTGTTTCTTACAAAACAGTACTGTGGCATTGGAGGACTCACTCGCACTATTGCTGTGTTAAGTCATCCAACCTGCACTCTGAGCCCTACTCACCACCATCATCACCTCCACGCCCCCACAATCATTTAGATGTAACTCAGCCAGTGACAATTGACTGATTATTGTCTTTAATTGTTGCAGCTCCTGTAAAAGCCAAAAACGTTTAAAAGCACATTTTCTTCAATCCATTTGGGCCTTGGGAAGGCACAAATAATACATCCAAAAAGTGTCTACCTCTAGTTCTGTAACTGCCTCAACTTTGGAAATTGTATGGGAGCTTCTCCTTAGGTTGGATACTTAGGGGTTCTGATTTACTGTTTGAATGTGGAGTGGCCCAGAATTCCTGAATAGCCATGTATGAGACATTATGGTGAAATTCATACAACTTTAGGCTTGTTTTCTTCCTTTCAGGAATTTACTTTGAAACTTGCAGTGGAGCTCATCTCCCAAACCAGTTTAAAAGAAATGTAAATGCAGAGCTTTTAACTGTTACCCATCTGTGCTGGAATTGTAGGTGCAAAATAGTGTAAATTCACATAAACAAATGACTAGATGTCTGTCTTAGCAAGGTTTACATTTTCTATTTCAGGGAATCTACGTCTACCCAATGTATAGGGCCAGCTGATACTTCAGAAGAATAGTGTTGTATCATTTAGCAATTTTTTTTTAAGAAACACTAAAGCTTACATGAAGAGTGGAAGAAGCTGTGAAGCTTAGTTAAACCTCAACATTTGACTTGATTAATAATCAAGCCATTGGATTACAAGAAAAGCAACTGTTTTTGGTTCCACATCTAATTTCCGTAGACAAGAAGGATCTGCTGGGTTTAGTTGGCTGAATGGCTCGCTTGCGAAGAAGAATGATGCTAACAGTGGAGGTTCAATTCATGTACTGGCTCGGGCCATGTCTTAACCTTGTCCTTTGCCTGAGGTGTTAAACTCACTAACAGCAACATTCACAACTGGAAAGGCATTAGCTCTATTGATATGCTCTGTTACAAAGAATCATTTCAATACCTTCTTCATGCTATTAATCATCCAATTAAGAGACATAAATCATTGTTAATAGTTGAATTATTCATAAATAGCTTTTGTAAATGTAACATCCCCACCAGCTATAGGGAATGCAATTTGACATGTACCAGCAGCACAGAATATGTTTGCAGGAACAAAAGCAGCGTGCCCTTCATTAATGGCAATTGTATTTCACTACTGCCATAGAGCAAAGCTTATTGCATAATCTGAATAATATCAACATTATTCAAATTTCTCTGAACTGCATTCACTTTATTGGAATTGTGTTGAAAACCCTACTTGCTGTAGCCCAGAAACAGGCCCTTGGCAAAGGCACTTAACAAGAAGGATTGTAATGTCAAATTTTTAACTTTATTTCTTTATTTTCTACATTTATCTTCAACGTCTGGGTTTATTTTCTGTGTTTTTAAGGTAGCACCAGATACTGGTGACACTATGCAACACTTTTCACTGAACTCGTGATGAGGACATGTGACAATAAATAAATCAAGTAATCAACAGGAGCTCTGCTGACTTCCAGTGAAGCAGCGTGGAAGTGTCCCCCAGGATGTTTCTGCCCATTGTCTGCTCCTTGCTGGTTCTATCAGTAATCTCTCTCACGGTACATAACCCTGAGCCTCCTGACTCTGCTGCATCTCTTACCCCTCCATGGTGATGCAAAAGCGGGTTATGAAACAGAGGGCGAGAAACAGAGGGGCTGAAACAGTGGGCGAGAAACAGAGGTCGAGAAACAGAGTGGCAGAAACAGACGGCGAGAAACAGAGGAGCTGAAACAGAAGGGCTGAAACAGAGGGCGAGAAACAGAGGAGTCCTTTCCAGCTGCTGGAACCAGTTAAACATCTGGAAACAATCTGAACTCATATATTTGGGGTGGGCTCAGAATGACAGCATTTGTTCAAGTACTTTTTGGGATTCATTAAGAAAACATTGAAATGCTCCAAGGGCTTCAATTATGCTGGTGTCAGGAAACTCTTTGACACACCGCAGCGAAAAATTTGCCCATAAATTTGCACTTGTGTATTATTTGCATTTTTTTTTGCTGGACTTAATTTTTTTGCCAGAGTGGTCAGCACTATCTTTCTGCGCTCCAAAGGCAGATAAAACACCAGAGGAAGAACAATTAATAGAGACTGGTGTAATATGACTGGTGTAAATTATTCATCGCAAAAAGTCTTCAGAAAAATACTGCTGCACCATTACTGTTATGCTGTAGTTGCATCAAAACCTGCCGCGAAACTCCTTGCTTACATTCTCATGATCAGTTTGAACTGATGCAGCAGAGAGACAAACATAATAGATCAGCAGTTGGTTTGCATGGCCGTCACAAGTTTGTTTAGTATCATCTTGTTCACAATGTAATTCAACTTCACATCAGTTTCAATGCACTTGCATTAAGTTGATGCATCACAAAAATGCTTTAAATGTCAAAATCCTCCTTCTCGGATTCTCTTGTCATTGAATCATATTAACAATCAGAAGAACAAGTCCATTAAGTATTTGACATGCAAAATGATCCAGCATGCCTCTGTCTTTGGCCAGGAGTCAAGTGGTCTTTCAAATCTGCCAACTGGCTTATCCATTCTTTCAAAGACTTAAGTCACGTCAAACCTCAAGGTGGAAACGCTATGGATGAGAAACTGTGGTCATGACACAACAGAACACATTTTCAGCAATAGGAAAGCATCTGATGCTATTTAAAGGAATCATCATCAACTCATTGGGTAATTGCTGGCGGATTTCTTCTGGCTGATGCTGGAAATCTGAAATAAAAACAATGAACTGGAAAACTCATTGGGTAATTGCTGGCGGATTTCTTCTGGCTGTTTCCATATTCCTGCAATTTTTCTGATGTTTTCTATTGTTGTTCCAAGTTGTAAACATCCACTGGGGAGGGTGTATTAAGCACTGAATAACTTGCTTATTTACACACATTTTACATCTCAATCCCTCTTAACCATTTTTAGCACAGCATGGTTTTTTGATCCAGTTGCCTCCATAATCTGTTCCATTTGTTCCTCCCTTGCATCTTTCAACAGCATTAAAAACAGGCTGTTTCTGCTCTGAAGATGAGTCATAGCAGATCTGAAGTATTCATTCTGTTTTCCAGTTCATTGTTTTTATTTCAGATTTCCAGCATCAACAATATTTTGCTTCTACAAAAGAACATGATGCTGGATTTCAGCCTTCTGTCCAAAGAAATTGCTGACAGACAGGGATGCACCTAATAAACATACTGCTTAGAATACAGCATCACCGGGTCAATGAACAGAGGTCACACAGTCAGAATAAGCTACTGCAAGAGAGTGGAGAAAGGAAGAAAGGAATTGAAAGAATAAATTTTATGTAGGAACATGTAGATTGTTCAACTTCGAGCCCAGGAGGGTTTGGTGAGAAATCTGCACGGTATGAAAACCTGAGGAAATCTAAGGTCACAGTCTTGTGAATACTCAATTCACAGGACAGAAATTGGGAGGAGCAGTTAAGTTGAACTTAAAGGTGCAAGTTTTGTTTTAAATATTCATTCATAATACGTGGGCATTATTGGCAAGGGAAGACATTTATTGCTCACCCCAATTGCCCTGAAGGCACCAGAAACATTACGTCAGAGTGTGTCAGCAGTGGTGAGAACTTCTGCCTCACTTGCCACTCGATTTCATGAGAAAAATTTCCAACATTCAAAGAAGTGAAAAGCAAATGGTCATGTGAGACAATTTGCCCCCAGGCCACCGCAGACATATGGGCATTTATTCACTTCCCATCATTCGTTAACTGCAAAACTCGACCCACAAGCACTATCATCCATACAAAGATTGGATAGAAAGATTAAAATAAATAAACGACACAATTACATTTTGGGATGATTCCGTGGCAGCGCTGCAGTTTCTTAGATGCTTAAAATAGAGTGAAGGTCTTATAGAAGGTTGAGGGGGTGATCTTATGGAGGTTTATAAAATCATGAGGGGTATAGATAGGGTTAATGGTGGACATCTTTTCCCTAGGATCGGGGATTTTAAGACTAGGGGACATACTTTTAAGGTGAAAGGAGATCAATTTTAAAAATAACGTATGGGACAACTTTGTTGCGCAGAGGGCAATTTTCATGGGAAAAGGAAGTGATGGATATGAGCATGGATACAACATTTAAGTAACACTTAGAAAGTGCATGAATAGGAAAGTTTTTGGAAGGATGTGGGCCAGGAGCGGGCAGATGGGCTAGTTTAGTTTGGGATTATGGTCAGCATGGATTGCTTGGACTAAAGGGTCTACTTCTGTGCTGTATGACTCCATGACTCTATAAAAGCAGAGGATTCTCAGTAAGCAGTGAGGCTATTTGCAGTTAAGTTACTAAGACATTACCTTTCAGGTGAACTTGAATGTGGAACAGGTTGAGCAGAGAACCTCCACTTTCGCGGTAATACTTCTTATTACCTTTGCTATTTAGTTGACTGCCTCTGCTGGAGGTTTTCTGGTAGTTTATTTGACTTTGTTGAGCTGTCCTTGCGATTTTAAACACCTGCAGCACCTGCCACAAATAAAGTCATTTTCCACAGTAGGTCTTGTCAGTTTAATAAGCGTCCTGCGTTGTCATTATTACCCTTGGGCTTTGAGATAGCCAGGATTTCTGAAATTTCAATTTGAAATGACCATTTACAAGGGTTTTCAGGAAAAGACATTGAGACAACATCAATCTGTGTGGTCCTAGAAGCTGCAGGGGGCCTCATTCCACAAAATTCCTTTAGTCCCTGCTTTCTATATGTTGTTAAAGTGGGAATGCGTTGTTTATTTATACAAATCTTTGTATCCTATCTGTGTGTGATGATTGTGCTTGTGGGCAGAATTTTCCCATTTCCAGTTAGAGAGAATCCAGAATTTTGACCCATTGGCACTGAAGGAATAGCAATATATTTCCAAGTCAGAGTAACAAGTGACTTAGAGGGGAATTTGCAGATGGAGGGGTTGAATATTTGAGGATATGGTGCAAGCCAAATGGGCTGCCATGCCCCCTTGGTGTCAAACGTCTTGACTGTTATTCCCTTGGAGTGTTCATCTGAGTTTTTTTGTAGTAGAATCTGTGTGCATTCTCAATCTACAAAGTGGTACATGTTCTATTCTTGCCCTACCCTGGCTACAAGAGGAAGTTGCTGTCCTATTTTCGTGACATTGAGCAGGCAAGGATAACTCATATCTCATGATCCTTAGGCCTACATTTAGGGTTTATCCAATTTAACTCAATTTTTCTATATGTTTTTGCCTTTTACTCATATTGATTTTTGATCACAGACATGCAGTCAAAAGAAGTCACTTTATCACTTATTGCTTATGCACATGCTTATAAATTTAGCTGGATGTTTACTATCCGTTTCTCTTCCTAAATGTCTTCTGAGAGATGTGGTAAGGCACAATGTGAATCAATGTATTATTATAATAAATATCATCCATTGTAGGAAGCCCCACAGTAGCTATACTGAACATGGAACATAGAACATTACAGCACAGTACAGGCCCTTCGGCCCTCGATGTTGTGCCGACCTGTCATACCGATCTCAAGCGCATCTAACCTACACTATTTCATGTACGTCCATATTACTGTGTAATATTTGTTTTCCTGTCTGCTTATCCTATATCGAATAAATAAATAGCATGTTTGGATAATGGTTTGAACAGGCTATGAACATGTCTGGCTTTTCATTTCATCTCAACAAAGGTTTGCTTTTCACTTGCTTCATTTCCTGTACTTTAACTTTGAGATGGTAGAAATTACCATTTTCATCATTGCTCAAAGTGAACAATCTGTATCTCCCATTAACTAGCAGAGAACAACCATGGTCTCCTAAGCGTTCTTATCCTTCGAATGCATTAATATTTAGGAGTTTTAAAATCCAATTTTCTTTTCAATGTTCTACTCTCCTCATGATGGGATATGCAAATAGTAAAATGTTCTTCAAATGATAGGGTACAACAGGCATTGTTGACAATGGCCAAGTGGTATTATAGTATTAATTCAGACACCTAGGTAATGTTGGAGGGACCTTGTTTCAAGTCCTACCATGGCAGATGCTGTAACTAGAATTCAATAAAAATCTGAAAATAAGAATTTAATGATGATTATTGCCAATTGTCAGGTAAAGCGCATCTGGTTCACTAATATCCTTCAGGGAAGGAAATCTGCCATCTTTACCTGGTCTGGCCTTTGTGTGACTCCAAACCCACAGCAATGAGGTTGACTTTTAAGTGCCATCTGGGAAATTAGGAATGGGCAATAAATGTTGATCGAGCCATTGACGCCCACATCCCTTGAATTATTTTTTTTTGTTTGCAAAGCATAGTAATAACAAAAGAATAGCAAAGGACAGAATGAGGCCCGTAAGGAACAAACAGTGCAAACTGCTTACTGACTTAAAGAAAATGGCAAAGATACTACATAAACACTTTGCTTTTTTCTTTACCAAATTAGAAGATGGTAATGATGGCCTAGTTGAAAATGTAGGTGTTGAGCATCTGAGTTAATAATGGGTAAAGGATATGTGCTAAAAAGTTTGGCAACACTTCAGATAGAGAAGTCACCAAGGCCAGACAGGATGCATCCCAGTTGCTAAGAGAGGTAAAGGAGCAAATCACATAGCCATTGACAGAAATTTTCCAAGTGTCTCTGAACACAGAATTATCCCGCAGGCCTGGAGGATTGAAAATATAACACTGCTGTTTAAGGTAGGACCAAAGGATAATCCAAGAAACTACAGACCTGTCTGTTTGACATCAACAGTGGGATACCTGATGGAAGCCAAATTATAGGTAAGGTAAATACACATTTAGTGCAAAACAAGCTATTGTTAGACAGTCAACATCGCTTTGCCAAGAGCAGGTCATGTCTGACAAATTGAATTAAGTTCTTTGATGAGGTAATGCAGACAGTGGATGAGAATAGTGCTGTGGACTTTCTATATTTGGACTTTCAGAAAGCGCTTGGCACCATGCCACATATCAGGTTGATTAGCAAATTAGAAATGATTGGGAGTGACGGGTTTTTGGCAGCACAGATTAAAAATTGGCTAAAAAGGTAGCAAACAGAGAGTAGATATAGATGAGTACTCCTCAAATTGGAGACAAGTTGAAAGTGGTGTACCCCGGGGATCAGTGTTGTGACCTTTGCATTTTCAGATTTATATCAACAATTTAGGGATAAATTTGTAAATAATACTAAGCTAAGGAGAATAGTGAATTATAGTGACAATGCTGAGTGACTTCAAAGAGAGATTGACAAATTGGCCAAAAACACAGATGCTTGCCAGATGAATTTAAATGCAGAGAAATGTGAGGTAATTCATTTTGAGAGAACAGACATGGGGAGACAATACAGGCTCAATTATACGATTTTGAGGGGAGTACAGAGCAGACTATTAGCAAGAGAATGTTCTGAAGAAGGGTTACTGGGCCTCAAGGGTTAAATCTGATTTCTCTCCACAGATGTTGCTAGAGTTGCTGAACTCTTCCAGCAATTTCTACTTTTGTCAGCAAGATATGCAGGAGTGAAATGAGGAGAAATTTCTTAACTCAGAAAGTTGTTAGGATTCATAATGTGCTACCTGGGAGCATGGTGGAGGTTGATTCCATAAATGGCTTCAAAAGATAGCTGGACACATATTTGGAAAGTAATGAAGTTAGAGGACTATGGAGATAGGGCTGGAGAATGGGACTTGCTGTCTAGCTCTGTTGGGAGCCAGTACAGGCACAATGGGTCAAATGGCCTCTTTTTATGCTGTAAAGTTCTATGATATTTTGATTCTATATGACTCAAGAATTGGCCTGTGGTAATTCATCAGATTAATCACATGTAATCTTGAACGCCAAAGATGAAATCCTGTTGAGGTGTCGGGGATATCTCCTTCAGGGTACAGAGTCATTGGGAGGTGCACTTCTCTACTGTCTTTTGGGGGATGGTTCATAGGTCTACCTACTCAAGCTATGACAAAGTTGCCAATTGGCTTCCCCTTGAATTAAGACCCTAGGGTGGAAGCATTGCTTCACAAGAGCTGGTGATTATTTAGAAGCCAACAGCTTCAGAGCTCAGCAGTGCCACAGAGCGGCTTTTAATGGAAGATCAATGCTGGAATCCCAGGATTTTGGCAACCTGCAGGCCATGGGTGCATAATGTGATGTGCAGAGAGAGTGTGGGGGAGTTATTCTGCGGATTATATGGTAAGCTTGTACCTACTCCTTATTTCAAAATTGCAATGCCGAATTCATGACACTTCAGCCAGGGACAAGGATCTCAGCAAATTTTCCTATCAAGCTTTCTTAAAATTTTACGTTTCAGTGAGGCCACATTGTATCTTCCTGAATTCCCAGACAGTATATATTCTTTGGCTTCAATCTCCTCCCATATAAACAACTCTTTCATCTTAAGAATCAATCCAGTGAACCTATGTCACAACACTTATAAGGCTTCTTCCTTAGGGGCGGATGACCAAAATTGTAGAATATACTCAAGGAATGCCCTCACGAAAACTCAGTACAATGGCAGCAAGATTTCATTACTCTTACGATCCATCTCCCTTGCAATAAAGCCAAAAGTACTGTTTGCCTAGCTAATTATTTGCTGTATTTGAATACTCGACTTCTTATTTCGCGCACAGAAAAGAAAGTGTGCCTAAAGGTGGCAAGGCAGTCACATTGGCAAGTTGGCTGTGTAAACAAAGAGGAGCCACTCGCCTTCATTCTGTTTGCTGCTTCTCCGAGCAGAGATGGTTGCTGCCTTTGCTGTTGTTAGCTTGGAAAGATGGATGGAAATCGAAGAACAAGAGGGAGAAAAAGTAAAGTGCTTCTGGACTTATCAGAAGGGTAGTATATGTTTTGGCAAATTGTAGAGAGAAACATAAGACTGAATTAAGTCAAGAAGGAGACAATGAAATTGAACCATAAGTTGGAGGACTATCAGTCCATCATGCCTGGGCTAGCACTGGAAACATTCTCCAACTAGTTATACTCACCTCTCTCTCTCTGCATAATCCTGATTACCGAAACATTAACTTTTAAAGTAATTATTTAATTTCCTTTTGAGAGTTCCTCATGAATCTGCTTGCCCCATCCCTTACAGACATTACATTCAAAGTCATAATAATTTGCTGCATAAATACATTACTCCAAATGTCACCCATGGTTCCTATGCCAATAATCTTACATTCATGTTCCTTAATTATTGACGAACCCAGTGCCAGAAGACCATAGGTAGTGCTGAGGATTACAATGCATGTTAAACAACTTTTTTTTAAAATGGAAGATGGAGTAAATTTCTATCATGTCTTTGCTGGAGTCAGTGCTTTGTTGCCATATCATGCTTGAATGATCATTGTAGAAAAAATGATTTCCAAAATCATATTCTAACATGTTTTGAAAACATGATCCTCTATTCAGTTAATGAATGCAGGAATTACATCTGCATCAGGCTACAAGAAGTTTATATTAGATACTGCTGAGCTTGATTAACTTCAAGAAGTGGCTTTGAATTGAAACAACTGCTACCCATCAGAAATGCATGATAAAATGCTTGGCAAGAAAACATAAATAAAATTAATCATTCATCTCTCGGTGAGGCTGAGCAGAGGAAATCTTGCAAGTATTATTCTCACCTTTACGCTTAGGTCAAATACATGCCTGTATTTCAAGAATCAAAGAGCCTTGGGCAAGCTAAAAATTTTAGTGGTCTATTGCATAGAAAGCTAATTTATTAAAACATACTAATGAACTCTCTTTTGTTGTAGATTTGACAGAGTTATCGTATTATAGTCATTCTTAACAACTTTACTACAGTTCATTTAAATATTATTTTAATTTAAATTGAATAGCTAATGGTATAATAATTACACGTTAATAAATCAATACTTGTTAATTCACACTACCTTTTCTAATTGCCGTACATAGTATCTTACTATGAGCAAACAACACACCACAATAATTAATATACTGCAATACCCATATTATTACATTGAAATAATATGCATGATACAGTGCTGATCCTGGTATAAACCCAATGGGCAACATTCAGTAAGCCTTATCTCAAGTAATGTGAAGTTCTAGTGAGCAACATAACAAAATCGTAATGGGGTCTTGTGACAGCTTAAATGTAAGTTATGATTCTCAACAGCAAAACTCTAGCCGAGAATGTCAAAACAATAAAAGGAAGACTACGTATATAATATTAGATATATTGCTGAATAAATTGAACCTCCCTCATCTATTATGGGTGTAAACAATGTCTTAGGCTTAGTAACTTATATCTATTGAATCAATTTTATCTTCACAATTCCTACTATTCTCAAGGGTGCTGTAGTTTTGTAAAATCCCATTCGCTTTTTATTCGTCAAGTTATTCTACTGTAACAAATTGTATTTAAGCTCATTATTCTAACCATATATCACAAAAAAACTTCTATATTGCCCTATTATCATACATGTTTTGATATAAATTTAATAAAGTTGGGTAAAGTCAGCCTAAGTCAACTACATTGCTCTCTGGGCTATTAGGAAAGGGCAATAAATGCTGTCTAACCAGCAAATCCCTCAAACCGTGAATGAATAAAGAAAAAAAAAATCTGCAGTCTTTGGATTTCCAAACACAGTTGAAAGAGATTGTCCTTACCTGTTGATATCTGTTTTGAGTAACCACTAGTGACACCTGAAAAATGAGCCCAACAAATTTAGCTGTGTACTGAAAGTACAGGCTTATTGGATACAGGCTGTCCCTAAATTTGTTGTTGTTGAATCTGTTCTACCAAAGTGCAACACATATCACCTTCTATCCCATCAGTTTCACTCTACTGCAGAAACTGCTTGGATTTTAACCATGGAATCTGGCCCAGAAACACTTCAAGAACTAACTCCAAATTTCATCATGTTACAATCAGTGGCATTTGTTCTTAGAGCCAAGTGAAGGTTTCTCTTTAATATTCTCTTTTTCTGAACATCACTAATTGGGGTTATCTCACACAAGGACAAAAAAACAACTTACATTACATTTCAACTTAGGGTGAACTGAAAACACCGATCATTCAATTTATCGTTTATATGATTTTGCTGTAAAAAAGGTGGCCACCGTTTTTCTATACAATCACTGTGGTTCCATTCAAACGTAGTGAATTGGCTGACAAGAAATGTTGTTGGGACGCATCATTATATTATTCAAGCTCTTTACTTCTATTACATCTGCTGCTTTTCAGGTAGACCTATGACGAAACAGTTTTGGCTTCTTCTGAAGAATGAAATGCTGACATTTACCTGGTTTTATTCTCTTTGGTTCTACTTTTGCCTCTTTTCTTTCCTTTGTCAAGTTTTTTTTTCACAGAAAATAAAGCTTGATTTAAAATTTAAAAATCACTTAGCCGGATGATTTTGCAATGAAGAACATACAAACAACAAACCCAATTACAATATGAATGACTCATTTAATTACTGAGATGCTGATATCACCATGAATGAAATTAAGATGGATAAAGTCACCGTAGTTCTACTGGATCAGAAAGTTGCTCTCTTAATAGAGAGAGACAACTAGTGATGGTTTAACTTGAGAGCTTCCACTTCTCGGGTGAAGGGAGAGGATGGAAGGAGAGCCCTTTATGAAAACTTCAGCCAGTGTTGGAATTTAACCCATGCTAATGGTATTACTCTCTCTTGAAAATTAGCTGACCAGCCAAATGAGTTAACACAACCCCTGGAAATTAAGATTAGTGCAATCCTAATGTTGGGTCCGTATTGCTCCTAACTTCGAGCCCTGTTAAAGCGTTAAGACTGTGTTGAACTCATTTGCAAATTTCACTAGCACTGACCATTTGAACACACTTAATCAAAATTAGGAACATACATAATTGGAAGCAGCACCAATATATCTAATCCACAAATATGACTCAAGAGCTACATAGAGATTATTTCTGAAAACTAAACATATTGCAATAATTTGTGTGTAATTACAATTACTGATAAATGGATATAATTTAGTGTATGTTTTCAAGGCTGCCTAGATCTATTTACCTAATTTATTTGTGGATTTATGACATCAGCAGTCCTAAATTTCCACAGGATTAGTTCTGCTGTCAATAAGCAATTAATCCCCGATCTCCAGCATCGACCAACCCGCCCCATTACTTCAGTTCAAACATATTTTTCTCTCCAAATTGTAACTTGCCTCAATGCTTATTGACCCATTAGATTTCACACTTATACACATTGACATTCAATAACTCCTGGTTTGTCAAAGTCTACATTTAAAAACTTCATCTTTGTGTTCAAATCCTTCAGTTGCCTCCCCATCAAGTCTACCAGCCTTAGAATCTTCCCAGAACCGAATATTTCTCCTATTATAATTGGACAGTGTGTACCAGAAAGTTGCACCATTGACTGGCAGAGCAAATGCCATTCAAATTTCCTGGCTAATTTAGTCAATCGATGAACTGTATGTCCTGTTACATGTAGAAATGAAGTGTTTGAGACTGAAACCTCAGTATTGGGTAGTACGCTGGTGTAATGGTATGCCATCTATTGTATTAAGTCTTCAGCACAATCCTGGGAGTAATTTACTCTCAGCTCTGCTTCAGTCTCTCAAGAGTGTACATGACCATTATCTTTATGCTATATTCTCAACCAGGTGTTAAGCTGATGGCACCAAAGAGCAACCTGACAGAGAAGAGCTCAGGCTAGAATAAAAGTGGCTCAAAAAAGCTTACTTAGACTGCTAAGTTCTAGACTCTGTCTGATAGCCTGCATATTGGTGTGCAAAAAGACAACAGGCTTGACAACTTCTGCCAAGCCATCTTATTTCAAGCCCTCCCACCTCCCAACCTGATACTGCAGGGTTTAAAATTTCAGTCCATACTTTTCTATGCTGAATTTATCTCATTTAAGATTGGAACAGATACAATTTGTTGTTAATATAGTCCTATTATTTCTACATTACCCAACAATTTATCCACAGATTTTGCTCTCCTATCTCCCTTTGCCTGTTTGAGGCTGTGTAGAGCAATCCCAACAAGTGACTACTTTCTCCTTCTTCAGTTCAAACTATGTGGCCCCATTTGATAGTAGTTCAAGCATTTCACCCCTCATCATGCTAAAGATTACTTATTTATCCAACATTGTAGCCCACACCACCTAGATTTTACTCCCCTGTTTTTTTCTGCCTGAAAAACTTGTAACCAGAAGCTGAATTTTGAGAAAATCTGGATTCTCTTCATCCCTGCTATAAAGTTGGAGTGAGCAGCTGTGGCGGCTTTTGAAGGAGTAGTGTGGGGGGGGGGGGGGGGGTGCAAGGGATGGGTGAGGTTGGCGGGGTTTGGGGAAACTCACCGAGGGAAACCCCAGCTGACATTTGTGTTGAGACTGTGTAGAGTTTGCACATTCTCTCTGTGGGTTTCCATCAGGTGTTCTGGTTTCCTCCCACAAAAATAGACAGGTTGGGTGGATTAGTTATCTTAACGCAGCGTCAAAGGAATAGATTAGGGGTCTGGATTGGGTTGGAATGCTCTTCAGGGGGTCAGTGTGGATTCTATAGGCTGAATGGCCTCTTTCCTCATTGCAAGTTATCGATGATTCTGTGCTTTGGTCATCAATGTGCCGGAGGCCAATCCCCACTTCTCAGGGACACAGTGTGCCACCTCAGAGAGTTGCTGTAAATCTGATCAGACCCTAGCAGCTTTTCAACAGCTTGGGGCAGAGGTGGGGTTGGATTGGGATTTGGGAGAAAATGTTTGGCGTTTTCACTGGGTGTCGAGTGTGGGGTGGGAAGTGATGTTCTTGAGTTTGAGAGGATAGGCTGGGAGCATGACAACTGGTTTTTGTTGGGGGAGGGTGGACAAGGGGTTATTTCCCCTGATGTGCTCAGAAGACCCATTAAAGAGAGATATCACTGCCTACAACCAACCTGCACGGGGAAATCTACAAGGCTTATCCTGTAGGGTGAGCTTTCTTGACACCAGTTAAAATCCAATAGCAGATTTAATTAGGAATTAATTGCCTACTTTCAGAGCATTTAATCTACTGGTGCATTGTCCACTATAAATAAGATAGACTCAGTGGCAGAGGGTAGGCAACAGGTTGACCTCCCACTGGAGTTGAAGAACTCATTCCCCTTTCTTCAAATCCACCAGCAGGGGAATGTAAAATCTCACCCCAAGGATGTTCAATGTTATCTCGCCCTTCTTTAAAGCCTTGTTTCAGCAATAGATACATTACATATTCCAGTTCTATCTGTTCCTTGTAGCTCACCTACCCTACGAACTGGACTCTTTGGGCTGAATCTTAGGGCTTTTTGTTTGGCAAAAACTTGCATTAACTTTTTTTGGAAGGATTCTCCCTATGAAGCCCAAATGAGATTTCTCACCACATTGAATATTCAATTCTAGTCTCAGCTTCGCATGCACTGTTCCTGGAACAACCCGCCACCCAGAGGACATCGTCTAAAAGAATTGCACCCATTGCACTTGCACCATCTTCAAAAGGCCGCTGTGCACCTGGGCAAGCATTGGCTATTGGTAGAGATACTCCTCAAAGGCAAAATAGTAACACAAAGATTCCCTCACACACACGACACCACTTTCTCAACCTCATCAGAGTTTAACCACACACACTGTAAAAATTACTAGTCCACAGCCAATCTCCTCTAAATGCCCTCTCTAAGTCACTGCTACTCTACCACGAATGCCCACTCTAAGTCTGCATCTATCCAGGAAGGAAGCACATATAGGCAAGCAGTCAGACAATTCCAAAGACTTACAGAGTCTAGCGGTATTTGGCAATGGTCTAGTGTATTACCACTGCACTATTAATCCAGAGACTCCATTAATGTCCTGGGGATGTCAATTTAAATCTCGTATGACAGATGGTGGACCTTGAAATAAGCTGTGGGAAAGAACAATCTGGAATTAAGAGTCTAATGACAACCATGAAACCATAGTCAGGAAAGCGCCATCTGGTTCACTAATGTGATTTAGGGAAGGAAAATGCTATCCTCTCCTGGTCTGGCTCATGTGTGAGTCCAGATCTTTAAACTCATGACTCATAAACTGCTCTCTGGGCAAAGAGTGTTGGACAATAAATACTGCAATAAATAAAGCAATGTCCTCATCCTTTGACTGAATAAGAAAAACAAATTCTCCAACCACAAATGGGAACATAACCAAAATGAATAAGGCTGCAATTCAGCCCCTCCGTGCAAACCAAGTGCAGGCATCATGAGCTAAAGATCAGCGCAGAGTACGTGATGGTTTCCTACACCCAGTGATCAACTTCTGGAAATGAGAGTCACTGATGTTTTACTGGGTCTTCAGTCTCTGAGGCATTTGTGCTCTGTCGTAGATAAGGAGTCATTCTTCCACCCCAATGTTCCTGTCATCCTCCTTCTCCAAATACTGCTGACATTCCTTCATCTCCTTAGCACATCAGGTGGATGCCTGCCCGAATTGTTCACAGGACAGCACACCGAGA
The DNA here is from genome assembly GCF_030684315.1 of Stegostoma tigrinum. Lineage (NCBI taxonomy): Eukaryota > Metazoa > Chordata > Chondrichthyes > Orectolobiformes > Stegostomatidae > Stegostoma > Stegostoma tigrinum. The sequence continues at coordinate 60,417,134 of NC_081368.1, forward strand.
TGATGCAGAACACTCTGTCCGCAATATACTGGGGTGATCCTTGGCCTCTGCAATGGTGTTGCTCCTGGTCTGTCACCTGCACTTGTCCTCCTGTATCTGCCCTCATATTCACCTTCTTAAGAAAGCAGCCACAGCAGCCAACATCCCATTTGCTGGTTGCAGGACTTTCTGTGGGAATGACCTATTTTGAGATGGCAAGAAACAAAAGCTAGTTCTCAGGACAATCACAGATGGCATTCCCTGCAGACAAGGGATGCACACACTCTTCCATACCGTGAGGCATGCACTGTGATAACAAGGTTCACATCTGCAATATTCATTAGTTTCAGCCTCAACATTGTGTGCCAACTTGGCACAGGTGTTGTGCAGGCTGGGTAACCTTTGTATTATGTGAAAAGAGGGTGCCTGTTGCTCTCCAATCTCCTTTCCATCCCAGATCCGTGTCCATAATTCAACTTTTCATTGCTTTCAACACAGACCATTGTTTGCCTAATATGACAGATGATGAAACAATGGTCACCACCTCCCATAACATCTTTGAAAATTGCACAGTTAGTGCTTTGCCTTTGGTCAGTATTTAAATCTAAGCATGTTGCAATTTTCTGAAGAAGAGTCCTGACCTGAAACATCAACTTTCCTGCTCTTCTTCTGCTGCCTGGTCTGCTGTGTTCCTCAGCTCCACACTGTGTTACCCATGTTCCTAAGCAAATGGCTGATGAAATGACAGCAAATGTGGACTTGATGGGCTGAATGGCCTGCTTCCACGCTGTAGGGATTCTACGATTCCATGATTGTAGAAAATGAAACAAAGCTAAAGTTTGCAATTGGCAGCTTTATTGTTTGCTCTTTCAATGTCCTAGCCTCCAACAGATGTGGATCCCATGCTTTCGCCCATCAATGTGATGTTAACTCCATCTACCCTGACCTTTCTGGTTTCATTCTCCACTCTTGGTCTCCTCACAGGGATGCCCTGACAGAAAACAGCCACCCCCTCGACTAGACTGAGGACTGGGCCTCACTCAGTTACCAAGGTGGCCATTTGGTTGAATAAACATGTGGTGGATTTGCCAATCACACTACTGACACATGCTGTAAGACTTGGCCTACTGCAAGATGAGTAATCCCTTCCCACTCCAGACAAATTCCTACTGGCAAACATGACAAGCAGCTTGTCTGTGTGTGTCTGTCATAAACAGCACTTCAATATGGGAGAACCCATGGTTTTTGGATCTGGCTGGGGAGCCAACATCCTAACAGGCAAGGCATGGATGCTGCAAGCCTGCAGGTAGTCACCATGGGAATGAGCACTAATAGAGAGCAGGAAAACAGCCATGAAGCACAGCTCAGTCCAATTTATGAGCTGAATGTCTATCCCAGCATGCAAAATGTTGTTACATCATCCTTTCAATGCTAGTTGCCAGTGCTCCTTACAATGCAAGTCTGTGCTTCTTTAGCAGTTTTCAACTGCATTGGCAAGTTGCCATCACGATTATAAACAATTAGTTAATGTCAATGCCAATGTCCATTTGTGAGGGGTGTATATAGCTGGTGGCAATGGATTGTGCCATGCAATGCTGTGTGTGCCTTCCCATATGTGTTGATACTATAGCATTAAGAGGTGTATCTTAATCTGGTTGTTTTTGTGAAGGAAGGTTGAGGCAGAGGAGCTGAGTTGTCTGCTCAAAACCAATAAAGTAAACAACTTGTGCAGGCTTGTTTTTTTTTTTAAGTTGGAACAACAGAAGCAACCTAAATGGACGATGTCAAGCTCCCACTGAACAAGAATTTTTAGTTTTAGCTTTCAACAGTTCCTGGGATCTTGAAGCCGGATGTGGAAGCTCTCATTCCTCTCTTTGTAACAGCTAAAAGCTGGAGTTCTCTTCCTCCTGCTAGAAAAGCATGCGGGACAATCTATTTTACTGAAGTTGCCTTTGCCAAGGGTGTGTTTATGGGATGTAAACAAATTGGAACAGTTAATTAGTATTAGTTAATATTTGTATTACATATAATCGGAAAAGAACACAAGAAGGCAGATTACTACCAGAATGGCTGTAAACTGGGAGATGGGAGTGTCCAGCAGGACCTGGGTTTCCTTATGGACCAGTCGCTGAAAGTAAGCATGCAGGTGCAGCGGGTGGAAAAGAAAGCAAATGGTATGTTGACCTTCATTGCAAGAGGTGTTGAGTACAGGAGTAGGAATGTGCTATTGTTGTTATACAGGGCCTTGGTGAGATCACACCTAGAATACTGTGTGTAGTTTTAGACTCTTTTTCTGAAGAAGAATGCTCTTGCTCTCAAAGGAGTGCAATGAAGGTTTACCAGGCTGATTTCAGGAATGGTGAGTCTGACATATGAGGAGAGATCAATTAGGTTAGGATTGTTTTTGCTAGAGTTCAGGCCAATGAAGGGGGATCTCACAGAGACTTTTAAAATTCTAACAGGACTGGGCAGGATTGATGCAGGAAAGATGTTCCCGATGATGGGTGTGCGCAGGACCAGGAGTCACAGTCTGAGGAAATGGGGTAGACAATTTAGGATGAGATGAGGAGACATTTCTTCACCCAAAGAGTGGCGAGCCTGTGGAATTCATTACCACAAAAAGTAGTTGATGCCAAAATATTGAATGTATTCAAGAGGCACTTGGGATGAATGGAATCAAATGTTATGAGGACAAAGCAGGGTTAGGCTATTGAATTGGATGACTGGCCATGATTGTGATGAATTGAAGAGCAGGCTCGAAGAGCCAAATGTCCTCCTCCTACTCTTATCTTCTATATCTCTATGTTTCTATCATTTTGCTAAGCATTGCAATAGAGTTACAGTTAAGCTAATTATTTTGTTTTTGTTTTGTCTGTATTTTAATTACAGTGTGAAAATGAATCATGTTTTGCTTAAAATCATGTGGTTTGATGGGTCAAATTGCATCTGGAACTGAACGCCCTACACTTGCATTTAAAATAAGAAACAGTTAGGGTCCAGACTGTCTTCTTAGTATATTTTGAGGGGGTTTATCTGCTTCATAACATACCTACTGGAGACTTGAAGTCACCAGGTACCTGCTCTGACTTCAACATTAAAAATTTTCAACATCAAGCTTATTAAGCATATTAGTAAGATAAACTGAATATTAATAAGGTGAGTTATGGCATTAATAAGGCACCTCACCGCTGTGTAACAAGAAATTCACCATGCAGTTTACAAATGCACAATAGATGCCAAGTTTCACTCCTGATATCAGGATATGCCTCATCTGATTTCTGTCACAAATCCCGAGATTCCATGAGACTTCATCCCTTATTTTGAAGTATATAGCATTAGCCAGTGAAAACCTCACTGACTGTCTATTTATTAGTCATTGCTTTCTCTGCATTCAACAGGCACTGATGAATGCTCTGCTTTCAATTTCCCCCTTGCTTTTCCACCTTCTATACTGATGTTCAGATGTCTGTCCTCATGCCAGGCCAGTTTATACCCTATAGGTCTTAGACCTGTGAAAGTGTAATCCAATCTCTTTGTACAGCACATGTCCCTTGAACCAGTCTCAGTTCCCCTAAGAATCTGAAGCCCTCATACATATCCTTATAACATACATAAACATGTTATATTCGCCATTCTATGTAACTGATAATGGTCAGCACAGAGCCTATTTTGAATATTAGTGTCTTTGAGACTTTTTTTTCAAATTTCTTATCTAGGTCTCTAAAAACTGCTTCCAACTGTTGTACTCTGTATCTTTGATACAAATATGGACCATGACTTTTGATTGTTTATATTTCATCCACGACTGCTCTGTGACATCCTTGACACAATAGCAGGGAGGGTGTAATCACAGAAATACTTTGGTGCTCCTAACTATTGGATTCCCTATTACAGTTGTTGTTTTGATCTCTCTGTTTCCTTCAAGCCCCCAGTATTCCTATGGATTTGGTTCTTACTGCAACGTCCAGAGGGACCATTGCCCTTCCCAGCATTCAGCACTGAAACTGCTCAGAGAGAATCATGTACTCAGGGGCCCTGTGCACAATCTCCCTAATTCTCCTTGCCTGCCCGTGATCACTATTCCCCCTCTATCTACATGCACCCAAGCAGCTACCTGTGGTACTCTTCAATTCTTCAGCCCCTGTGGTGTTTGCTTATGTGAATCTATTTCCTCTTCTTCATTCCATGTTTGTTAGTGAAGCTTGGGTCTGATTTACTGAGGAGCAGAAAGTTGAAGTAATCTGGAAACTTGTGGCTACTGATTCATTTTGAAAGCATTGTAAATAAAACTCCTGTGGACGTGAAATCTGGTGCATCTTCTCTATCCATCAACTAGGCATAAAACACAGCAGCAGCTAGCCTTTGCACGTCCCCATGGAAATTGACTAGCTTGTACTGCTCAATAAGACTTCCTGACAAGTCAGATCCTTGTGGCACTCCAGATAAGGCTGTCATAAATACCCTATAATAAAGATGCCAAGGGTAGGCATAACTTTTTCATGGCCAGTCGGATGATTACTATTGATCTGCAATGATAGATTAGGGAGGCTTCCCTCTCTTGACATCCAGACTGCAGGCATTCTTCTCAATAATTTGGCTCATACACTTTGGTCCGTGTTCTCACTCTACATCGACAATTCAGCGATGGGATCTAATGCTAGTAGCTTGGTAGGAAGGTGCTCAGACAATAATGCAATGTTTCACATTAGCTTTCTCATGTTTAAATCTAATGAATCTCAGAATGTCACTGACATGAGGCAACAATCACTTCATCCTGAAGATTCTTGTCCTGAGAGTCAACTGCCAACCAAGTCATTTCACGTAGAATTTAGAATGAGGAACAAAATATAGTTAACACATCAGACATCGCTTAGGGGGGTCCAAGTGAAAAATATAGAAATCAGAAGTATTAATCAGCAGTCATTGTTGGGATTTAAATGGTTTTGTAGTTTTAGTCTATTGTGCTAAACCCTGTATTGCTTGTTGGTGGTACCACATGGAGAGTATCTTTAGTTCTGCTCCTTACATTGTAGAAAGAACAAAGAGGCACTGGAGAGAATGAAAAGGAGGTTTACTAAGCAACATATGAACATATGAATTAGAAGCAAGAGTGGGCATTCAGCCCTTCAAGCCTTATCTGCCATTCAAAAAGATGATAGCTGATTTGGCTGTATCTTCAGATCTGTGCTCTTACCTACTCCTGATAATCTTTCATTCCCTTTCTTAAGGAGAACCTATTTTCCTAGTTCACACACCTATTCTGGAGCTCTGCTTCATGAGTTGCAGAGGAAGAGGGTTTCAAAGACTCACGAACCTCTGAGAGAAAAAGAAGTCTGTTTAAAAACAGTGACGCTTAGTTCTCAATTGTTCTGTGACAGGAAACCTCCTCACAATCAATCTTCCCGCTAAGCTATGCGATTGCATGCATGCACAGCTGATATATTCTATGCACAGAGGTCAGTGTCAACGCGCTAACCACAGCATTCTGGATGTCACTACCACAAATGAGTTATGGAGCCCAGTGCAATTTACTCAGTTCCACTTCTCTAGCAATTAGGATTTTCCTGAGTTCCTCCCTCCCTGCCATTTTCACAGTCCTGGGATGTTAATTGTATCCTGCCTAGCTAAACCTTTACTGGTTAGATTCCCTACAGTGTGGAAACAGGCCCTTTGGCCCAACAAGCCCTTGAAGCATCCCACCGAGACCCATCCCCCTATAACCCACACACCTGAACACTACAGGCAATTTAGCATGGCCAATCCACCTAGCCTGCACATCTTTGGACTGTGGGAGGAAACCGGAGCACCCAGAGGAATCCCATGCAGACACTGGGAGAACGTGCAAACTCCACACAGACAGTTGCCTGAGGCTGGAATCGAACCCGGGTCCCTAGCGCTGTGAGGCTGCAGTGCTAATCACTGAGCCACTGTGCCACCTGAGATTGTTATTAATCCAAACCCATTGTACAATGACAAGCCTAGTTTAACCTGTTCACTTGATGGCTCCAAAATGTGCTGCTCTAAAAGACAACCCTGAAAACATTCTATAAATACATCAAGGTTACCTTTGCTCATCTGACATTTCCAGTATGTATACAGATTAAAATTTTCCATGATTAGCAGTTTGTCTTTCTGACACAGTCTCATTATTTCTTCCTCTGTGCTCTTCCTTATGCTCCACTCTATGTATGGTTATTGCTTGGAGTAATAAAATAGAAAGGAATCGAGAAACACAGCAGATCTGGAAGCATTTATGGAACGAAGTTCAGAGTTAATGTTTCAAATCCATTGACTGTTCTTCAGAACTGAAGGTTATTAGAAAATGCTTTTTATACGAGGAAGAGGAATGAGTGGGAAAGTTGATGAAGGTACCCAGAGCAGATCTAAAGGGGATGCTAATGGAGAAGTAAAGGAAAAATCTTGACTCAAAATGGGTGCATGTAGTCAAAATCAGACGACTTTGCTGAGAGCAAAACCATGTAAACAAGACACCAAAAGGAGGAAGAGGTGTAATCAAAACGGAGGCAGCATATATGCGCAGAAGTTGTTGAACACATGTTGAGCTGTAAATTGACGAAGTGGAAAAAGAAGTGTTGTTCTTCTTGTTTGTGCTGAGCTTCATTAGAGTACTGCAACAGGCCTCGGATGGAAATGGAAGTATGGGAGTTAGAGTGAGGATGGAAATAGCAAACAACTGAGACAGAATCATTCATACAAACAGGGCAGAGGCATTTTGCAAAGGAATCACTCAGCCTGTGCTTGGTCTCACCACAGTAGAGGACACTGCACCTTGAGCAGCAAATATAGTGGACTGGACAGAAATAAATAAATCACTGCTTCACCTGGATGGTGTGTTTGAGCCCATGGACTGTGATGAGGGAAAAGCTAAAGGCTAAGTGTTATACCTTTTTGCTGTTGTATGGGAAGATGCCATGCAAGCATGAAGAAATGTTGGGAGTGACTGGATACTGGACTAGGGTGTCACAGAGGAATGGCCACTGCTTCTTAATTTGGACCCTAGGTCCTCATACTGACAATGCAAAACTTCCTTCTTTGTCCTGCCTATGTCATTGTTATCTACATGTACCGTAATGTTTGGATCCTCCTTTCCCTACAGCAAATTATTCTCCAGTCCTGAGCAGATGTCTATCACCTTGGCACCAGACAGCCTATGCCACCATCTGGACCCATACTATCTGCTGCAGTGAAATGTGTCAACCTGCCTCAGTCTAATGTCTCCAGTGAGGACCTATAGATTATGCAATTTATGAAATTAGAGGGTTTATTTATTAGGAAAGAATGGAAAGGCATTTTTCTCTTGAAGCAAAGAAGGTTACAGAGTGACCTAATTGTGGGCTTTAAAATTCTGAAAGTTTATTTTTCGTAATGATTACTGTGAGAATCATTCCTCATGTGGCAAAGAACATGACAAGAGTCTGTTATAGAAAGATCTGAAAGGATTAATTCTGAGGAGTCGGATAAAGGGGATAGATGTCTAATAGACTTCTGTGTAGGAGTAAGACCTTAACTTCTGGTACTCCTCAAAGTCTCCGTAACAACGCCTATCATGTCAATGTAAACTGTAGCCAACTGTTAACATTGCAATAAAGTGTATCTTGTTAACGGCTAAAGGCTGTTCTAGTTAGACCCGGGAGTGGTTTTCCTCTAATACATTACATCAAGTAGGTCCTGCGGTTTCCTACACTTAGAGAATGGTAGCTTTTATTATGACCAGCACATCGGAGTGAGTCAGCATGGCTGTCAAAATAAGGTAGTCACTAAGAAATTCAATAGACAATGCAGAGAAAAAAGCTCCTTGACCAAAGAATGATGAAAAATTGGATCATTCCAGAGGGGAAAATGCCAGTGTAGTAATATTTGGAAATGAACATATTTTATGATGTGAGAGAGATGCTTACCAGAATTATTCATGGAGTGGGCCAATGTTGTCTTTAAAAGCTCTTGAATCAATTGGTTGCAAGTACATGTAGCATTCCACATTGAGTGATCCCCACCTTCTTTCTTGAGCTGTTAGGCACTTTCAAACTCCGGTACATTTGTTTACTTTTGTCCTCAGTGCACTTCATAAAGAGGGCCATTTAGCTACAAGGTGCAACACCCTACCTGAGATTCAAGCCACAATGCTCAGTTTGAGCATATCCTGAATTTGTTTTTGAACTTGATTCATTAGGCGATGAGGAATATTCATGGATATGTAGAGAAACACTTAACATCTTTTCTTACACTTCAGCCCAGATTTTGCCTCATCCCGCGAACAATTTAGGACATTCATTCTCAAAGGATCTTTAATCCCTGTGCTGATGTCATTCTACAACCTTTTTAAGAATATTCAGTAAAAAACATGCTTTCTTGTTCAAGAGTGAGATTTACTGATTTGGAATGACTTCAGAGTTCTCCACCAGCTGACAATCTTATTGCTATCATGTTACTTGCAGTATCCCTGCAACCTTGGGGACTTCTCCACCTTCAGCAAAGAGCTGTAGGTTGTAATCAGAAATACTTTGATGAGAGAGAGAGATGTGGGGGTTTTCTTGCTGTCAGATTTCTTTGTGCGTTTTTTTTTCAGGAGACAGTGGGTTGCCTACTGTACACTTGTTTTATTGACGCATCTCGAAAGACAGGAGCAAACTCCAAGATAACAAAGTGTAGAGCTGGATAAACACACCAGGCCAAGCATCATCAGAGGAGCAGGAAGGCTGACTTTTCAGGCCTAGGCCCTTCATCAGAAATGGGGGAGGAGAAGGGCATTCTGAAATAACTAGGGAGAGAGGGGGAAGCGGATCAAAGATGGATAGAGGAGAAGTTAGGTGGAGAGGAGGCAGACAAGTTAAAGAGGTGGGGATGGAGCCAGTAAAGGTGAGTGTAGGTTGGGAGGTAGGGAGGAGATAAGTCAGTCCGGGGAGGACGGACGGGTCAAGGGGGCGGGATGAGGTTGGTAAGTAGGAAATGGAGGTGCGGCTTGAGGTGAGAGGAGGGCATAAGTGAGAGGAAGAACAGGTTAGGGAGGCAGGGACGAGCTGGGCTGGTTTTGGAATGTGGTAGGAGGCGGGGAGATTTTGAAGCTTGTGAAATCCACATTGATACCATTTGGCTGGAGGGTTCCCAAGCGGAATATGAGTTGCTGTTCCTGCAACCATCAGCTGGCATCGTTGTGGCAATGCAGGAGGCCCATCATGGACATTTTGTCTGAGGAATGGGAGCGGGAGTTGAAATGGTTCGCGACTGGGAGGTGCAGTTGTTTAATGCAAACCGAGCATGGGTGTTCTACAAAACGGTCCCCAATCCTGTTGTTTTCCCTGATGTGGAGGAGGCCTCAACAGGAACAGCGGATGCAGTATACCACATTAGCAGATGTGCAGGTAAACATCTGCTTGATGTGGAAAGTCTTCTTGGGGCCTGGGATGGGGTGAAGGAGGAGGTGTGGAGGCAAGTGTAGCACTTCCTGCAGTTGCAGGGAAAAGTGCCAGGTGTGAAGGGGCTGGAGGGGAGTGTGGGGTGGACAAGGGAGTCGCGGAGAGAGTGGTCCTTCCAGAAATCAGACAAAGGTGGAGTGGGAATAATGTCTTTGGTGGTGGTGTCGGATTGCAGATGGCGGAAGTGTCGGAGGATGATGCATTGGATCCGGAGGTTGGTGGGGTGGTATGTGATGCCTAGGGGGATTCTTTTTTGGTTGTTATTGCCGGGACAGTGTGTGAGGGATGTTTCGCGGGAAATGCGGGAGACACAGCCGAGGGCGTTCTCGACCACTGTGCGGGGAAAGTTGTGGTCCTTGTGACACGAGGACATCTGAGATGTGCGGGAGTGGAATGCCTCATACTAGGAGCAGATGCCGCGGAGATGAATGAATTGGGAATAGGGGATGGCATTTTTGGAGGAAGGTGGGTGGGTGGAAGTGTATTCTATGTAGCTGTGAGAGCCAGTAAGCTTGAAATGGATATCGGTTTCTAGGTAGTTTCCCGAGATGGAGACAGAGAGGTCCAGGAAGTTGAGAGAGATGTTAGAGATGGTCCAGGTGAACTTAGGGTTGCGGTGGAAGGTGTTGGTGAAGTGGAAGAACTGTTCGAACTCCTCGTGGGAGCACGAGGTGGCGCCAGTAGAGTCATCAATGTAACAGAGGAAGAGGTGAGGTTTAGTGTCATTGTAGATATGGAAGAGGGATTAAAACTCCAAGCGTGTAGCAAGACATTCCTCAGCACACAGGCTCCATCTCTTCCAAATGAGGTCTGTATGGTAATCAAAGTCATAAATGTCATTTCTTCTCTCCATTAAAAGCTTTCCATGTCTCCTTCCCAAAGTTACTTGACTGTTCAGTAGGAGTAGATAATTCACAGCTCACTTTACTGGTGAACCATTCCAAGAAGGCACATGTCCTTTCAAAATTTTGGTTTATTCTTTTCAATCAGGAATATTCAAAATTTTCCCTTATCTCGTACCTTGTGGCCATAAAATATAAATATGTAGTTCCAATTCTATTATTAAGTCAGATAAGACGAACATTCAACACCGTATCAAGTTTAAATTGAGTGAGTTATCCATTGACACAAATAGGCTTGGTTACATGTGGTTGTGATGATTGTCTTATGTCCTTGAGGAATGTTTTGGGCATCTCCTCTGAAACAGGTATATCCCAAAATGCAGGTATCTCTTCTAAAGGATGTGGGCAATGTATGCATTGATGTCTTTACATGTATACCCAAACATTTTTGCTATTTGGAATTGTTTCAGACTTTGTCACATCCTTTGGCACTGATGTAGTTTGTTATACATGTAACATAACTTTGTCTTTGCTGGATGCTGTATTTGACTGTGGTGCTTTTCTTGGCCCACAACACTGACACTGACTCTTAGTATCTAATATTTTGCCTGCTCTTTGTTTTGACTTGCCATGTGTCTGTTTACACTGTTAGTGCCTTATGAAGTTAATTGATTCTGTTGCTCTTATGTGGTAAGTTTGTTCTTCTCCAATCGGAGTTTAGCTATGATTTTTCTGACCTCTGCATGCAAAATAACATAGTCAAAAATCACAGGCCAGGTTCTCGTCCAACAGTGTTGTGTGAGTTCTGACATTGTTCAGTCCAGTCCAACACCAGCAGCTCCACATCAAAATAACATAGACAGTCGTTTCCAAAGTTAAATCTTCCTTGGGCAGTAAAAGATCTGATACAAACTAATCAAAAATTCTGACAACTATCTTGTTGCTTATACATTCTGATTGTAATGTTCTATATTCATTGATTTCCAATCAACTGGAGAGATCATTAATGAAGTTATCGAGAATTGTCCTGGATGTTGAATTCTTCAGTTAAATCTTGCCCATTGAGAATTTGATCAGTTTCATATTGAAGTAACAGTCAAAAGTTTTTTTATAAAGTCATCAAATATGTCTGAGTCTTCTTTTATCTTTTGGCAATTTTTCACATCATCAGTTACAGGGCCTGCTGTATTTAGTGTATCCATTTGATCTGCTTCTGATTTGGTATTCAATTTTAAAACATTTTTTTTACCTAAAGAACTGTTTTCTCCAATAATTCGAATGTTGTTGACTGTTAGGATGATCTCTGATGTTGTATTGCTCAGAACTACTATGTTTCTTCTCATTTTTTAAAAAAAAATGCATTAGATATACTACAAAGTATTCTATGCCTGTGTAATTTTGTTATGCTTTAAATCTAACAATGCCATAAGATATCGGAGCAGAATTGGGCCATTCAACCCACCAAGTCTAATTCCCCATTTGATTATAACACGATTCTCCCACCTTCTCCTCCTAATCTTAGGCCCCCTTACTAATCAAGGACCTATCTATCTCTGTCTTAAACGTACTCAGTGACTTGGCCTCCACAGATCAATTTGCCTATGAATTATACAGATTCCCCAACCTCGAGCTGAAAACATTCCTTATCTCAGTTCTAAAGGGCCATCCCTTCACCTGAGGCTCAGCCCACAATTCAAAACCTTTCCCATTAGTGGAGACATCTTCTCGACATCCACTCTATCCAGGTCTCCTTGCATTCTGTAAATTTCAATGAGATTAGTCTTCATCCTTTTAAACTCTGAGCACAGAGTCAGAGTCCTCAAGTGCTCTACATATGACAAGTCCTTCATCCTAGCCATCATTCTTATAAACTTTCTCGAACTCTTTCCAAGGTCAGCATATCCTTCCTTACTCTTCACAAGAGAGGTAATGGCCTAGTGGTATTATCGCTGGACTGTTGATCCAGACACCCAGATAATGTTCTGGGGATCTGGATTTGAATCCTGCCATGGCAGATGGTGGAATTTAAATTCAATAAAATATCTGGAATTAACAATCAAGTGATTTTGAAAAATCATTTGTTGATTGTTGGAAAACCAATCACTGATGTCCTTTAGGGAAAGAAACTGCCATTCTTGCCTGATCTGGCCTACATGTGACTCCAGACCCACAGCAATGTAGTTGACTCTTAACTGCCCTCTGGGTAATAAATGCTGCTTAGCCAGCGATGCTCTTGTTCTGTAAATGAATAAAGAAAAAAAAAATTCTAAATGCAGTCTGGCCAGACCCTTACATAGCCTCAACTGTATATTTCTGCTTGTGCTTTATAGCCCTCTTAAAATGAATTCAAAAATAACATTTGCCTTCTTAATTGCCAACTGAACTTGCATGTTATTCATAGATTTATACAGTGCAGAAAATCCCTTTAGTTCATCGGGCCTGCATCAACATTACTACCACTAAAAGTGCACTCATCCCAATTTCCTGTACTTATCCAATATCCAATATTATTAAATGATATAAGGTTTCCAGCCTTCTCTAACTTCTCAGGCAGTGCATTCTAGATTCTAACTACCAAATGAGTGAAAAAAGCTTTCTTCCCAAATCTCCTCTGAATCTCCTGCCCCTTAGCCTAAAACTATGTCTTCTTGTGAATGTCTCCTCATCCAAGGGGACAGCTGTTCTCTCTTCACCCTGTCCATACCCCTCATAATCTTATACACCTCAACCACGTCCCCCCTCTGTCTTTTCTGCTCCAAAGAAAACAATCCAAGCCTATCTAATCTCTCCTTAAAGCTCAATTTCTCCACCCTGGGCAACATCACAGAAAAACTTCTTCATACCCCCATCTCCCAGTCCGATCACATCCTTCCTGTAGTGAGGTGACCAGAACTGCAAACGTTGAGGTCTGACTAACATTCTGTACAACTCCAATATAACCTCAATGCTGTTATAATCCATGAGGTGATTGATGAAAGCAAGTGCCCACATGCCTTTTTAACTATCCTATTCATGTCCTCTGCTGATTTCAGGGATCTGTGAGTAATTACCACAAGATCCCTCTGTTCCTCTAAACTACCCAGCATCCTGCCATTCATTAGATATTCCCTCTTCTTGTTTCTTCTTACAAAGTGCATCACCTCACACTTTCCCACATTGTATTCTATCCGAAACTTCCTTGCCCTCTCTGCCAGTAAGTATTCTGCAGCAGCACCCTCCTCATTTCCTCAATACTATATGTTCCTCGAACCATCTTTGTATCATCTGCAAACCTATCGACGATGCTCTTGGCTCCTTCATCAGATTGTTAATGTGTAACATGGGTGTACCACTGATCCCTGCGCAACTCCACTTGATGCTGATAGCTATTCTGAAAAAGACTCCTTTATCCACACTCTCTGCCTTCTGCGAGTCAGCTAATCCTCCATCCGTGCTAATACCTTGCCCCTAACACCACGAGGTCTTGTTTTATTTCGCAACCTTCTGACCAGCACTTTTTTAAAAGCCTTCTGGAAAGCCAAGTCGGTCATATCCACTGGCTGTCCTTTGTCTAACTTGATCATTACCTCCTGAAAGAATCCTAACAGATTTTTCATGCATGACTGCTAGATGAAGCCTTGCTGACTCAGCTCTATTTTACGATGTACCCTCTATACTCTGCAAATCATACTTCATGGACTTTTACAAAAACAAAGGTACCATTCTATAGTTTCCTATCTTCTGCCACCTTCTTATTTTAGATGGAGAATTATATTAGTCATTTTTCAGTCATCCAGGGCCATTCTTAACTCCACTGATTCCAGAAAAGTCACCACTTCCACAATGCCTCCATGATCTCCTCAGCCATTGCCATCTGGTCTGGGCAATTTATCCACCTTCAGACCTTTCAGTTTCTCCAGTATCTTCTCATTAGTGATGGTCACTGCACTCACTGCTGCCCTTGATTCTGATTAAGTTGTGGTATATTACTGGAGTCTTTTACCATGAAGACTGATGCAAAGTATCTATTCAGTTCCCCTGCCATTTCTTCCTTCCCCATTTCCACTTCTCCAATCTAAGTTTTCGGCAGTCCAACGTCCACTCTCGTCCCTCCCTTACCTTTCTTATGTTTAGGAAAACTCTTGCAACCTTCTTTTATCTTGCTAGCTAGCTTACTGTCATATTTCATCTTCTCCCCATTAATGCTTTTTCAGTTGCCTTCTGTAGGCTTTTAAAGATTTCCTATTCCACTGGCTTCTCACTCTTCTTCACCACATTGTATGCTTTTTACTTTGCCTTAATGCACCCATCATTGCCTTTAGTATGTTTCTTGTTCCTTGGGATGAATTCCTGAATTATTCCAAGGAACCATTGCCATTGCTGTTCCACTACCTTCCCTGTTAAATTCCCATTCCCATTGACTCTGGCTAGATCCCGCATCATGTCTTTACCGATACTTTAACTGAATTTCAATACCGTTACATTTGATTGCAGTTTCTCCCTCTCAAACTGTAGAGTGAATTCTATTATATTATGGTCACTAGCCCCTAAGGGTTCCCTCAGCTGAAGCTCCCTGATCAAGTCTGCCTCAACACACATCATTAAATACAGAATTGTCTGTTCCCAAGTGGGCTCCACCACTATCTGCTCCAAAGGAACTTGCATACATTTCATAAATTCCTTTTCTTGGGATCTGTTATCAGCCTGATTTTCCAGTCCACCTGCATACAGAAGTCCTCCACAATGATTTTAAGAGTGCTTTTCTTACATGCCTTTTCTATCTCCTGATTTTTTTTTGCCCCATTTCCTGACTACTGCTAGGACGCCTGTAGATAACTCCAATCAGGGTCTTTTTACCTTTGTCATTCGTCAACCCCATCTAGAACAAATTCTATGCCTTCCAACCCTATATGGCTTCTTGCTATCAATTTGTTTCTTTTGTCACTATTAAGGAAACACCACTCCCTCTGCCTCGTTTGATAGGCTGTTTACCCTCAGTTATTTATGTCCTAGCCCTGAGCCCCTTGCAACTATGTCTCTGTGAGACTCACAACACTATAGCTGCGGATTTAATTTGCTCCAGAAGCTCAAGAAGTTTGTTTCATAAACTGTGTAATTTTAAGTATTTCTTCATTTACTTTGTTCCTAATTTGTTTTAAAATTTTTGTCCTTGTCTTTTAGTTTGTAATGTCTAAATATTTCCCCCATTTCCCTTCAATCTGAAAGTAATCTATGATGCGTGGTTGGGTTAGCAGCTGTTACCAAACAATGAATGTAAAATTTTCCTGCAATATTATTCTTTGTTTCATGCTGGGGGCCCAGTTCTAGATTCAATTTATCTTGGACTCTGTCCCTCCCTAGATATGATCTCTCCATCCTGATGGCGTGAAGTTTACTGATGATCCACAAACTTATCCCCTTGTATTCAGGAATACAATTTCATTTTAAATTACTGTAAAAGTTACCGTCTTTACAGCATTTTCATTCTCAATGAGTTTATATTAACTCAATATCACAGTTAAATTATCTCAAATTCTTCTAACAAAACATTGAGTTGTATTTATCGGCTGTTTTACACTAATTTACTGTTTACAGCTCTGAAATATTTTCACTTAAAGTATATATATTTTAAAATATTGTTTAGAGCTTTAAAATTCTGTACTATAATAATATCTCTCATAAATCTGATGATTCTTTTACATATTTCCAAACTAATTTCTTTTAAGAACTTTGCTCTAAATCATGATTTTCCTGACTTCAGGAATCAAAATGGAGGATCCTGACCTTTCTCACTGCTCCTTGGGAAGCTTCCCATCATTTTGAGAAAAATGGAAGGCTCATGCCTAATTCCCTTTCTATTGGATGATTTCTCCCTTTTTCCTCTCTGGCAAAATGGTGTGCCGTGCTCTTATCTTGCTTTAAATATTTTGTAAGTTATAGTGAATTTTACTTTCTTTCCTGCAATCACTTTTCTAAGGTCTCTGATTAAGGAGGCTGGGCCAGCCATCAGTTGCTATCTGCCCTGAACTGCCTCCACCAATGCTGAAATCTACCCTGAACTCTATAACCTGCTTGATGTTCCACCCAGCAATCAATAACTCTACATTTTCTTTGCCAGCTTCCCGCAGACCAGTCCATATCCCTTTGCACATTCTTAGGAGAACAATTTGTTCATGCAGCTCCAATTTAAACAAAGTGAAGGAGACTACATTGTTTCTCTAGTAATAGATACCTCTGCTGTCTGCTATCTGCACAGATTTCTTCAATGATAACCATGAGCAACTATACGAGGGCCATCCAGGTTTCAGCCTGCAGGGGTATATCACCACAGGAGATCTGTAATAATGGTGTTCAGAAATCCATCGC
This sequence comes from Stegostoma tigrinum, assembly GCF_030684315.1. Classification (NCBI taxonomy): domain Eukaryota; kingdom Metazoa; phylum Chordata; class Chondrichthyes; order Orectolobiformes; family Stegostomatidae; genus Stegostoma; species Stegostoma tigrinum. The sequence continues at coordinate 60,433,734 of NC_081368.1, forward strand.
TATCTTCATGTTTTATACCATGACGTGATCCTGTGTTGGATTCAGTTTTTTTTAGTAATAAATTGCTTTGATTTAGAAAGCATGGAATTTAATTGTATGTTTATTTGTGACTAATTGTAAAACACTTCCTTATAAAGGATGAAAAGTCCTATATCTCAGCTCAAAAGTAAGAACATAGGTTTATTGTTTCATGACTCCTTTTATGGTTAACTTCATGGTTCATTCTAATGTGAACCTAGGCTAACAAGTGTGAAAATTCTTTTACTCAAGGACACATGATGTATTAAGGTGATCTTGTTTTATACCAAAATATGTAATAGGCCTATATGCATACATATAAAAACTTTGGGATGATATTTTGTAACGGGTTTTGTAGGCTTACAGCAGGTTTTTAACTTTTTAGATGAATTAATTGAATGCATTATGTTGAATCTGATATGTGCAATCTATTGCGAAAACAGAAGTTGTCGGAAAAGTGTGGCAGGTCTGGCAGCATCTGTGAAGAGAAATCAGAGCTAATGTTTTGGGTGTCAGATCTCAGTTCTGAGGAAGAGTCACTCGACCCGAAACATTAACTCTGAATTTTCATCACAGGTGCTCCCAGACATGCTGACCTTTTCCAGCAACTTCTGTTCTTGTTTCTGATTTACAGCATCAACAGTTATTTTGGTTTTCATTAGGCTGTCTGTTACCTCAGTTTTCATATGCTGAGTATTTCAATGTACTGATTGTTAAATAGACACTGCATAGATGCTTATGCGGAGAAGCTCACACTCTTGATGTACTGAATTAGCTTTACAGGCACCGGAAGCAATGTGAAGACATGCATGAACTAACGGTTGTTTTAATTCTAAAATAATGTTAGGTTTTGGGGTTTTTAAAATATTCATATGTATCATTCGGGACATTTAGGGGAATAGTTAATCATTAGGGAGTGACGCTACAGTTTCCTAGGCAATTGCATAAATTGCTGTACTTTATCTTGGTAAAGATCTATGGAGTTGGTCAACTTGGAGAGACAATGTTACAAAAGGTATGATCTTATAAAGTGAGTGGCGTGTCAAAGAATGGGCAGAATAGGATTTGATGTCATGAATGAGACTGTTACTTTTAAAGAAACTGATTAACAATTAGGTTTTTACTGTTTAGCCAATCTGAGAGTGATCAAGTGCTGTCCATGCATCACCACATTAATAGAGTTCAGGATGTTCCTAATCATGCATGGCATTAGTGGCTAGCAGGCATTAATAAGAGGTGGTTCTTACTGGTTCAGTGCAGAGAAGACTGAAGACAGAAGAAGAACTTCAGTCAATGGAAAAGAACTAAAGTCATGCGCTAAGTCAACCAGTGTCATAATCCAGTGTCCTCAAGTGGATCAACTGATAAAACACTGCTTTTAATCAACACCATTTCCTTTGTACTTGTATGATAACCTTATAAATACTGTGAAAGCGAGCATCTAGAGCGGGTTGAATAACTAATTCAGATTTGTAATCCTAGCCTTGGCTCTCTCAAACTCAGTCTATAAATATCATTGACTTGAGTCTTGCAATTCAATTTAAAATGAACCCCAAAGTCTTCCAAAAACAGAAATTGTTGGAGAAACTCAGCAGGTCTGGCAGCATCTATGGAGAGAAAACAGATTTAATGTTTTAAACCCATTGACCCTTCATAACAACTGCTCTGAAGAAAGGTCACTGAACTCAAATCATTAACTCTACATCCCTCCACAGATCCTGTCAGATCTGTTGAGTTTCTTTAGAAATTTTTGCATTTGATTCAGATTGACAGCATCTGCAGTTCTTTGTTCTATCTTAGTTTTTATCCCAAAATCTTACACCTTGTTACCAGATAATTAGAACACACGGTTGGTATAGAATGATGCCTTTAATACTAGTCTTAGGGGCTGTTCAGCAGTTTGTAGATGAGAATGGACTATAAGTCTCAGAAAAGAGGTTGTTGCCTTGGATAAGATTGCATTGTTTATTACATTTTAGCACCCGTATAGAGAATACATTAAGTCTGGCATATTAACATGTACTAATAAGAAATAACAAAGACACACATGCCTCCACGAGGAATCTGTGCCAGAATTGATACTTGCCTCAATTGCTTGATACTCCGCCAGTGTTTCAGAATGGGTGGAACTTTAGTTTTGCTCATAGATTAACTCTTGCATATCCATTAATTTAAACAACAGAAGCAAACGATAAAAGATGAGACAGAGGATTGACAGCAACACAAAAGTAAATCTTAGTAGCACTGCGATCTGTGATTACATTGCCAGTCTGAACTGAAAGGGAATAGATGCAGTGGCAATGTCGCTTAGCTTCTGGTAAGTTTGTAATTTAAATTAATCAACTAGAAAGTGAGACAAGATCAATTAATTAGTCCAAGAATTATCAAATTGACCTTAATTTGTCATATAATTACAACCCATATTCAATTAATCAGATCTCAGAGATTAAGTAAAAATTAAATGGCAGGTACCAGTAACATTAATCGGTTCTGAACTTTCCAGTCAAGGAAAATTGTGGAATGTGTGTAGAGGATAAGAATCTAAGCTAAATCCATCTGAAATAAAGTAAGGTCAGTACAAGGGAAGCAATTGACTACTGAATAGCCGTTGAGTCAATTTATGTAAGACTTAAGTTTGTTTCTGTTAAGTCAGTTCACAATCTAATAAATCAAGGCATGAGAGGGCATTTCAGCCAAGTGGGATAAATATCCTGTACCATATGGGAATTCCATGACACTTCTGTCTTGAACAACCTCAAGTACAGGAAGTATTGTCAGTTGGAACAGTTCACTCTCCAAGGCTTATCCAGCAGCTGTTGTCACTACGTTGCTTCTGCAAGGCTGAGCAATGTGGGTAATAAATTGCATCCAACCCAGAAATATGAACCTGAAAGGTGTGCAGGTGGAGATGGAATGGGTTTCTGGTGGATTGCTGAGGAGAGCAGGAGTGATTGCAGGGTATCTCACTATGTGACATGTATTCACTCCTACACACAGTGGTTCAGTGGTTAGCACTGCTGCTTCACAGCGCCAGGAACTCAGAATGAGTTCTTCTTCAGGAATGAAGGGTCTAGATCCAAAACGTCAGCTTTCCTGCTCCTCTCATGCTGCTGACTTGCTGTGTTCATCCAGCTCTACACATCGTTATCTCAGATTCTCCAGCATCCGTAGTTCCTACTATCTCTAGCCAGGAACTCAGGCTCGATTTCAGCCTCAGGCAACTGTCTGTGTGGAGTTTGCACATTCTCCCTGTGTCTCTGTGTGTTTCCTCCCACAGTCCAAAGGTGTGCAGTTTAAATGGATTGGCCATGCTAAGTTGCCCAAAATGTCCAGAGATGTGTAAGCTAGGTGGATTAGTCTGGTTAAACGTAAGATTACAGGGAATAAGGTTGGGCAGGGTGGTTGGATCTGGGTGGGATGCTCTTTGGATGGTTGGTGTAGACGTGAAGGGCTAAGTGGCCTGATTCCATGCTGCAGGGGTTCTATGATCCCCTTGGTAAGAGGACAGAACCAAATACACCACCCCCACCAGCCCAGCCATTTTAGGTGGCTCAACTCTACAGAATGGAGATTGGGAAAGCAATAGTGCTGGACTGGTATCCTTTCAGCCTCAGGCATGAGCCCAGCACAAATCTGTCACCTCCCTCAAACCAGAGCGAAGAATGCAACTGAGTGACGGTAGAGCAATTTGCATTGGGAGCATGAGCAGCCAATTGTTGTGGCCCATATTAGTAGCATTGACATAGTTGGAAAGAAGGGTCTGGTCCTGAAGGAAATGATTCGTAAATCAGCAAAGATACTAGCCAGCAGGACAACAAGAGTAGTAATCTCTGAAATACTCCTGGTAGGACATGCTTATGAGTATAGAAGACAAAATTAATGCCTGGCGAGATAGATGCTGCTGGAGGAACGCATTTTTTTCCCGGAATCGTACATTCAGCTCTGAGGAGATGGGACGATCAGAACTGAACCAGGGCCCTGACGAGGTAATTTACTCGTGCTATCGGACAAAATGGAGACTAACTTGGGAAAGGGGGGCTTGGACACCAAGAGAAATGGCCTACAGATATAATTGAGAGATTTTGCTCCAAAGCACAACGTAATAAAATATCCGGTGAGGTCAGAGGAAGAGGAAACATAATCCGGTATAAGGTGCAGGTTGCATCTTATTCCCACATGGCTATTAGCAGACACAGTTTAAGATAGAGCAGAAATGGGGACAATGTGTTTAGGAAACATAGAAAAAGAAAGAAAGGAGAAGGAGCTAGCAACAGTTAGTAAAGTGAATATTATAGTGTAGAGAGAGATGATGTCCAGAGGGGCCAACTTCACAATCTATTTGGAAGAGGGAAAAACAATGGAGGTGCTATTGTACTGTTGGCTATATTTTAGAGGCCATCAACTCCTGGTAACTAAACTTGTTTTTATGTCAAACTCTTGCCAATCGCTTTCAAACTTCTAATAAAAACAGACAATGTTGCCAAATTTGATCCATAAAACAAATATAAATGCTAGAATTTCACATAATACAAAAAAAATCAGTTGTTCCTTTACCTGACAGCACATTAAGGACATAGCTCGTAGCTACACATTGCAAACATTTTTTGAATAGATGTTCTTTCAAGTTATTGGTTTTTGAAGGCTTTGTCAGTTTTATAAGCTTTTTCTCTCTTTTGAGAAGGTTTCCAGATTGTCACATATGCTGGATGGCTATGGTATCAGAATGTCAAGGTTATAGCTTTAGCTTCTTGCATCAGGCATAGCAATGTGTTGAGAGATGCAATACATATATTTGGATTTTGTATAAGTATAAAGGCAGTTATGGTGTCAATACAATATATTTGCCACTGCCTTGATACTAACTGAAAGCCTAGGAACAAGAATTATAGGAAAGGCAACTTTTTTTTCAGATTGAATAATGTCAGGGCATTTAGGTAGTCGAACACTTTGCAAGTATGAACCTTCTATATTTGCAAAAGGACAGCAGTCAAAGGATACAAAGAAACAACATTTCAGGGAATACATATGCTGTATAGGGCTGTTTAATGAATAGAAGAATAGCATTAGGTACACCACAGTACACAACACACAGGCAATTCCCTAGGGAAACTGTTCCATGCATGAGTTAGCGTCTGTAGATTAAGATAGGAGTTACATGCCGCGTGTGTATAATTGGCTCCAGACTGTCAGCGTTCAGGGACAGGATCTCAATGTGCCAAGGGAAGAGCATGTCCTACCAATGTTCTTGTGTGTGACAGCACTCTCTTTGAAGTTGGCAAACACATTTTATATCACATGGTGAAGGAGAGGACTTTAAGTGAACAATAAAAGTCTCTGTTTTACAGAGATAAACGAGTTCCACTGGGTTGCAAAACCTGCACAGTTTGCTAAGGGATGATGTTGGAGGTTTGATTCCTCATCCTACAATGCTACAGATCTTGGTTGTGTCACCCTAGGGAACTAATGTAAAGGAGACTTGTTAGTTCCCCACAAGGAGAACAAATGAGTCAGAACCACAACAGCATTCTAATCATTAGCATATTTTAATGACTACTAACAATAATTCAATTATAGAGACATGGTAGAAGGTTATCATCAATCTTTCTTGTGATTTACAGTAATGCTGAAGTTACACATAGATTCCATTTTATTTCAAATTCAACTTAACAAATTAAACAAAGTCACAAACACCCCTTGCTAGAATTGCCTATAGGCAATTGATTTTTGCAGAAAAACATCCACTACCAACATTATTAATCTTGGAAAACATTTTTCATTCCATACTGCTGTGTTTCAGAAAGTCTCTTTGATGGTAAGTTTTACAAAATAATACACAGTCTCATTGATGATCTCCACAAGAATAGGATAATCTGCTTCAACCATTAGAATGCATCTTTATATTGTATCACCTTTACTGGTAATCACTTTCTTTCACTTTTGTGAGAGGAACATAAGAACCAGGAGCAGGAGTTGGCAGTTCAGCCCTTGAGCTTGCTCCACCATTTAATTCAATTACGGCTGATTTTGTAACAACCCCAACTGTAGGTGTTGGCCTGCTCCTGAAAACCCTTTAACCTTTAACTCATTGCATGCCTGCCTGTTTGCTCCATAAATTTATTCAGTGTCCCAGCATTCACCTCAAACATTTCCTGGTATGAAAGCACCTCACCTTGAAATGGTGAGGTTTGAGAGAAAACTAAAAAGTTACTTGGAAAGACTTACACACCTGAGTGTGCGCTGGTGGGAAAGATGGCTGGTTGGTGATCTGATCCATTTAATGAATTCATGACATGGCACACAAAATGGAATTCTTTCCTCCCCGATGTTGCATAGTGTAAGAGAGACCTCTGTAAAAGGTGGTTAGAGACTCAGAGATGGTGAACCAAAGTAGCACTTAAGAAATTTATTCAAGCAAAACACCAGTGTATATGTAAGGGGAGTGGGGACAAAGACTCACTCAGGAGTTTGAACTCTCTCTGAATACCTTGGTAAGAAAGTACTTCTTTTATACTGTTACACAGGCAGGCAGAAGCAATCGCGAAACTATATTAATTACCATCCACATCTAGCATGAGCAGTAAATCTAACAGCATCTCACAGTTTACTATCAGTGGTAAACAGCTCCCACGCTATCACTCTGGGGGCTCTTGTCCATTGAAACCTTTATCAAAAGTAAACATGCAGTTACTCATCGTGTCTAGCCCTGAACCCTTGCCACTGACATTTGCAGACTAGATTGCTTCCCGCCTGGAATATCCTGTGGCATGTTCCCCTGGGAATTATGTTCCAACTAGCTGCCTGTCTCTGCAGCAGCAAGCATGTGCTCTTTCAATCCTTACTTTTAATCCTTACCTATATATTTGTCCCTGACTACTAATCTGTGAAAAAATTATACTTCTAGAAGAAATCTACACATATACACTCTTGCCCCTTCAACAGCTAATGACAAGAATTTTAAAGATCTTGTTGTCAATTTTGAGAATAATGGATGAGAGTTTGCTCACTGACCTGGAAGGTTAGTTTTCAGACGTTTCGTCACCATTCTAGGTAACATCATCAGTGAGCCTCCGACGAAGCGCTGGTGTTATGTCCCGCTTTCTATTTATCTGGTTAGGTTTCCTTGGGTTGGTGACATCACCAACCCAAGGAAACCTAACCAGATAAATAGAAAGCGGGACATAACACCAGCGCTTCGTCGGAGGCTCACTGATGATGTTACCTAGAATGGTGACGAAACGTCTGAAAACTAACCTTCCAGCTCAGCGAGCAAACTCACATCCAGAACCTCAACCTGAGCTACAAATCTTCTCAAAACTTTGAGAATTATTTTCACTGTTTACTCCTTCAGCTTAGATAGTAACTTCAGAATCTTGACATTGAGCGGTGACTATCTTATGTCCATGCAGTTACATCTCAGTAAAGCCTCAAATCGCAATGGTCTAATATTACTCGACCATTAATCAATGTTTTGGAGACCTGGGCTCAAATCCTACCAGAATGAAAATTGAATTCAATAAAACAAACCTGTTATCGAGACTCTAACAAAGATCAAAAAACTATTGTTGATTGCTGGAGAAATGATCTGGTTCTATCATGGGCTAGACCAAACCCCCTCAAAACATATCAAAGTGATAGTCTCAACCCTAACTTTGATCTTATTTAAAGGGAAGTGTAAGGCGCTTCATTCCAGATGTGATTTGATTGGTTAAAGTACAGTTTTTAAACAAAACACACTTTATTCTTACACCACAGTTAAAATACAAACAAAAATGTATTGGTAAAACTTTAAGTCTATTAGAAGACTTAATAAAATATTATTTAACTCTACTCATCGACTGTTCCAGTATAGCAGCATTCCATGAACACATCCTTGGCAAAAGCAAAATCAGCAAAACAGATTCACTCAAATGTTATCTCTAGTCCAGGAGACAGGAAAAACCAAAATAATGAATCTAGCTGCAAAAAGAGAGTTGTATTTAACAGCTTCAACTCCAAAACCTCAACTTCAATAAGTGAAAGCAAAACAACTCAAACCCTGTATCTGAGTGAGCCTTACTCCACCCACTCATGCTTTTGTCCAATTAAAAAAAAATCAAAGCTATTATTCTGCATGCTATGGAGCATACACCTCATCATCAGGTTTATAACACTCTGCTTCAAGAGAACTAGGACAGACCTCTTAAAGGCACATATTGCCACAGTTCACTAATATCCTTTAGGGAAGGAAACGGCTGTCTTTACCTGGTCTGGCCTACATGTGGCTTCAGTTCAACAACATCATGGTTGACTCTTAACTGCCCTCTGGGCAATTGGGTCTGGGCAATGAAGGTTAACCTGCCCAGGAACACCCATATTCCGTGAATGAATAAAAAACTCACTTTATTCACATGTCACTTCCAATTCTCCTGTCCTTCACTCAGAAGGAGACAGCACCTTTACTGTTGTAGCTTGTTTCCTTATGTTTTATTCTGTCTAGAGTACATCTTTAATTCTGTCCTTTTCTATCTACATCTTATTCACACACTTTTAACTGAAACAATTTGAAACTTTCATCAACCTGTCATTCTAGGAAATGGTCTGATAACCCTCCTCTGAGCTGTTTGCAATACATTGATATCTTTCCTGAAATACAGTGATCAATACTTTACACAGTACTTGAGATATAGTCTCACGAGTTGCCTGAAAACCTGAATCATAACCTCCCTACTTTTGTATTCAATTCCTTTCACAATCAGTTATTACATTCTATTTGCTTTCTAATTTACTTGTTTTTCCTGCATATTGTCCTTTTATAAATCATGTGCTAGGACACCCAAACTGTCACAATTTAGGTAACGTGCTTCCTTTCTATTTTTCCCACCAAAATGGACAACTTCAACTTTCTCACATTATAATCCACATTCCATATCTTTTTCTCACTCATTTAACCTATCTATATCTTTTGTAGCCTCCTTATGTTCGCTTCATAGTTTACTTTCCTACCTAAGTCTGTGTCATCAGCAAATTTGGCAAACATACATTCTGTCCCTTCATCCAAGTCATTTGTATAAGTTGTAACCAATATTGCCTCCAAGCTGCACAGTGGCTGAGAAATTCCACACATGCTGATCATCAACCAATGTACAGTAACATTCCATTTCCAGAAGCCACTGCCTCGCTCAAATCTTAGATGTTTGTGGAAGGAATTATTAGTTGTTTGTAAACAGTTGAGGTCCTAGACTGGCCTCTTTGGCACACCATTCATAACACCTTGTCACACAGAAGAAGGTCCATTTGTACTGATTCTCTGCATCCTCTTGGCCTCCGCTCTCATTCTGCTCTTCCTTCTGGAGGCTGTACAAAAGACAACAGCTGTTCTTTTTTGCACCTGTAGAAGCTGCCATATCTACTGTTAATTATGCTGGTTTCGTCACTGCAGCAGCACTGCAAGAAAAACAGCTACACTGACCTGCGTCATTGAGTCTCCCATTGCAGTTGATGTGTGAGATGACTAAAAGAAAGCACAGTGTCTTCATTAAGAGACATTTGAGCTCCCAACTCCTTTGTCACGAGCTCAAACAGCAGGTGGAGACACTGTGGCACACACACACGCTCAAGTTTAGCAGTTATGTGAATAGTCTGTTCAGAAAGGCAGTCACACTGTTTCTTAAGGGCTTGGAGGAAGAAAGGGAACAGGTGATTACCAGGCTGTCCAAGAGAAGCAGGCAGGTTGTGTAGGTCTGGCTCGCAAATTTGTTTCTTCCATTCTGGAGGCTGGTGAAGGCATTGGTTCCTCAGGGGAGTGCAATCAAAGCCATGTTTATGGCACACTGAGCCATGTGGATGTACACAAGAGAATAAAGAAGAAAGGAAGAGTGCTAACAATTGGGGATTCATTAGTATAGGCGTCAATGATACTCTGGTATACTATGTTGCTTCCTTGGTGCACAAAGAGGAATTGAGAGAAAATAACTGGTTGTCAATATAAAGGAGTGTCTCAATTTTTTTTCTACAGTATACAGTAGATATATAGTAATAGACAGATAAAGGGAAGATTAAGGCTGATTAGGGATTTATACCTGGAGGTAGAGGCTTGGCTGAATAATTTGCAGCCATCGTTACCAAAGAGGGAGATACTATCCAAGCCATAGAGACAAAAAAGGAAGCTCTATCACTGTCAGGTATTCAAAATGATAAGATGTAGTGTTGAATAGACTGTTGGTCCTCACAGTTGATAAATCACTGGGAGTGGATAAGATGCATCCAAGGATTTGAAGGAAGTGAGACTGGGAATTGTATAAGCTCTCATCCTTCCATTCACTTGAGGGAGGTGCCAGAAGACTCGAAAATTATACATGTTACAGCCTTGCTCACGAAAGATTAAGAATATAAGCCCAGCAAATTTCAGACCAGTTAATTTAACTTCAGTGGTCAGGAAGCTTCGAGGAGATAATTTATCCGGTTGGAATAGTAGTCACATGGAATAACATGGATTGATTAGGAAGTGTTAGCATGGGCTTCTAAGGGGAAAATCACATTCAATTAATTTAATGGAGTTTTTTGAAGATATAACAGAAAGGGTCAATGAGGGTAATCCTGTTAAGTTGGTGTACATGGACTTTCAGATAGTATTTGATATATTGTCACACAATAGACTTGTCAAGAAAATTATAGGTCATGGAATAAAAGGGTCAGTGTCAATATGAATTTTTGCTAGGTTTTGGAAAACAGAATGGCCAATGGATACATTTTGTGTAGGAGGAAGGTTCGCCAGAGATCAGTATCGAGACCTCGCTATACAATAATAATCTAGATATTGGGGTGCAGAGTTCAAGGTTTGCTGATGACATAAAACATAAAACTTGAGAGAACTGTAAACTATCTGGAAGACAGTATAGAATGCCAAAAGTATATCGACAAGTTGGTAGAATGGATGGACAGGTGGCAGATGAGGTTCAATGAAGAGAAATAAGAGATGATACATTTTGGTGGAAAGTATATTGAAAGACAATATGAATTTGGAGCTACAATTCTGAAAGACATACAGAACTGGGGATACCTGGACATATATATATACACAAATCATTGAAGGCTTTAGGAAAAGTAGAGAGCAATAAGTAAAGCACATAGTATCCTTAGCTTTATTAATAGGGTCCAAAGACGTGAAGGCGATGTATAAGGCACTTGTTAGACCTCAGCTGGAGTATTGTGTACAGTTGTCAGTGCCACATTACATGAAGGATGAAAACAAATTGAAGAATGTGCAGAAGTGATTTATGAGCATGCTTCCAAGCGTGAGAAACTTTAGTTATGATGATATATTAAAGAGGTTGGAACTATTTCACTTGGAGGAAAGGAAACAAGAGGAAATCCAATAGATTTCTTCAACATCATGAGCATGCTGGCAGGGGTAGAAAGGGAAAATCTGGCCCTGCTTGTAAAAGGAACAAGAATGAAAAGGCACTGAGTTAACATGAATTGCAAAAGAATCTAAAATCTTATGAGAAAAATCATTTTCACCCAGTAAGTCGTCAGAGCATGGAGAGTGCTGTCTGGAAGTATGTGGAGGTAGGATCAGTTGAGACATTCAGGAGTGTGTTAGGTCATTATTTAGACTTAAAAAATGTAAAAAAGAACGCATTGAAGCAGAATTTTGGCACTATGTAATAATGCTTGCTTGAAGATCTGGTGCAGGCATGACAGGCTGAATGGCCTTCTCCTCAGCGGAATAGACTGCTGTAATTCTGTAAAGGCATACAGAAAGTTTGCAAACTATTGAGTGAGCGATAAGAAAGTCAAGTGGCCTACTGACATTCATTGCAATGGGGCTGGAATAAAAAACACCGAGGTCTTGTCGCAAACTTACAGGACATTGTTAAGACAACGTCAGGACCATGAAGTGAAGTTTCCATTTCAAATCCACGGAGAATATACTTGCCCTTAAAGGCAGTATAGAAAAGGTTTACGAGTTCAAGGTAAGCAGGTTGGCCCAATGTGCATACCTATATATGACTATTACCATGACCATATGACTATTATATGACCCCAATATATGAATATATTGGGTCAATACTCTTTTGAGTTTAGATAGATCAGGGGTTCTATAATTTAAATACATAAGAATATAAATGATTGTGACAGCGTAGACACTGAAAAAGTTGTTTCCCTTGCTTGGGGAATCTACTGCACACAAGCAAAGCATTAGGATAAAGTGCGACCATTTTGGATTCAGACAAAGAGAAATGGCTTTACATGAAGGGTGTGAACCTTTGGAATTCACTATCCATGAAGGCTGTGAATAATCATTCATTGAATGTATTCAAATTTAGGTTGATAGCTAGACATTCAGGAAATTAAGTGACATGGGGATAAGGAAAGGAGTTGCTATAGATGATCAGCCATTATGTTATTGAATAGCAAGCTGTTCAGGTAAATGGATGGCTCACTCTTATTCTGATTTCTTATGTTCTATTTAATCAGAAACTTGGCACTACAGTTCAGATTAGGAACACTTTCTAATGTTGCCACATTAGACTGCAAATAACTAAGTGATTTGTTATCCTAATACTGCAATAAGTGGCACTGTTGATCTATCCTCTATTTGTTATAAAAACATCTATACTCAGTCAAGAGTTAGCTTCCACCCATAGTGCATTACAAGGACAAATAATGTAGATACAAAAGGTACGCACCTTCTTCAGTCATTCAAACGAACCAAATAAATTTGCTTAACTTCCTCATAGCATTTTTTTCCAATTAGGTATCAAATACTGGTAACTTTATACTGAAAACAGGTACAAGCAAGGTTTTAAGTCAAAAAACATATTACTTTATCACTGATGATTAATTGGGGAATATCTTTAACTTAACCCCAGATATATAAATGGCTTTGCAGATTAGACACATATTACAGAGAATGTCCACATTTATTCCAGTTGGTTTAAGTTTTCTTACCAGTAAACATCGACAATCTACCCACTGTGTCCTACATCTGAAATATGTAAGTATCTTTTGTAATTTTCATTTACTTTCTTCATTATTCTGCCACATCCCTTTAGTTGCCCATCCCAAAATTCACATGCATGTTCAAATCTTTATTTAGTTGCTGCAAGTTATTATGCAAATACATTGGAAACAGATGCTTGCAGCATTTTGCAAATCTGGCTATATTCACACCATCTCCTAGCCATTCAGGAGTAAATTATTTCATTCTGAACAAAACCCTAGCCAATGTTTGGAGGATAAAATGAAGAATTAAAATGTTGATGAAATATTTCCACAATATCGCTCTTGTTCTGCTTTCAATATTTCCACTTTTAGTAAACAAATGCCTGACAATTCGAGGAACCTGGATTCAATTCCAACCTTGGGAGACAATCTGTTTGGAATTTATACAGTCTACCCCTGCCTGCACAGCTTTCCTCCAGGTGCTCCTGTTTCCTTTCACAGTGCAAAGGTGCGCAGGTTACATGGATTGGTCATGCTAAATTTCCCATAGTATCCAGGGATGTGCAAGCTAGGCAAGATTAGGCACGGGAAATGCAGTGTTACAGGGATAGAGTAGGAAGATGTGTCTGGATGGCATGTTCTTCTTAGGGTCGGTGTGGACACGATAGGTCGAATGGCCTTCTTCCACACTGTAAGAACTCTATGATTTAGTTCTATGAAATGGTTCTACCTACGTCATAAAACCTTTAGCACCGACAGCGTTTTGTAATACATGACATGGTCACTTGTGAAATGTGGAATATTGGTTTTATTATGCAAGCTTCTGTTAAATTTATTTTGTAACATCTGGTATTATGAGTCAACAAAGCGATATACAAAAGGAGAAAGTTTTAACAAATCAATTACTTTCACAATAATAGTAAGTTAATCAACATATTCAGAAGTCACATGGCACCAGGTTATCGTCGAACCCGTTTATTTGAAATCACAAGCTTTTGGGGCACTGCTCTTCTGTCAGGTGAAGGGCCAGTGCCTGGAAAGCTTGTGATTTTGAATAAGCCTCTTGAACTATAACCCCTGTGTTGTGTGCCTTCTGATTTGTCCACACCAGTCCAACAGCGGCACCTCCACATCATAGTTAATCAACATAGGGCACGCATGCGAGCTCTGTTTGAACTAATTTACTTGATCATGCTATATTCCTTCTCATAGTAATGGGCTTTGATGTGCAAACATATTGGCCCAGATTTTATGGCGCCTGGTACTGTCGATTGCTATTCTGACAACTGGCTATAGACTTTTCCCAGAGTTTGAATGGAAATTTGCTGTCACTGGGTGTATCCACCTGTGCATTTGACCTGTTGGGTGCCCAGTACACAACACTTCACACCACGTTTGAGCACGACGAACAATTACAAACGCAATTACTCTTCACCTGGTCAGTTTCAGGATTTCTCGCTAAAACACTAAGGACAGAATTAAATTACCAGATGGAGCTGAGTTTGGATGTGAGTGGGTAGTTTGAAACCCTGAAAAATGTTGTTGCTCAGGATTCCAATCCTGAATAATTTTGAGTTTTACCAGATAAGCTCAGAGGTAAGCCATCAATGCTTACAGAGCTCCAGGTTTGGAATTAACGTATTCAAAGAGGCAATGATCTGAGGATTTACTCCAGCTCTGATTACACCACAAATGCTCAGGTTTCTTGAGCTGTGTGGTGCTTGCTACATTGCAACAAGTTGAGAGCACAGTGGAGACTGCTTCTTCAGTGAAAATGACAGGCTGGGAAGGCTTCAACCCTCGATACTGAATAGACGTAGCCCTCCCTGTAGGTGAGTGCTTGTTGCTCGGAGGACGTATTCTGTGAGTGCGCTCTTAATGCCAAAGGTGTTGTCCAAATCCTTGGAAGTTTAGGAATTTATTCACATTGACCCACACTGCCCTTCTCTCAGCCTTCTGCATGGCATGGGAGCAGGATTTGGATCTTTGCTGAGGAACAAAAGAAGGATTAACCCTGGCAGCATATAGTGCTAAACAGGATCAGTTGTGGATACAGAAATTCAATACAAAGGAGGAAAGTAGTTACAAGCAAAGGATCAACTCCCTTAACATGTGTGAGCACATCAAGAGGCTCAATCATTCATGGCAAGACATTGTTCACATCTGCAGTCTCCTGGGAGAAGACCCACTGGACCTGGTGGCAGTGGCCATCAATGTGTCTGCCGTCTGAGGTGCTCCCCAATCTCCAACATAATTGTTTCTCTAAAGACTGGGTGTGTTTTCTTCTCAAACAGAGAGACAAGACATTGCATAAGAGTTGGATTGTGTGGAAATGGACAGGGGGAGAGGACGATGTTTCTGGAGGGTAGCTATGAGACATAGATGAAAAATGACACAAAGGCATGGATGCATGCACATTTTGTTCACTTAACAGTGGATTTGAGAGGCTCCTGGAGAGAATGGAACTGTGAGGTATGCTGATAAGAGATGTATCGATAGGGGAGCACGATGGAAGTCAGACTACAAAACTGAAAAGGTTTTTCAATTCACTTTGCCTTCCCTCCTGAGGTCCGAGATTCTCTTGAATTTTGATTCGAGTCTCAAACTCACAATGCTCACTTTCTCAGCCATTTTCATCTGCTTGCTGAGGTAGAGAGACCAACTCTTTCCACTCATCCTTGATGTACAAAATCTTAGCTATTAAGTACTATGTAATAAATATTGCTAAAAGAAGATGAGAAGTTGAAGCTTTTCATCTTTCATCAGAATTACAATACAAGAATCAGATTTGAGAAAGGAGAGAACAAGGTGTAGATCTGGATGAACACAGCAGGCCAAGCAGCATCAGAGGAGCAGGAAAGCTAACGTTTCAGGTCTAGACCCTTCTTCAGAAATGCGGGAGGGGCCATGGGTAGCTGTATGGGTCCAAGCTATGCCCGCCTCTTTGTAGTTTGCGTGGAACAAGCCCTCTTCCGGAGCTACGCTAGCCCTATTCCCCCCCATATCTTCCTCCGTTACATTGATGGCTGTATCAGCACCGCCTCATGCTCCTATGAGGAGCTTGTACAATTCATCTACTTCATTCACACCTTCTGTCCCGATCTTAAGTTCACTTGGACCATCTCCGGCACCTCTTTCTCCTTCCTAGACTTCTCTGTTTCCATGCCTGGCAATCACCTGGAAACCGATATCCATTTCAAGCCTACTAACTCCCACAGCTACATAGAATACAACTCCTCTCACCCACATTCCTGCAAAAGTGCCACTATTCCCAATTCCTCCGCCTCCACCACATCTGCTCCCGAGATGAGGCCTTCCACTCCTGGACATTTCAGATGTCCTTGTTTTTCAAGAACTCCAACTTCCCCTCCACAGTGGTCAAAAACATCCTCGACTGTTTCTCTCACATTTCCCACAACTCATCCCTCACACCCCCTCCCCACAATAACAACCAAAACAGAATCCCCCTCGTCATCATGTGCCACCCCACCAACCTCCAGATCCAACGCATCAACCTCCGACACTTCCGCCATCTGCAATCTGACCCCACCACCAAAGGCATTTTTTCCCTCCACACCTTTTTCTGCTTTCCAGAGGGACCACTCTCTCCATGACTCCCTTGTCCGTTCCACACTCCCACTAGCCCCACTACACCCAGCACTTTCCCCTGCAACCGCAGGAAGTGCTACACCTGCCTCTACATCTCCCCCCCTCACCCCCATCCCAGGCCCCAAGAAGACCTTCCACATCAAGCAGATGTTCACCTGCACATCTGCTAGTGCGGTATACTGTATCGATTGTTTCCGATGTGGCCTTCTCTACGTCGAGGAAACCAAGCAGAGGCTTGGGGACGAAACACCTATGCTCAGTTCGCAACAAACAACTGCACCTCCCAGTCATGAGCCATTTCAACTCCCCCTCCCACTCCTTGGACAACATGTCCATCCTGGGCCTCCTGCAGTGCCACAATGATGCCACGCGAAGGTTGCAGGAGCAGCACCTCGTATTTCACTTGGGAAACCTGCGGCCCAATAGTATCAATGTGGACTTCACAAGCTTCAAAATCTCACCTCCCCCGGCCATATCCCAAAACAGCCCAGCTCGTTCTCGCCTCCCTAACCTGTCTTTCCTCCCACCTATGTACTTCTCCCACCTCAAGCCCCACCCCCATGTCCTACCTACTAGCCTTATCCCACCTCCTTGACCTGTCCATCCTCCCTGTACTGACCTATCGCCTCTCTTACTCCCCACCTACACTCACCTGCACTGGCTCCAACCCCTCCTCTTTGACCTGTCTGTCTCTTCTCGTTTATCTTCTCCTTTATCCATCTTCTATCCACCTCCCCCTCTCTCCCTACTTATTTCAGAATCCCCTTCCCCTCTTCCATTTCTCAAGAAGGTTCTAGATCTGAAACATCAGCTTTCCTGTTCCTCCGATGCTGCTCGGCCTGCTGTATTCATCCAGTTTTACACCTTATTAGCTCAGATTCCCCATTATTGGCAGTTCCTACTATCTTTCTGAGAAAAGAGACACCATTTTATATGGTTTGAGAAGAAAGAACTGATGGGTTTGGCAATCATTGGCATTGGAGATGCACAAGAACAGTTAAATGTCAACATTAATTCTTTTAGCAGGCTGTTAGGCTTGGTTTACTCAATGTGTTGCCATGGGATGCAGCAGAGCTTGGCAAAATCCACGATCCTTGTTTATTTGAAATAAAGTTGCAACACATGTATAAATTCTTTTTATCTACGTAAAACAGTTTCCTGCACATTTATGCATGCAGCTTATAGCACGTGTGGGACAATTGATGATGATCTGAAATCAGTTTCTAGTGTAACTCTTATACAATAGGAGTGATTTAATGAATGGCTTCCAAAAGCAAGATCACATCTCATGGTGGATAAACTTTTCTGAGGCTTGCAAGCATGGATTGGTTAATCATGAACAGCATTCTGCTGAAGCAAATTGTCAGTGGGATATGTTGTTTGATGTGGTCTGACAGTCATCAGGACACACTGCGTACTTACTTGGTATCACAACGGCCCTGGAAACTCATCTATCACATCACCCATTTGTGCGGTAGGTAAAATATCATTTTTGTGTTGACAATAGCATCCTATAAGTGGAGAAAAGCCCTCATGGATTTTGTGCATAGCAGCAGAATGAGACAGTCAGCTTCATCATTATTCATTTTTTTGTGCATCTTCCCTTTCCATAGCAAAAGAGATTGACACAGCATTGCTTGGGGCTAAACGTGGTGGATTCGTGAGTTTCCACAATATACAAGAGTGGTGATATGATCAGTGTATCCATTATTTTGACCTGTCTGTCTTGCCTGGACTGACCTATCCCCTCCCTACCTCCCCACCTATACTCTCCTCTCTACCTATCTTCTTTTCTCTCCATCTTCGGTCTGCCTCCCCCTCTCTCCCTATTTATTCCAGAACTCTCACCCCATCCCCCTCTCCGATGAAGGGTCTAGGCCCGAAATGTCAGCTTTTGTGCTCCTGAGATGCTGCTTGGTCTGCTGTGTTCATCCAGCTTCACACTTTATTACCATCATTATGCAGGATTGTTTTGATAGTCTTCAACTTAGTGTCAAGCTTACAAGGTCAGCTTGACAATAAGCTTAATCTTGTAACACATGGGTTCAGCAGGAATCCAATCACGTATATTGACTGGTCAATGTATTTAAGAACGCAATTTCAGGCTTCTCAAAAAATATATTGAGGGAGTGTAACTCATTTGATTGTACCATTTAAATGGAAAATCTGGATGCAGGATAGAGTTTATTGAACTGTATAAATACATTTATTGATGCGCCTATGGAGTGTAATGTTGTAAATATGTCATCTACACATCAAAACTATGTAAGTGGAGAAGGTTAATGGACTTTTCCTCCAAGGTGGACTTGTCATGGTAATAAACAAAGATGTTAGGAAGAGAGATTGGAAAGACTGGGGTTGTTTTCTTTCAAGTAGAGGAAACGCCTGAGGAATGTGATTAAGATGCATAAAATTGAGGGGCATTGACAGGGTAGACATGAGGAAACATTTCCCTTTCGATGAAGGGATCAAAGACCGTGGCACAGATTTGATGTAAAGATTAATAGGTTTTGAGAAGATGCGACAAATTTCTTTTTCACCCAGAGAGTGCTGGGCGTCTGATTCTCACTGCCTGTCGATGGTAGAAGTAGAAGTCCACATTTCAGAAATATGTAGATGCGCACTTGCAAAGTCAGGGCAAACAAGGCTGTGGGCCAAGTGTCATAGAGTCATTGAATTACACAGCATGGAAACAAACCCTTTGGTCCAACTCATCCATGCTGCCAGATTTCCTAAACTGATCCAGTCCCATTTGCCAGCATTTGGCCCATATCCCTCTAAACCCTTCCTATTCAAGTACCCATCCAGATGCTTCTTAAATGTCATAATTGTACCAGCCTCCGCCGCTTCCATACAAGCACGAATCTTTTGCATGAAAAAGTTGCCACTGAGGTACCTTTTAAATCTTTCCCCTCTCACCTTAAACCTATGTCCTCTAGTTTTGGACTCCCCTAGCCTGGAAAAAAGGACTATTCACCCTATCCTTGCCCCTCATGATTTTATGACCATTTAAAAGGTCGCCCCCTTGGCCTCTGGTGCTCCAGAGAAAAAAGCCCCAGCCTATTCAGTCCCTCCCTATAGCTCAAACCCTCCAATCATAGCAACATCTTTGCACTGGAACATGGGATTAAAATCTTTAGATGCTTGTTTTTTTGACCACTGTAGACTCTGTGTGCCGAATAATATTTTTTTTGTGCTGTCGACATCTATGGCTTTAAAAGCTGAGCCTCAAGGGGGTTCCATGGTAATGCTATGTAGTTGGATGGATGTGGTGTCATTGAAATTGAACAGAACCTCGCAAGGTACTGAGTTCCTCAGTTTGATGAACACAGATTCAGACACAGACAATGCATCCAGTTTGCTATGATATGATGACATAATTGTAGGGGTTAATGGCTTCCTACGTATACTGGAAAATAAGCTGACAGTGTGTAGAGAACATGGACATGCTGTTGCCCCCAGTATGTAGGTCATGTATGATCTTATGATCTTAGCCAATGAGAATGACTCTTTCATTGCCAGTGGGAATAACCCTTTAGAAGTGATTTCAACAGCTCACATAACCATTTGGTCAACTGATATTGTGCAGAGCCAATCACAGATAAAAACATAAGACCATAAGAATGATATGCAGGAATAGGCTATTCAGTCCCCCAAGCCTGACCCACCTTTAGCAATATTACAACTGATCTGCCAAGGCCGCAGCTCATCCTACATGCTAGCTTAGCATAACCGTCAACTCCCTGACAATTTTAAAATCTGTCTACCTCCACTTCAAATATTTTCAGTATCGAGAGCCGCCCTGTGTGGACAATCCCAGACATTTAAGAAAGTCCGGGATAAGACATTTCTGTGCATTTCAATCTTAAATGCATATTCCCTCATTCAGTAACTACATTCGTTCGTTCAAGATTCCCCATCAGTGGAAACAACATCTCAAATTCTACCCTGACAAGCCCCCTCATATTAAGATAAATAATTTCATTAAGATTACCCTTCGTTTTTCCAAATTTTAATGAATAAAGGCTTAATCTGTTTATCTGTCCTTGATAAGCACATCTCTTAAATCTAGGAATTAGCCTTAGAAGTTCTTTGGAATAGCCTTCAATGCCAGTATAAGCTTTTTTTAAAAAAAAATGTAAGGAACAACCACTATGCAGTGCCCCAAATGTAAGGTCTCACAATTTCTTATGTGAAACTCCATCTGCTAGGTTTTTGTCCACTCATATTGACTCTCTATACCCTCTTGCATATTCCTTATGTACTTGTCACAATATGTCCTCCCACCCATTTTTGTATCATCAGCAAATTTGTATCCATTGCACTTTGTTCCCTCCTCCAAGACACTAATTTTGATCTTAAATAATTGAGTCTCTATGATGGATGTTTGTGCCACACCACTAGTTAGTCTAGTCTATCGACCTGAAAAAAAACTCTTAATCATAACTGTCTGTCTCCTGTGTGTTAACTGATGTTCAAATTATGCTAACATATTACCTCGAATACTGTGAGTTCCCATCTTGTACCACAAATACCAAGAGGTCTTATTGTATACAATAGATGGATTAAGATGTGAGAGTACATTGCTTTTATCTGTCTTGAGTAGCTCACACAAACATGAATGTTGTGAACTATGAGGCTGAGTCCTACCCAGTACGTCACCAGGCAGTTTATTACCCTTACACAAGTCCAGGAGGCACATTTGCAATTGTCCTTGATGTGGCTGTTGTTTGTGTGTAGTTGCAGGAATTGTAGGTACAACCATTATCAAGCACATTTTGCATTTTGATGGAATAATGTGATACATGATTTCCAGTGACAGTGTGATGCCAGGTATGTAGGTCATATTTTTTTTGAGATGGCCATTGCTTGAGATGGTCATTGACTGCCACTTGTTGGTTACTTGCCACTTAGCAGCACAAACTTTCACATAACTGAACCAGCCCTAACTCTCTTTACCGCCTTTACTAGGTAATTAATTATTGCATGAGTTTCAAAGTCAAATCTGTCACAGAAATTTTGTAACAAGCTCTGATTTTCCACATTTAATTGCCCAAGCCTATATTCTGGAAGTTGCTGTCTGATTTTGCCCATAATAATGGCTATTAGGCAGCTAAGCTCACCATTATTGTATATATATATGATGAAGATCAATCAGTTCTGACTTGGAATCATTTCAAATTTTTATTAAATTTCCTTTATCAAGACTGGCAAATTAAAGGTGAGGAGCACTTCTCAAGTTATTTTGCTAACTAGGAAGCTGTTGGGTTTCCATTAACATAGATCTGACAGCTTGCAGTCTTTTAATCCTCTGAAAATATCTCAATTTCTAACACCTATCGCAAGTACTTGAGCGCAAGCACAGTAAAGTGTTTGAACAAGAATGATTTTCTAACATCTTTCTTATGGTGACAAGCCAAAAGTAAATTAGTCCATCCCTATCAACCTTGATATATTGATCAACTCCATTTGAAATTCACGCAAAGCCTGAAAATGACTAACGGCCATATGCTGAATGAACAGTTATTCCTTTCTATGAAGTACCTCAGTTTAACACACACACGTGCTGTTAGCAAATAAGCAAGTGAACACCTTATTAAATTTGCTGAAAGAAATATCATGTTAATGAAGTGAATCTTCTTCTATTGGTATTCTCACTGATGATTTTTAGGCTAAATCCTAAGCAGACTTCGATAGTACTGCCATTTATGATATTGTCCAGAAAATATCCATTTCCAATAACTTTCATATTTTATCAAAATTGGTTAGAATTTCAAAGTTTCATTCATTCACAGAATGTGAACTAGTCCAACATTTATTGTCCACCTCTCATTGCCCTTCAGAAGCTGATGATTCAAGCTACATTCGAGTTCATGTAGCATACATACATCAATGGTGATGTTAAGAATGATATTCCATAATATTAAATCAATGACAATGAAGAAACAGCAACATTCCAATGATTGTCAGGATAGTAGGAGTGGAAGGAAATGTGCCAGTATGGCATTCCCATGCCTTTTCCTTCTAGGTGCTAGAGGCTGCAGATTTGGAAGATGCTGTCAAAGGAGACATGCTGAGTTATAGCAACGCATCATGGAGTAATGAAGTACCCTGTTTTTTTTAACAGGTCTTTTTGGGTCAGAAATTTATGCATAAGTAGTAAATGTTTAGCAAACATTTTATAAATGAAGAATAAACATTTGAATTTAATTTCCATGGTGTCTCTTAAGAACGCAAAGTATGGCCTGGATTCCTGCCTGATCAATTGACTTCCTCCTCATCAGACACATTACAATCAGAAAGACCATGCTATTAATAGACCATGATTGAAGTGAGATCATACTAATTAAATGAGCAATGTACATGCAATAAAGTTTTCAAACCATATTATCTGTTGTTCTTTATTGAGTTTTGCAACTCTTTTTATACATACAAGATTAGCAACTCATTTTGAAAATATATTCTACTTCTGTTGGAGCCAAAGATGTCGGTTTTCATTATCTGGATCTTTAAACAGTGGGAATGTTAGCCAAAAACAGCTTTTCACTTGTCCTTGAGCTAAGTTAAAAATCAATTAGAATAAGCCGTCAAATAAATGTGTGCCATTCAGCAACACCATGGATAATTTGTAGTTATAAATTGTTCGATTTTGAATTCCTGCCAGTGACAGAAAAAATTATGCTTATGGCATCCAAACAAAACTTGGCGTTTTGCACTGAAACTGATGTAATTTGCTTTGAAATGTGTTAACTTTGAACCCTAGGCAAAAATTAAAGTGTTCCAGAACAGGTAGTAATATACTATTATTAATTTATAGTCAATATTCTGTAAAGTCTTTAAAGGAAGGCTGGTAAAAGCAACATCATTTGAAATCTCTTTAATAAATTTCATTTGTGATAGCACACTAGTGTGGAGAGACCCAGTGATAGGATCACCCCAAACAGTGACACATGTAATGAATTTTCTTTTAACAAAATCATTTTGGTGCATTATTTTCAATTATCATATTCAAGTTGATGCAAGTGCAATAGTCATATGGGCTAAAATGTGGTTTGGCATTTGTGGTGTTATTGGCAGTGAAATCATCAGTACTTACCATAATTACTCCACCAACAGCAACATCTGAAGTTTCAAGAGGTAGTTGTTTGGGATTCAGTGTTGTCTTGGAGGCTGGGGTGTTGAGGTTCCCCTGGAATTTAAACCACAAGTGATTAATTGGCCTGTGAAAGCCTTCACTTTTGAGCTGTGATTGCCAATTTATGAAGTTGTAGCTTGTTGAATAAGGTTTAACTGGTTTTTAACAGTGTACAAAATCCTAAGTACTGTTAAACAGCATCAGCAGCCTAAAAAACTAACTTTATCTTTGTGGAATATTACATTTATCCCATATGATGAGATATCCACATATCTTTAACGTTTTTACTTCAATGCTTTGTTAATTTTCTCATTAGCTTCTAAGTCAATCCAACCAATTTCATGTATTTTGCTACCTGAAAGTTTAAATTAAAATTGGAGGATAATCAGTGCTCTTTCATCCTGGTTTACTGTCTATGACCTACTTCAATGTAAATGACTGCTCATTCTACTTGCTAACATCATTGCTGCTGGAAGCTGGAAGATCCCATTGACTTGATAGCAGATTGAAGCTGCCATCAGGAAAGGGGAATCTGTGCCACAAAGATTGACATATTATGGAAAATCTCCATAGTCAATGAATCGCAGAATCAATACATTGTGGAAGCAGGCCATTTGGCCAATAGAGCACAGAAACAGAAGCTTTGGTCAAACTCACCCATCCCGACCAGATGTCGTAAGTTATTCTCAACCCATTTGTCAGCATTTAGCCCATATCTTTCCAAATCTTCCTATTCAGCTAACCATCCAGATACCTTTTAAATGTTGTAATTGTTCTAGCCTCCACCACTTCCTCTGGCATTTTGTTCTATACATGTACCACCCTCTGTGTGAAAAAGTTACCCCTGAGAACCCTTTTAAATCTATCCCTTTTTACCCTAAAACCCATGCCCTCCAGTTTTGGACTCCCCTACCCTGGACAAAATACCATGATTATTCACTCTATCCATGTCCCTCATGATTTTATGAACTTCTATAAAGTCACCCTTCAGCTTCTCATGCTCCAGAGAAAATAACCCCAGCCTGTTCAGCTTCTCCCTATAGCTCAAACCCTCCAAACCTTGCAAAATCCTTTTAAATCTTTTCTGAACCCTTTCAAGTTTCACAACATCGTTCTTGTAGGAAGGAGACCAGAATTGCAATACTCCAAAAGAGGCCGAACTAATGTTCTGTACAGCTGCCACATGACCTCCCAACTCCTCTACTCAATGCACTGACCAATAATATCAAGTGTGTCAAACTCCTTCTTCACTACCCTGTCTACCTGCAACTCTACTTTCAAGGAATAATGAACCTGTACTCCACAGTCCCTTTGCTTGGCAACACTCCACAGGACCCTACCATTAAGTATTTAAGTCCTGCTCTGATTTACTCGGCCAAAATGTAGCACCTCTCATTTATCTAGATTAAATTCCATCTGTCACTCCTTGGTCCATTGGCCCATCTGGTCAAGATCCTATTGTACACTGAGCTGACCTTCTTCACTGCCCACTACATCTCCAATATTTGCATCATTTGAAAATTTACTAACCATACCTCCTATATTCACTTCCAAATCATTCAAATAGATGACAAAAAGCTGTGGGTCCAGTACCAATTCCTGTGGCACATCACTGGTCACAGGCCTCCAGGCTGAGAAACATCCCTCCACCACCACCCTCTGTCTCCTACCTTCTAAGAAATTTTGTACCTAAATGGCTAATCCTCCCTGTAATCCATGTGATCTAACCTTGTTAACGAGTGTAACATGCAGAACTTTGTTAAATGCCTTACTAAAGTCCATATAGACAACACCCACTGCTCTGCCTTCACCCTTTGGGGGCGGCACGGTGGCTCAGTGGTTAGCACTGCAGCCTCACAGCGCCAGGGACCCAGGTTCGATTCCAGCCTCGGGCAACTGTCTGTGTGGACTTTGCACATTCTCCCCGTGTCTGCGTGGGTTTCCTCCGGGTGCTCTGGTTTCCTCCCACAGTCCAAAGATGTACAGGCTAGGTGGATTTGCCATGCTAAAATTGCCCGTAGTGTTCAGGGGTGTGAGGGTTACAGGGGGATGGATCTGGGTGAGATGCCGCAAGGGGCGGTGTGGACTTATTGGGCCAAAGGGGCTGTTTCCACACTGTAGGGAATCTAATCTAATCTAATCTAATCTAATCAATACTCTTCGTCAAATCTTCTCCCCACTGACCTTCCAAAGAGCAACCTGACCAGACCCAAACCCCTGTCCTATCACCATCTCCTGCATTTCCCATGGCTAATCCACTTAGCCTGCACATTCCTAGACACTATGGGCAATTTAGCATGGCCAATCCACCTAACTTTCACATCTTTGGACAGTGGGAGGAAATCGAGGCCCTCAGAGCAAACCCAAGCAGACACAAGGACAATGTGCAAATTCCACATAGACAATTGCCTAACTGTGGAATTGATCCAAGGGCCCTGGTGCTGTGAGTCAACGTGTTGCCATTGAAGGATAGAAGAAACTAAAGTTGTGGAATTCCTCAAGGGTAATAGCAAAATTTTGGGTGTGGTGGTGTGTAAGTGGACTGGACATATTACTCAAGATGTCCTTCCCAAAGCAGTGTGTACTTAGCCAACGTCAACTTATACCTAAGTCGCACGCAAATCATACGTCACATAGCAGAATAAATAAATTAGAAAGAACAGACAAGTAGAAATCACATGAAGAAAGCAAGGAACTCACACCATACAAACTTTACTTAAGAACAAAAAATTATGCATTCAAGTCAACTAACCATTATTTTTGCACATTAGGCGCAGCAGGGGCTAAATTGGATAGGCCTCAAAAATGTGTCCATCAATGTAGTGCAGGCAGCATGCGACTTTGTGTTGCCTGCTCATTTCCATGTTTGTTGTGTGCAGCCAACACTAACTGCATTGTTCATTAACTGCGCAAATCAGCAGGAGGCCAAAAATCATACCTTACTCTCACCATTTAAAGCAAAGATTGCAGCTGGAGCAAGTGTTCAGAGCTGCAGAGAAAGTGAATCTGACTTGAGTCGCGGTGAAGAGCAGCACACAATGGGAGAAAGACTGCTCCAAAGTATGTAGATGCTGCACTTTGGTAGACCCGGTGGGAAATAAGAGAGATGCCCTTTATTCATATAGTGTCAGAAGACTTTCCAAACATTTGCAACAATGGCAGACAGAGCAGATTGTTGTGATGTTTAATGCAAGCAGGCAGGCAAACATTGTACAAGTAAGATATGAAAGTAATAAAAGGAGGAGGTGTGGCGGTAAGGCTTACAGAGAACCTTACAATATTGGGTGAGAGAAAATGTCTTGAAGGGGTCAAGGTCAGAGTCTATTTGTTTGGGGCTGTAACACAAATTATTGCTTCACTGGGTGTAATTTACAATGCACCAACAAGTTAGGAATTTATACAGGGGCGAAATTGCAGCAAAACGACAGAAACTTGCAAAAACTGTAGCAAACTGAGAATGGGGTGCTTAACTTATTCCAACATGGCCTGGACAACAGTATTGTGAAAACCAGGGTGCTGAAAGAGTTTCCAAAACATATTCAGAAAAATCTTATTGACCATTTTGTTTCTGGCCTAATGAGGAAAGAGGGATGTTTGGATCATCGGCCTGGGGAATCAATTCGATCAAGTGGATCAAATTTCAGTTTAGGCAGAATGGATCCATTAGACTTGCTTCATGTCTTTCTGTTCATTTTCCTCCTCCTCGTCCTCTCCATGTTTTGCTCCTCAGCTGCTCATTGTAAAGCCATTGGCAAAGGCTGACTCTCATAATGATGAGATTGTGCAGCATGCAGTCAGCTGTATGAATTTTGGTTCCCTTGTGTCCAGTGCGCCAGGGCTCTTCCTGACAAGCCCAGGTTAAGGAAGACATTCTGGAATTTTCCTAGCCCCATGAAGGTCTAAAGACTGGGGTGTGGCGCAGAACTCGGATAAAGATAGACCAAGGAACATTAGGTTCATTCCCCAACTTGTCCCGACTTCGAGGGGGATTTCACAGAGGCATGCCCATAGTGGCAGTGGCTATCCATCCCTCTGTTCATGAGAATGGGGTGGGAAGGTGGTCAACAATAAAATTAAAGGGACGAATAGTTTCTAGTTATACACACCAATGAAATATTATCGGAGGCTGATGGCCCCAGGGAGTCAGAAGCCCAGTAATAGAGCAAAGATAGTTTGACAATGAGATCAGAGCTCGATTATATAATTCAAAGTATCTATTTACAAAGGAGCAAAATGGTTGAAAATAACAAATCAGTGTCAGCTAAACTCAGTTGGATATATGTCTTCTTCATCTGATGTCCTCTGACATTCTGTCTCTTCATGGTCTTGTCCTTTGACATTCTGTCTCTTCATGGTCTTGGCCTCTGAATTGAGATGGACACACACCAACTTCTGAAAAAGTCCTGATTTTATGAGTTGATCAAGCAGCTGTATGGGCCATTGACAAGTCCAAGAGCAGGAAGGCCTAATTGCCAAATGCTGCTGGTCAATTAGACAACAACAACACCAAGAAGGTAGAACATCACCCACTAAACACAAGATCGCAGGGCAACCCAGGCTAGAGATAAGTGATAGCAGGAAGAGTTTCACCAAGTGGGAGCCATGGGAGACTCAGGGTTTTGGCATGTCAGTAGCAAGGACAGGAGAGTATCTCTCAGCCAGATCATGCTTCTCAATGCTAGATCGCCTCTTGAACAGTCATTGAGTATCTTTTATTGACAGAAACCAGCCTCACCCTCCCTTGCCTGCAGGAGAACACAAGCAATCCGTAATGGTTCATGTGTTGTGCTGATTACAGGCCAACAGGCTAGTTCATCAATGGGTTAATAGCTGTGAGAGCTTGAAGGGGCCTTTGATTGAGCATTAATTACTTGCAGAAGGGCCTCTTTTGGTGACTATAAGACGCAGGAGTAGAAGTAAGCTATTTATCCCATCAAGGCGGCTCTGCTATTCTGTCTTATGGCTATTTCTGCCAATCTGACTATCTCAATCTACACGAAGATTATTATCATCCATGATTAATGTTCTGCCTTTTTGTTATATGCTGTATTTATCTCCAGGTTTATTCTGTCTCACCATATAGATTGCTTACTTGTACCAGCATCTTTTATGTCTTTTATTTCTTACTTCCAGTCATAAGGATACTGCATCGTCCAAGTCAAGATCATTTCTTGCTAATGTACTCATTCCCCATCACCCTCTCTTTTCAACCTATCCTTTTAACAAAAAAAATACCACTGATATTTGTGTCCCAATGTTGATAATGTTGTGACCACACCTCCATAATGGCTATTAGATCATATCTAATAACAAGTATTTGTGCCATAAATTCATTAATTTTATTCAAAATGCTAATACATTTAAGTCAAGAGTTGTTAATTTTCCTTTTTTTTTCATTTTTTTTTGCCTTCGGACGTAATTTACTTTTTTTTCAATGTTTATACACTCTTCCTCTTTCTGTCCTAGTCTGGAAATCATCATTCAAATAGCAGCCCTGTAATGCTGTCATATCATTTTGCTTTATAAGCCTACATTTCCACTCTCCCAAAACCTACTTCACACTAATTAGTTGTTGCTAGGACACAGGTCCCAGTATACTTCCAGTGGAGGTGGATGGGCAGATCACCCTGGGGCCATCAGCCTCCTATAATAATTCATTGGTGTGTATAACTAGAAACTATTCATCCCTTTAGTTTTATTGTTGACTACCTTCCCCACCCCATTCTCATGAATAGAGGGATGGATAGCCACTGCCACTATGGGCATGCCTCTGTGAAACCCCCCTCGAAGTCGGGACAAGTTGGGGAACGAACCTAATGTTCCTCGGTCTATCTTTATCTGAGTTCTGCACCCCACCCCAACCATTGTGGATTTAGTCAGGATGAAAGGGAAAAGGTGATAGGGTCACCACCCACCACCATCCTTCCCAGTTTATTGACCTGCACACATCCAAGTCATTACTGAGAATAATAAACTACCCTAACTGTGGATATCAATCTTGTGGTACCTTCTTGCTCTGTCTTCTTCAGCGGCATCATATACTCTGCAATGGGGCTGTCAGCCATCTCACCCCTTGGTTTTTCTGACTGGCCCTGCCAGGTTCACCTGCCATCTGCTCTTTCCAATTGGATGGCAAATTCAGAAGAATTCCTGAAGAAGGTTCCCAACCCAAAACGTTAACTTTCCCGCTCCTCTGATGCTGCCTGGCCTGTTGTGCTCTTCCAGATGCACAGTGCTAGCTCTGACTCCAGCATCGGCAGTTCTTACTATCTCTGAATTCAGGGTCTGTCTCTTTTACAGCTCCTGTGGAAGGACACCACAGTGCACATCCAGTGTTAGGGCCTGCAAAATGTCCTCACTCTCCAAAAAAAAATGACATGAAATATCCAACCAACCATCCAACTATGACATGCATTATTTAAATGAATCTTCAAAAGCCACACTCTTTTATTTTGTTCAACCCCATGAAAGCCCTCTGAAAACAGAAGATTCAATGAAAATTGAGGCTTTCCCATTAGCTTATAAGCTCTCTTATTTATTGTTCTGCTGAATCATTATATTCTTTGAATGCCTCTGTTCTTGTACATCAGTCGATGAAAGCAAGCATACAGGTACAGCACGTAGTGAAGAAAGCTAATAGCATGCTGGCCATTATCACAAGAGGAATTGAGTATAGGAGCAAACAAGTTCTTCTGCAGCTGTACAGGGCCCTGGTGAGACCACACTTGGAGTATTGTGTGCAGTTTTGGTCTCCCAATTTGAGGAAGGACATTCTTGCTATTGAGGGAGTGCAGCGTAGGTTCACAGGGTCAATTCTCGGAATGGCGGGACTATCATATGTTGAAAGATTGGAGCGACTGGGCTTGTATACACTTGAATTTAGAAGGATGAGAGGGGATCTGATTGAGACATATAAGATTATTAAGGGATTAGACACTGTGGAGGCAGGAAGCATGTTTCCGCTGATGGGTGAGTCCAGGACCAGAGGACACAGTTTAAAAATAAGGGGTAGGCCATTTTGAACAGAGTTGAGGAAAAACTTCTTCACCCAGAGAGTGGTGGATATATGGAATGCTCTGCCCCAGAAGGCAGTGGAGGCCAAATCTCTGGATGCTTTCAAGAAAGAGATGGACAGAGCTCTTAAAGATAGTGGAATCAAGGGTTATGGGGATAAGGCAGGAACAGGATACTGATAGTGGATGATCAGCCATGATCATAATGAATGGTGGTGCTGGCTCGAAGGGGGCCGAATGGCCTACTCCAGCACCTATTGTCTATTGTATATTGTCTAATTCTCCTTTTATTATGCGGTGCCTAGAATTTCACAAATCTATTTTTCGACATAGCATTAGGGACCTTGTTAAAATCATGTTCCACTTCCTTTGTTGGATCACTTAAAGTCACGAATCACTTGTCCATAATCCTGCAAATTCCATGAAATCTTAGATTTTTGCTTTTGAGATAAAAATCATAGCCTAAGGATTTGAGTACGAGGAGAGGGAATAGGCAATTCAGCCCCCCGAGCCATTCTCCTCCATTTGATACAATCACAGCTGATCTTATTTAGGCCTCAACTCCACTTTCCTGTCCGCTCCTCTACTTTCCTTCCTGTAGTCTGCAGACAGCACGGAAACAGACCATTACATTCAACTCAACAAAGTGTGGAGCTGGATGAACACAGCAGGCCAAGCAGCATCTCAGGATCACAAAAGCTGATGTTTCGGGCCTAGACGAAACGTCCGCTTTTGTGCTCCTGAGATGCTGCGTGGCCTGCTGTGTTCATCCAGCTCCACACTTTGTTATCTTGGATTCTCCAGCATCTGCAGTTCCCATTATCACCATTACATTCAACTCATCTGTGACATTCCAATCTGATTTAGTCTCATTTACCAATATTTGCCCATAACTGTCTAAACCCTTCCTATTCATATGCCCATCCAAATGCCTGATAAATTGTTGTAGTTGACTATCGACTTAAATCAAAAGACAAAAATGTTGGCTTTGATAAGCTATTTCACCCAAAACAAAGCTTTACATGTTACAGTGAGTTTTTTTTATTCTTTCTTAACTTGGTGTCCATTCTGTGCCTTGCACTGCAGCTAAACTGCTGTTCAAGCCCCTCATTCTTCATTTTTGAGCTCAATATAATTCAAGTTAACTTTTGATTGAGCATCAAATTATGCCAGTTAAGCGGACTTTTATTTGAATCTCCAGTGTTCTTCCCTGTGAGGTAAATAATTATACTGGCTGTCACGAAACTACATAAAGTACTCAGAGCCCAAAAGTCAGAACATCACAGCCATAGTGACTTACACATGTTAACATCACAGTTTCACCATTTTAACAAATGCACCAAAGCAACATTCTGTGGGTTCGCCTGGAGAATCTGAAGATTAGATGACAATGTGCAGACAAAATTCAAACGAACTTGAGCTTTATATGTAATTAAGTGTTTTAAGCTAATTAGCTTATTTTTATTGGCTGCATTGCAAACATTCAGCTGCCTCATTGGTGTTGTCATGTTTGCAATTGTGAGTACTTGTCTCGACAGTGTGGATGAAAACACAGTAAATTAGACAAGCAAATGAAAATTCAGAAAGGAGAAATGGCTTGATAAAATAGCTAGAGAGTTATTCGCTAGCATGAACTAATTATCTCATCAACAGATTGATTCTGAGAATGTTAAGCTAGGTCATGCTTCGGGCTGTGAAGTTTAACGTGATGCTACTCTGGCTAAACATAAGGTAATGCCTCAAGACCTTTCAAAAATTCCACTATTAATAAGGAACAACTTTAGTCAGTTTAAATGGATTGAACGTTTCAAAATGCATAGGTAGTCTGATATTTGTCTGCACACATACACATATCATGCTTCCCTGGGGTGCCACTAATCTTTGAGGTGAGACAAGAAGCTTTTTTACCTAATCCGTTTGCTAAATTCTACAACTGAGCAACAATTAGATTGCGAGAATGCAACATGTAAATCAAAATAAGGAGAACTGCCAACTAAAGCAACACTTAACAGCAGCAAAGTATGGTTGGCCCTTTACATGAGGGTGACAGAACGAGTCATCCAAATGGTATGTGATGGAGGAGATATTTTGTATAATATTTCCACTTCAGTAGGAATCATAATTAATACACACCACACATGAGGGAACATTATAGATGTTTGAAGACTTTGCATGTTATTATGTGACATGAATAACAATCCTGCGACAATAAGTTTACATATATTAGGGGCCCAGGAGCTTTGAAAGTAGTTATAACGTACTTGGTCCATGGAGAATGTATTCAAGAATATTAAGGTAATTTAATAAGAATGCAAAGTAGCACTGACATACAAAGTTAATACAGAATGCAAGTATATTTTAGCATTTTATTCTCTTTTCTCATTTTTGGATAAGGGACAGGGCTCTATTATTGATACACATGGATCAAGTAAATGTTTTGATCCAAATGACTAAGACTTACAATTAAATTATCAACGCTATTCTTTCACCTGCAGAATCTACACTGAACCAATGTAATCAGCTGAATTTTAAAGTGCAATGGTTGTTAAAAAAATGCTGCAAAACATTTCCTTTTATGTTTAAGAGTGTTTGTTGGGAAAATTTGATTAATACAGCTGAAATTTGGTTTACCTCAAAAACATTTTTAGTCAGTGCCAATTGAGTACGTTCTCAATTCTATATTACTGAAAACAACTCAAACAAATGTACACTAAACTGATTTCCAGTTTGAGCTGTGAATTTCAAATTGAATAATTTATTGTCTCTTGTATTTTACAGTGAATAATACAGTGAGAAGCTTCAACTTATGCCACTATCTGGCAAATTTTGAATAGTTTGAGAATAAAAAGAGTATGAGCGGTTAGCACTGTTGCCTCACACCGCCGGGGACCGAGGTTCAATTCCACACTCGGGCGACTGCCTGTGTGGGGTTTGCATGTTCTCCCCGTGTCTGTGTGGGTTTCCTCCGGGTGCTCCGGTTTCCTCCCGCAGACTAAAGATGTGCAGGCTAGGTGGATTGGTCATGCCAAATTGTCCATTGTGTTCAGGGATATGTAGATTAGGTGGTTTAAGAGGGATGGGTCTGGGTGGGATCTTCTGAGGCTCAGTTTGGGCTTGTTAGGCCGTAGGGCCCGTTTCCACACTGCAGGGATTCTGTGAAGTCCACTGCTGCTGCCACCTCCAATCCCCAGGATTTTCCACGTCCATTGCCCCCACTGCCAGGAGTCCACTATCAATCTGCTCTTACAGCTGCACCAATGTCACCAAACAACCTGCCACAGAAAAGAAAAGCGGGAGGAAGAGAAAAGAAATAAAAAGAGCAGAAGTCAAAAGCAGAAGGGAGATGATGAGCCCTAGGCAAAAGCGCATATGCAGCCCTGCTACACCACCGCCATCTTGTGATTTGGGGCAGTGATCAATTTCATAGAACCTCCATTGTGTAGAAACAGGCCATTTGGCCCAATAAGTCCGCACTGACCCTCGGAGCAGCCACCCAGACCTATACCCCTATAATCCACCTCATCTACACCTTCTTGAACACTATGGGCAATTTAGCATGGCCAATCCACCTAAGCCTGCAAATTTTGGACTGTGGGAGGAAACTGGAGCACCCAGAGGAAACCCAGGCAGACATGGGGAGAATGTGCAAACACCACACAGGCAGTGGCCTGAGGCTGGAATCAAACTCCGATCCCTGATGCTGTGAGGCAACAGTGCTAACCATTGAGCGACCGTGCTGGCCACCATGAGTTATTCCTAGTTACTCTTTACACGAACGTCTTTCTAAAAGTACTCCAAAAGTAGGCACATTACAGACCAGTAAGAGGGCACAATTCAGGAAACTACCAGTGGTGATTAATACACTGTGGCCAGTACTGAGGGCTGGGCCAAGCACAGATGCATTGAACACCATTTGCACTGTAAACTCAGTCATTCACACTGATATGGTGGAGGCTGTGTGTGGAAAAATTGCACCAAAAAAAGGTAAATGTTTCCTTAAGAGAGAGAGGAGTGACCTGATTGAGTCCACAATCCCAACAGAGCACAGCATTGACAGAGAAAGACTGAACCACAAACACCATGAGCACAGCTCTCTCCTGGGTTTGGTAACATAACTGGTAAAAATATTCTATGGCTCTAAAGTCAAAAAGCTGCTAGGACCCAGCAGAAGCTGAATAAAAAAGTGGCAGTAAACAAGTAGAAATACCTTGTGGGTGATTTTGCAACCAGAACACTATATCCGGTAAGATTGGTGTGGCTCAGCACTAGCTCCTCTTATTTTTTTGTGACACATATAAATGATTCAGACTAAAATGTAGGGATGAATTAAAAATTAGTCGAAAGTTTAAGACTGAGGATTAATACTGTGACTGCAGTAAGATATCAATATACTGGTTGTATGGACAGAAAATGACATTGGTGAACATACAGAAAATTGAACAGATAGGTCCTGTACATAATAAGCAGGGCATACGCAAATCACTAATTACCACCCCATCAGACTAATCTGCCATCTCTTTACTATAATTGAGATGTTTCAATACTGCTATCAAACAGCACTTGCTTCGCAACTCACTGATGCTCACGAGTGCTGCCAGGTCCACTCTGCTCCTGACCTCATTACTGCCTTGGTTCAAACATGGACAAAAATGCTGAATTCCAGTGGTGAGGTGAGAGTGACAGCCTTGTCATAAAACTTGCTTTTGACCAGGTGTCGTTTGCAGGAGTCCCCACTGAAATGGAATAAATGCAAATCAGGGAAAACTCTCCATTGACTGGAGTCATACATGACAAAAATGAAGATGGTTGTGGTTGTTGGAGGTCAGTCATTTCAGTTCCAGAACACATCAGCAGCAGTTCCTCAGGGTAGTGTCCTAAACTCAACCATCTACATCTGTTTCATCAAAGATAGTTACTCACTATAAGGTCAGCAGTGAGGATGTTCCCTAAAAACTTCACAATGTTCACCACCATTTGCAACTACTCATATAGTGAATCAGTCCAAGCCTATGCAACAACATCTGAATAATATTTCAGCTTGGACTGACAAATGGCAGGTTACAATTGTGAAGCACAAATGCCAAACAATCACCACTTCCAACAAGAGAGAATCTAATCACTGCTCCTTGACATTTTATGGTATCACCATCAAATAATTCTTCTCCTATCAACATGCTGGGGGTCACCATTGATCAGGCACTGAACAGGTCAAGTTACATAAATATTGTGGCCTGAAGTGCTGGTCTGGGACAACAAACCTTGTAGCAAGTTACTCATCTTGATTTCCCAATACCTGTCCACAAGGCACAGTCAGGAGTGTAATGGAATGCTCCCCACTTCCCTGCATGAATGCAGTTCCAACAACACTGAAGAAGATTGACACTGACAAGATGCCACGCAGGAGGTAGCTAAATAAGAAAAGAGCCAATGGTGTTGTGGCAAGGCACTGGCATGGATAAAGGATTGACTGACTGGCAGAAGGCAGACAGAAGATTCAGGACAAAGACAGTAGAATGGCAGCCACTGACTAGTGACGTTCTGCAGTGGCCCATGTTGGGAACAAATCTATTCACCTTATACATTATTGATCTGGATGAAGGAACTGAAGGTATTGTTGCTAAGTTTGAAGGTGACACAAAAATACATGAAGAGGCAACTGCTGTTGGGGAAGCTAAGAGGCTGCAGAAGGGCATTGAGAGTAGGCAAAGAAGTGGCAGATGGAATACAATATGGGAAAATATGAGGTTATGCACATTGACAGCGGGTAGACTATTTTCTAATTGGGGAAAAATCTCTCGCACAAAAGGGACTTAAGAGTCTTAGTTCAGGGCTCTCTTAAGGTGAACATATGGATTCAGTTGGGTGTTTGGAAGACAAATGCAATGTTGGAATTCACTTCAAGAGGGCTAGAATACAAGTGCATAATTTTAGTGATGAGGCTATATGATGCGATGGTCAGACTGTATTTGAAATATTGAGCACAATTTTCTGCCCCAGATCTAAGGAAGGATGTGCTGGCATTGAAGGGGATCTAGACGCAGTTTAAAATAATGAAGCCAGAAATGAAGGTTCATCATATGAAGAGTGGTTGAGGACTGTGGCTTTGTATGTGATAGAATTTAGAAGGATGAGGGGGAAATATGATTGAAATTTACAGCATGCTGTGAGCCTGGGTAGAGTGAACATGGAGATGATGCTTCCACTCACAGGAGATACCAGGGCCATTAGTTTGTTTTAAGTAGCAATTGAAACATAAATGAGAATGGTATAATTTAAAATGAATATACACATCAAAAGAGATAGTAGGAACTGCCGATGCTGGAGAATCTGAGATAACAAGGTGCAGAGCTGGATGAACGCAGCAGGACAAGCAGCATCAGAGGAGCAGGAAGGCTGACATTTCAGGCCAAGACCCTTCTTCAGAAATGGGGGAAGGGGGCTCTGAAATAAATAGGGAGAGAGTGGGAGGCGGATAGAAGATGGATAGAAGATGGATAGAGAAGATAGGTGGACAGGAGACAGACAGGTCAAAGAGACGGGGACAGAGTCATTACTGGACAGGTCAATATTTACTAATTTTACATACTCTATGTTTTTTTGTGTCACCTTATTTGAAATTGGGATGTTGGATTGTGTCTTTCAACACAAATTTGACTGGAAGTATTTGCAATTCCAGCTAATTGGGAGCCTCCGCAACGAAAGTTTGATCTTGTCACATTACAGCGGGGGAGGTGACAGCCTCATGGTACTATCACTGGACTGTTAGCCCAGAGACCGACCTAACATTCTGGACACCCCGGTTCAAATCCTGCTATGGCAGATGTTGGAATTTGAATTCAACGCAATATCTGGAATTAAGAGTCGAATGATGACCAAGAATCTATTGTCAATTGTCAGGGAAAAAGAAACATCTGGTTCACTAATGTCCTTTAGGGAAGGAAACTTACCTGATCTGGCCTACTCCAGGCCCGCAGCAATGTGGTTGACTCTGAACTGCCCTCTGGGCAATTAGGGATGGGTGATAAATGTTGGCTAGCCTGCGATGCCCTCATCCTAAATGAAAAGAAAACAGGCAGTCCAAGTTCAATATACTCCATACTTACATATCAAAGCCCAGGAGGGTTGCTGCCAACAGTATTGATTTCCTGAGCAATTACTGGCTGACATTGTCTAACTTAGTTATTGATGCCCTCGGCATTCTGCAGGTAAACAGTCTTGTTATCAGTTCACTACTCTCCAGGTTCCCATCATATGAATGAAATAAATAACTGGCATTTGCTATTACAACATATTTCAAAAAATAGTAAAGTACTTTAAATACCAAATGTAAGGAATTGCTACAGGTCACACATCCAACAATGAGACTTGTCATTGTGTAACTTTATTGCTTTTCATTCATGGAATGAAGGTGTCACAGGATAGGCAGCATTTATTGCCCATCCCTAACTGCTCAGCAGGCAATTAAGAATCAACCACATTGCTGTGGGTCTGGAGTCACATGTAGACCAGACCAGGTAAGGATAGCAGTTTCCTTCCCTAAAGGACATTAATGAACCAGACAGGGTTTTCCCCCAAAAATTGACAATGGATTCACTGTCATCATTTGATTCTTAATTCCAGATATTTACTGAATTCAAATTCTACCATCTGCCGTGGCAGGATTTGAAGCTAGGCCCTGAGAACATCTCTGGAGTAACAGACCAGTGATAATACCACGAGGCCATCACCTCCCCATATGTTTATGTGTTATAACACTGTTGCCTCTGCTCACTTATATGCTATAATACTGCTATGCAATAAATTGTGAGTAACACAATGAGTGTACTGCCCTTCTGTTTTTTAGGTAGACTCCCACAAGAAGTTTTACACACAGATTAAAAGCTTTTCGGTATAATATTTAATCTTTAATACAACGGTGCTCCCTTATAATTGCAATGAGCAGTTGGCCTAGATTCTGAAATGAACCCTAAGCCTTCATACACTGAATCAGAAATGAGAGAGCTACCACAGAGGAAAGAATGACCTGTTATCTTCAAACGAGCATGTGAAACAGAAATGTTAAAGTTATAGTTTCTTGATAGATGACTATAGCAAAAAGTGATGGCAGATGCATGATAGGCCCATAATTCAGCATATACTTTTCCTTAAGTAAACATCCTAAGCAGAGGCAACTGTCACAGATAAGGCAAAGAGATGAATAGAATAATTTTACTTCCTCCCTCTCCTGTCCATAACAGGCATTAGTTTTTGATTTTTCTTTTTTTCTTGCTTTTAAAATAAACAGTGACGTGTTTCCCCAAGGACTGTTTCCACAGTCAAATTTTTGAATGACCCACGGCGAACTATTTACCTTAAATCAGTCAGGTTTGCCCTGTTGAGAAAAACTGTAAGGCAGGCGGATGCTGTAACTCAGGAAGCAAAAACACAAGTTGCCGGGAAAGCTCAGCAGGTCTGGCAGCATCTGTGAAGAAACAAAAATCAGAGTTAATGTTTCTGGTCCAGTGACCCTCCCTCATTCTGTGGAAGGGTCGACGGACCTGAAACATTAACTCTGAATTTTTTTCTTCTCAGATGCTGCCAGACTTGCTCAGTTTTTCCAGCAACTTTGTGCTTGCCCAGTTAAGATTTTTTCAAGTCGCTCTCATTTTCTGTAAAAGAGCAGATGCAGTTATAAACTGGGAATTGGTACATTTCACAGGTAAAATATAGGTTGCAGTCCGGAATCAGACCTCTGAAAGGTATTGTGATCAGAGGAAGACTTTTAACTAAACCTGAAGATGGTTACTGTCATGGTGTCACAAGCAGACTGATGAACAATAGTCAAAGCTGTACTGTTCGAAGTGTTTCAAGATAACTGGTACTTTCAATCACAAGAGTAGGGCTTTAGTTGGAAACACCTACTTAACAAGACGGTTTTGATGTTCCCTGTCAGAACTATTGTTTTGGGACAGGTAAAAATGGACTGAGTTGCACCAAATCTAGCAGTAGTGGATTTTGATGATTCTCTTTGTTCAGAGCTGGCTGATGTAAACTCTTCATTTACTAATACTTTGTGTTCACTTGGCCTGAGTGCCTGTGGCTCGGGACGGAAGGGCTGCCACATTTCATGCCCTGTGAAATGCTGGGTATTTCTGGAAACAGTCAGTTATCTCATTCTGCTTGATTCCAGCCATTATGAAATTTCAGCACAAGTTCATTTTAAGAAAATTTACGTGTGCAATATTCCAAATGTGGCCTAACTAAAATTCGCTAAGTAAAGCTCTTTAATAGCTGCAACATTCTTGCCAATTTTTATACTCTATCCCTTGAGTGATGAAGACAAGCTTGTCATACACCTTCTTGACCACCTTATCCAATTTCA
This sequence comes from Stegostoma tigrinum, assembly GCF_030684315.1. Taxonomy (NCBI): domain Eukaryota; kingdom Metazoa; phylum Chordata; class Chondrichthyes; order Orectolobiformes; family Stegostomatidae; genus Stegostoma; species Stegostoma tigrinum. Next base: position 60,473,797 of record NC_081368.1, read on the forward strand.
GGGAACTGTAGACCTGTCTGCCTAGATCCAACCATACATTAATGCTACTAAGGGTTCTGCCATTTACTATACTTCATTCCTGCATCAGATCTTTTAAAATGCATCATCTTGCATTTGTCCAGATTAAATGTCAACTACCATTTCTCTGTCAAATGCTCCAGCCTATCAATATCCTGCTGTATTCCCTGGCAATTGTCCTCATTTTCCACAGCTCCCCTGTCTCTTGTCTTCTTCAAGCTTACTAATCCGACCACACATATTCATCTCCAAATCATTTTTATATACTTCAAATAACAGGGATCCCAGAACTGGAGTACCACTGGCTACAGATCTCCAGTCAGTCATCAAAAATCCTTTCACTGCTACACTGTCTTCTACAACCAAGGCAGTTCTGAATCTATCTTACCAGCTCCCCAAAAATCCCATGTGACTTCACCTTCTGTAGCAGCCTGCCATGAAGGACCTTGTCAATGGCCTTGCTAAACCCACGTAGACAAATTCTATCATCCTGTCCTCATCAATGATTGCAAATTCCTCAAAAAACTCAGTCAAAACTCAACTTCCTGCTAATTGCTAATAAATCCATATTCTTCAAAATTTATGTAACTCCTGTCCTTAATAATCCTCTCCACTGATGTCCTTACTACCAACACAAGATTCACCAGTCAGAAATTTCACAGATTATCCCTGTTTTCCTTTTAAACAGAGGAACAACATTGGCTATTCCCCAGTCCTGTGGGAATTCTCCTGTGACTAAAGAGGAAACCAAGATTATGTACGAGGTCCCAGCAATTTTCTTCCTTGCCTCCCTCAGTATTCTGGAATAAATCTTTCCTGGTCCTGGGGATGTATCTACCTTAACGCTTTTGCAAAGCACTCAATACCTCCTTTTTTTAATGCCCGAAAACATTAACATACACCTCTCTAGATTCATGGTCAATCATGTCCTTCTCCTTTAAGAAAACCAATGCAAAGTTAAGGACCTCATCCACTTCCTCCGGCTCCATGCACAAATTCCCACCCCTTGTCCTTGAGTGGATCTACCCTTTCCCTAGCTACACTCATGCTCCTTACATATGTATGAAACACCTTGGGATTTTCCTTACTCCTGTTTTCCAAGGATATTTCATGGCCTCTTTTCGCCATCCTAACTCTTTGTTTAAATTCTGAGGAAGGGTCACCGGACCCGAAATGTTAACTCTGTTTATTCCTTCACAGATGTTGTCATGCCTGATGGGCTTTTCCAGCAACTTCTGTTTTAGTTCCTGATTTACAGCATCCACCGTTCTTTTGGTTTTTTTTAAGTTCTTTCCTGCTTTCTTTATATTCTTGGAGAGCTCGTCTGTCTGCAGTTTTCATAAACCTTACATATGCTTTCTTTTTCTTTTTGACTCAGCTCACAATTTCTCTTGTCATCTAAATTTCCCAAATCTTACCATCTTCATCCTTCATTTTCATTGGAGCATGCTGGTCCTAAACTATACCCAACTGGCCTTGAAAAGATTTCCATCTGACAGATGTGGATTGACCCTGAAACATCTGTCCCCAGTCTACATTTCCAAGCCCCTGCTTAATATTGTAGTTAACCTCCCCCCAGTGCTTTCAAAAAATAAATTGGCTTTTGGAAAAAGGTAATCAGGCCAAAATCTCAACTTCACAATAAGAAATTCCACAACTCCAATTCAAACAGTGTCATTATCGGCAGGAACCACAGGGCAGAAGTGAGAAAATAGAAGCGAGGAAGAGCCATATAAATACGGCTCCAGGAACATGGAGACAGCAGAACTACCATTTAAGAGGCAGCTGTAGAGCAGCTGTCAGAGATTTGTAAGCATTTAAAGTAATCTATCTGGTCTAGCAGCGAAATATTTGCGGATAGAAACAGTTGGAGTGGTAGCCGGGCTCAGAGGCATGGGAAGAAGTCCATTACTCGACTTGAGTGTTAAGAAAAGAAACACAAATACTTAATGAGCTTAGGAAGCCTTGGAATTTTTAATTTTCTATGCCAGAAAAGTTTGAGTTCAGATTCCAGGAGAATCAAATATGACTTTATTAATAATCTTTCTAAGCTAGTTGAGGGCATGAGTGCAAAGATTTGAAAACAAAATTAATCAGGGGCCACATTTTTGTAGGTATTACCTATGAAGCCCTATCAGATTCAATATACTGTAAAGAAACTTCACCTGAGAGAAAATCACATAGAGGCATACAGCATGGAAACGGAAACTTCAGTCCAACTCATCCATTTGCCAGCAATTTGCCCAAATTCCTCTAAACGCTTTCTATTTATGTACGCATCCAAATGCTTTTTAAATGTCGTTATTGTACTGGCCTTCACCACTTCCTCCAATAGCTCATTCCATACACACACCACCCTCTGTGTGAGAAAGTCGCCCCTTAGATCCCTATTAGATCTTTCAAATCCCACCTTAAACCTATGCCCACTAGTTTTGGTCTCCCCTTTCCTGGGAAAAATACCTTGGCTATTCACCCTATCTACGTCCCATCTCATGATCTTATAAACTTCAAGAAGGTCACCCCTCAGCTACTGACGCTCCAGGGAAAATAGCCTCGGCGTATTCATCCTCTCATTGTAGCTCCAACCCTCCATTCTGGCGATGTCCTTGTCAATCTTGTCTGCAACCTTTTAAGTTTCATAACATCATTCCTATAGCAGGGAGACCAAAAGTAAATGCAGAGACAAGCATAAGTCTGGAGACAGAACAGAACAATTCCTAGAAGGGAAAAAAAGGTACAGGAAGTAAACAGTATCTATCTACCTTCAGAAAGGCAAAGCATTAAAAGAATCCCAGGGCCAGAAGTACAGCTTGGAGGCATAGTATAAGATGCTGTGAATCACTGTCAACGATATGACAACAAAAAAGCCTCAAGATCTGAACAGCACCCTATAAACAAAGCAGCATGTTTTCACTGCAAAAAAAAGTTGGGCATGTTGGAAAACTGTGTCAAATAAACACTTACTTTTGGATGTCCTATAGCAAAGCTCTCATGCACAGAACTATGAATGAAGCAGAACAATCTTCATTTGAAGACAAATTTAAAGACTTCCTTCATAAGATCAATGCCCCGTATCTTCCAGAATGCATGTCAAAGGACAAATCACAAATTTAAGATTAAGCATTGGTATGAGGGCAACAATATTGTCACGCAAAGTGTTACAAAAGAGTGGTTAACCCCCTTCTGATAACTAATACCCAAATACCCAGAAAAGATCACTTCACCTCATAATATATTAAAATATTAATTACATGAAAACAGATGCTTCAGTCCAACTCATCCATAGTGACCAGATAACTGAAGTTAACCTAGTCCTATTTGCCAGCAATGTTCCCAAATTCCTTCAAACCCTTCCTATTTATGTATTCATTCAGATGCCTTGAAATAATCAACAAGTAACAATTTATGTACCCAACTTTAACAATTAACAAATTAGCACTCGACTAACAAATCAAACAATTCCCTCTTAACAACAAAATTATAATGGCATGTTGTTCCAATAGATAAGAGTCCCACACATATAAACCTAATTAATAATTTTTAAATAAGCATTATCTCTCAAAATTACAACCAGGATAAGTCTTCTGGAATGTTCTTTGCCTTCATTGCTGTCCTCTCATCAGGAACGCCTTCCTCTGTCAAAGTTTTGTGTCAGGAATATTATAAAAGAGCGCTGTAGTACCTTAAATTAGATGGTGCTTTCTCTGAAATCTTACAGATTTCTCTGAGAGCCAGTGTGTTTTTCTCTTCCTTTAGAGCTGATGGCGTTTGAGAGCTGTTCTCTTAATAGGTGCCAGTTTGCTCTCACCCCGATTTTCAAATGCCGCCTTCTTTTATAACCTTGATAACCCATTAATTTCTTATGATAGGATTGGTCTGAGGTTGTCAAAACCATCAGATTTAAATTTAACTGGGCGCTGGTATCTAGGACCTGGTTTAAATTAATTGGCTAAACGCCAAAACCTATTGTCTTGTCAAAAATGCCACTTTGTGTCCAAACAATGTGGCCTTTTGGTACAATGTTTCAATTTCAAGAACTCTCTGTGCATCTGCTGTCGCATGCAGACATCTTTAAATCTCTAAGATTTTAAAATATGTTTTAAAGGGACCACACACGCTTCCCCACCCCATCATTTTACAAAAAAAATTCCAGCATCCAGCCTTCCAATTCCTAAGTACCACTCCAACTTCGTAACACCTCCCTACTTAAGAAAAAACAATTCATCAGTATGAGAATACCAAAGGAACTCCGGATGCTATAAATCAGGAACAAAAACAAAGTTGCTGGAAAAGCTCAGCTGGTCTTGCAGCATCTGTGAAGAAAAAAATCAAAGTTAAAGTTTCGGGTTCAGTTCTGAGGAAAGGTCACTGGACCCAAAACATTACCTCTTTTTTTTTTCTTCACAGATGCCGCCAGACCTGCTGAGCTTTTCCAGCAACTTTGTTTTTGTTCCATCATTATGAAACATTGGTTTCATTTTTTTCCTCTAACTCTCAATTCCATTATTACTAGTGACATAGGTTATTAATCTAGAGTTACATATTTCATGTTAATTGTATATACCTATATATGACATTGAACACTACCGCATCTATCTTATATACACAATTTCCTTCTAAAGGCATTATAACGCATCTGTAATAACATTTTCACAACCTGCAACATGCACAATCTGTAAATTAAATGCTTGCAGCATAAGACTCCAATGAAACGGACCGGTGTTCTTGTCTTTAAATCTTTCTAAAAATGTCAAAGGATCGTGATCAGTGTACACAACCGTCTCTGATATATGGTTTGCAACATAAACGTTAAAATGTTGTAAGCCAGTACCAAACTCAATAACTCCTTTTCAAAGGTTGAACATTTACTCCGGTGGATATTGAGTTTCTTCAAAAAATAATTGATTGGCCTTTCAATTCTACAATCATCCTCCTGTAGCGGTATAGCTCCAAACACCACATTACTTGCTTCGATGGCAACTCTAAAGGGTTTCAATAAATTGAGCACGGATAAAACTGATGCAGTAGTTAACAATGCTTTTAAATTCTTGAATGCCTCCTGGCATTGTTCTGTCTACTGGAATTTTGTGCTCTTCTCCAGCAAATCCATTAGCAGTGCCACCATTCTACTAAAGTTTGGTACAAACTTCTGGTAGAATCCGCTCAGTCCCAAAATTGTAGCACTTCCTTCTTCAACGGTGGTCTTGGAAATTTCTCTGTGGTCTTTGTCATTGTGTTCCTTGGTGTCAACCTTCCATGTCCAATGCTGCGTCCTAAGAATGTCACTTCCGCCTTCGCGCATTCTATCTGCCAAATTTATAATCAAATTTGTCTTCCGTAGTCTCTTAAAGAGCTCTGCCAAATGCATCGTGTGACCTGTCCATGAATAGATAAAGATCACAAAGTCATCTATATAGGTGGCACAATTAGTTAATCTGCCACAACTCTGTTCATAGGTCTTTGAAATGCAGCTGGTGTGTTCTCCATTCCAAAGAGCATTACTTAAAATTGATACAGCCCAGTTGGGATAACAAATGCAGAAAGTTCTGTTGTTCTCTCTGACAAACTTACTTGCCACTAACCATTAAGTCCAACTTTGTGTTGAAAGTGGCTTGCCCAACTTTTTGCACACAGTCCTCCAGCATTGGTATAAGTCTGATTTAGTCATGCTATTACCTTCTGATAATTCAAACAGAATTGTTGAGTACTATCAGGTTTGGGAACCAACACAATCTGTGAACTCCATTTGCTTTGACTTGGTTCAATGATGTCCTCTTGAAGCATCATTTCCACTTCCTCTGTACCTGCACTGCTTTGAGAGAATTAAGCCTGTATGGGCATTGTTTTATCGGAACAGCATTCCCTACATCAACTTCATGTACGATGGTATTAGTCCTCCCCATTCTATTTCTACATATGTCCCTAGAGTGCTGCAACTATCCTGTCAATTCAGTTCTCTTCCTGAGACAGACAGCTTGATATCCTCCCTATTCTTGAAGGATTTCCTCATTATTCAATTTATTCTGAGGAAGATCAAAATCCAAATCATCTGGTTTTGACGTCTCACTCTGAGTTGCAATAACTAGTATATGTTTCACCAGTTCCTTTTCTCTGTCATAGTAAGGTTTCAGCATATTTACATCACAAACATGATAAATCTTTTTTATAATAAGCATCCTTACTAGATAATTCACCTGAATTAATTTCTTCTCAATCTAATTGGGTCCACTAAATCTTGCTTTGAAGGGATCTCCTACTATTGATAACAACACCAATATTTTATTCTCCATGGACAAAAGTACAAATCTTAGGTTTCTCATCTGCTTCTTGCTCCATTAGATTAGTGTCTCTCTTAGAAGGTGTGCCACCTTCAAATGTTGTTGAGCTAATTCACCCACTCTGTTTAACGTTGCTCTCACCTCAGATACATAATCCAATAATGAGACCGCTGACGTCAGGCCTGTCAACTTTTCCTTAGTTAATTTTAAAGACCCTCTTACTTAGTTTATTCCATTTGAATTGATATTCAGACATGGAGTTGATTCATTTGGAGCATCTCTAAGAGCAAATACTATAAATAGGATACCTTTATTGTAATCTTTTGGGTAATGCTGGCAATAAGTCCTTAGAATAGACTTTAGGATCTAATGTCACCTTTCCAATACTCCCTGGGATTCAGGAAGGTACACACTTCATTTAAAGTTTTGGATGCCTAAACTATCAATGACCTTCTTAAACAATTCGGCAGTAAAACCGGCCCCTGGGTCTGATTGAATCTCTCTGGGTAATCCAAAACAGGTAAGGAAAGCAAGCAACTCCTCCACAACTTTCTTTGCCTTGACAGTCCTTCATATAATTTCCTCAGAAATCTGGTAGATACATCCATTATGGTTAGCAAATGCTGCTTCCCACTTTTGGTTTTAGGGAATGGACCTACATAATCAATGTGAAACAGTCTTTAGTTGTGGGAATTGGCATCAAAGTCACTGATTTGATTACTACCTGTGGCCTTCCTACCATTTGACATGAATGACAGGTACGGCAAAATTCAATCACATCTTTATGTAATCCAGGCCAATTGAAATGCTTCTGTATCTTAACCTGAGTCTTCCTCACTCCTAGATGATGACCTAGTGGTAATTTGTGTGCTACCTGCAACACTTCCTGTCTGTATGCTACCGGCAACACAAGCTGGTGAACTTCCACCCATTCCTCCTCTGCACTAAGCTGCTGAGGGTTCCATTTCTGCCCTCGGATTCTATTCCGAAGGTAATAACTTTTTGGAATACATTCTGATTCATTTTCCGAGTAGGCTTTATGATACAAGTCTTTTACTGTCTCACCTTTTTGCTATAACCCCATTAGTCTTTCAGAATTAAACACCTCTGTCTGATTCTCGACCTGTTTAGATCTCTCCTTCATCATTTCAAAACAGGGTGTTGGCTAACTGGGCCTTAACTCTTTCGTCTTTCTCTTTGCTTTTCCCTTCTTGTTTTACCCTATGACTGTAGGATCTTTTCACCACACAGTCTGGAAAAATTTCGGGGTAATTTTGTTTCAACTCTTCAGTTCCTTTCAGTTTCTTCCCTGTAAAGGGCACCACTTCCACTTTTGATCCAACCAGGTCATTTCCAAGAGCAAACTGTATTCCCGGAATCGACGCTCTTTTAATCACTTGCACTGGCACTTCCCCAGCCTTTATTGGACTTCCCAGCCTTATCTTACACAGTGGAATACAAAATCTCTCCCCATTTATTCCACAGATTATCACTCTCTTGGGTAACATTTCAGAAGGAGTGCAAATACTTTCAAATCTGACTATTAGAGACTAATCAGCTCCTGTATCTCTAAATAAGTTAACTTATTCACCTTTTCCCACTGTTTCTCCTGAATGAACCTCACCCACAGAGGTGAAATCTTTGAAGAGAGTGTGCACTACCTTATTATCCAGCACGTGGCGAGATTGTGCAGTCTCCTGCAGATCCTTAGCTTCTCTTGGGATTTCCTTCACCTCCTCAACTAATCCCACAGGTTTAGCCTCTTTCACCACATCCTTTTTCTCAGTACCTCTCTTAATCCACCAGCACTGTGACTGCGTGTCCCCCTCTATTACAGAAATAAAAGTACAAGATAGAAGTGAGGATGAGCAAACTCATTGTAGCCAACAGCCTAGTAGGGGTATATACACAAGTGTGTCCAAATATTACCAAAATTAGATGAAAACGATGTAGAAAATTTTTAATTTACTTTGAGTAATTGACGAACCAAATGAACTGGCCAGAGACTGTGGGGGTAATGTTAACTCAGGGCTAGTGGAGTGTTTGCAGTGGAGGTGTCAGGAGGCAGTGAAGTATTTGAAGTATTTTTGCTTCAAGTTTCAACTTCATCTTTTCCAACTCGAATGTTCTTTTCTTTCTCTTCTGTTTTTAACTGTAATTCAAATTCTTTTTTATGTTCAGGCTGCTTCATCTTTTCCAACTCAAGCTTTCTTTACTTTTCATTCTCTTCTCATTCCAGTTGTCTTATTTGCAATTTATATTTTTTCTGACTCCACTGCATTTGCCTGTTTCCATGGTATACCTAAATGCTTGAATAACTCCTTTATAATTTCAGCTTTCCTCTTATCCCTAGTTAAACCCAATTCTAGCCAGTTTGCTAAGTCTAAAAGTATATCCTTCCTCTGTCTTTCTAAACTTTTTTTGGAAAATTTGGGAAGCATCTTCAAACTCCAGAACCTGTCTAGCAATGTTAAGAGCAATTTCCGTCACTTTTGATCTAAGCAACCACAAGTAACCAAAATTAAACAGATTTTCCACTTCACACCTAAGATTTATTTAAAGATCCAGGTCACTAATCCTCAAGTCTGTTTAAGTCTATCCAAATCTGTTCAGATCCATTGAGATCCCATACATGAAGCAGCCAGATCCAAGACTCGAGTGCCCAATCTATTATGAAAGAGTGGTTTGCTCCCCTCTTATAATTAAAACAAAAATGCCCAGACAAGCTGGCCTCACCTCATAATGTATTAAAGGAGTGGTTAAATGAAACAAATCCCCTGATACTCACTCGATAATCAACATGTAACAAGTTATTTATCTAGCTCAACAGTTAACAAATTAACATAATTATTAACTATTCCTGAATAAAATAAAACTCTAATGGTATGCTATTACAATAGATATGAGTCTCACCTTTATAACCAAAACTAATGACAAAAAACAAAGTTTAATCTCTTGAAATTATAACCAGGATAAGTCTTCTGGAATGTTCTTTGCCTTCTCCACTGTCCTCCATCGAATTCTTGTGTCAGGAATATTAGCTAAGAGTGTAGTAGTACTTTTATTTAGATGGTGCTTTCTGTGAAATTTTACAGATTTCTGTGTGAGCCAGTGATTTTCTGTTTGTATAGGGCTGATGGCCATTGAGAACTGTTGTCTTAACAGATTTGCTCTCACACCGATTTTCAAGTGCCCTCTTCATTTATTCCCTTGATGGCCTATTAATTTCTTATAATAGGATTGGTCTGAGGTTGTCCAAACCATCAGATTTAAATTAGTTGAACTTTGTATTCTAGGGCCTGGTTTAAATTAATTGACTTAATTCAAAAACCTGTTGATCTTGGTAAAAGTGCAGCTTTTGCCGGCTAACAGTAAGGCTTTTTGATACAAAGTTTCGATTTCACAAACTCTCTGTGCATCTGCTGCTGCCTTCAGACTTTCTTTTATCATTTCCAAGCCTAAGGGAAACAACTTTTAAAGGGACCATGCACTCTTCCTCGCTATCATTTTACAAACAAATTCTAACTTCCTGCCTTCCAACCCACAAGTACGACATCGACTTTGCAACACAAAGAAAACACTCAATATCAATACTTTATCTATAATAAACAGGAAACAATTTACATGATCAAGGAGAAGTTGAACTCAATTCAAAAAATGCCACAAGAAACAGAGATAATGAAGGCAAGCCTATGTTGGCCTTCATAACAAGAGGATTTGAGTATAGGAACAGAGATATCTTGCCACAATTATAGAGGACCTTGATGAGATTACATTCAGAATAACGCATGCAGTTTTGATCTCCCTTTCTGAGGAAGGATGTTCTTGCTTTAGAGGGAGTATAGCAAATGTTTACCAAAAGTTTATGTTGGATGATGGGACTGACAAATGAGGAGCTCAGAAAAATGAAGAGGAATCTCATATGAAACTATAAAATCCAAACAGGATTAGATAGCGTAGATACAGGAAGGATGTTCCTAGTGGTGGGGAGGTCAAGAATCAGGGGTCACAGTCTAAGGATATGTGATAAACTATTTAGCATGGAAATGATGAGAATTGCTTCATGCAGAGATTGGTGAGCCTATGGAATTCATTATTATTGAAACCAGCCAGGGGCAAAATACTATAGGATTTCAAGGAGCTGGATACAACACTTGGAGCTAAAGAGATCAAAGGCTATGGGGAAAAAGCAAGAGTAGGTTTTTGAGTTGGATGATCAACCATGTTCTAGTGAATGCTGGAATAGGCTTGAAAGGCCAAAAGCCCTGCTCCTACTTTCTATATTTCTGTATAAAACATAAAAGCAGATACCAGAAATATTACAGATAACAAAGTGAAATCATCAGAAATCTTCTGAAGAAGGGTCCAGACACAAAACGCCAGCTCTCCTGTTCCTCTGATGCTGCCTGACCTGCTCTGTTCCTCCAGCTCCACGCTGTGTTATCTCTAACTCCAGCATCTGCAGTTGTTGCTCTGCTAGAAATATTCTACCTGCTTTAGGAATCAAGAATCCTCTCTCTCAGCTTTCACAAACTTTAATCTTATCAGGTAAGTGGGAAAAAAAATCATCAGCAAGAATCCAAGATTCACTTCAAACAATACTTTGCAAAGTTGTGTAAAAGTCTAGGAATCATTAAGGCTAAACATAATGTCACATTGAAAAAGGACGCTACACCTATACATATTTTCACACCAAGGTAAACAATGCACCTGCTAATGAAACAAGCTGAAGTTCAGCTTGAAGGGATGACAAGAAGAGGATTCACTTTCTCTGTCTTAGCATAAGACTGGTGCTCTGGCAAGTGTCAGTTTCTAAACCCAATAGTACTCTTTACATTTATGTAGTTCTCTCTCAAGTCAATAAACTGGCAGGAAGAGAAATTCACTCAATGTCCTCAGTAGTTGAAAATTCATAAATGTTATCCAGGAGTAATTTTTCACGAAACTTGACACATGAATGGATTTTGGAAACTTCCTTTGGGCGAGAAGTCAAGGTTACTAACAACATTGATAACACCGTCTGGAAAATTTTGTTCCGAACGTTTGTCATTCGTTATAATGTCAGCATCAGAAATGCTCCAAAAATAATGTCAAATTTGCTTCAAGGGTTTAGTGAAGTAATATAGCATGTTATTCCAAGGTGAATCTGTCAAAGAACATGACCTGAGAGTGAGAAAGGTTTTGTTTAGAGAGTGAAAGCTGGATACTTAATGAAAACTGAATTATCAAAAACATCTATTCATTTCTTAAGGCATTTTGTGGATGGCAGGCACCTCATAGCAAATCCACTAAAATACATGAGCCAGTAATGATGTGCCAATTATTATGCTGATTCAAGATCTTCAAAAGTCCTAGAATGTTTAATCAGGAGGCCAAATTTAGTGCAAGTCTCAGAACCTTTAAGTCAACCTTTAAACAAAAGTCAAGTATGGTGTTGAAGTGCTCATCAGAAACAAAGGATAAAGGAAAAGTTGATGTTGTCAGAAATCACAGCAAATTATAATGCTTCATCTTTGATCATAATTTTCTCAGATGCTTCAGCTACAGGTTTAGGAGCAGTCTCTCTTCAAGAACACCTAGCTGAATGTTGACAACAGGTCTGCGATGCAAGCAGAGCATGGAGGTGAGGTGGCGTACACTGTCATGGAAAAGAAAGATCACTTAATTGTGAAAAGCTGTGAAAAACATTCAGAATGCAACATTGATGTCGAATTGTGGACAGAGATATACCATAAATGCTTAGTTTCATTGCTTGATGAGAAAGGGCTCACAAAAAGACCTCCAGGAATACAAAGATTCTGTGAAAATTGATGAGATTTACTTTTGAAACAATATATGTACAGGGTAAACTGCAAACAATAGCAGGTTCACTCCCTAAAGCAAATATTGATCATTCTGCAAAACAGGAAGAGATTGACTAATGCACTCAGACAGCTGCAGCATTGTAACTGGCAAGACCAAACAAACTCTGTAATGCCTTATTGGGAAGTCTCAAGTCCTCTGGAGAAAAAAATTACATTATTCTGCAGCAACATGTTTGAGTAGGTCCTGTAGCTCTCAGAATATTTATGGACTTGGACGCTTGCTTTAATGAAAAGTAGTTATCTTTCCAAAAAAACAAAGCCTTCATGCCTTTTATCTACCCTCTGTATTTCCACACTCATGGTAGTAGTTTCATCCCTCCAGACATTTAGTTATATTTCAAGGTACAATCTGACCTACAGCCTTTTCTTTTTGAATTTCCTTTCTTCAACTTGATCTTATAAGCCTAATAAGTCACATGAGTTTCCCTTGTAACTTTTGCAGTCCTGAACAAATGAGTTCTATTTTTTTTCCAAAAGAAATACCATAGTTTCCAATTTTCACCTCCACCCTCAGTACTCTTCCTTTGACCTGGGGACCTAGGGGCATGCCTTATTCTCCATTCTTTCCCCTAGCTATTTGACATGTTTTCACTCTCCCATTTTCTATCCTTCTAAATTTATTAGAGTGACAGAAAGAAAGTTTTACTTTAATGGATTATGTTAGTGATGTCTATCGAGCATTTGCAAGCCCAAGTTCCTCAATATCAATTATTATCATAGAGAAAGGTAAATTTTTTAATTCCTTTAAAAAAATACTAAAAATTTCATACGTGGTTCCAATGTCTAATATTTGCATCAAACAGCATCATAATCCCAATAACTATCTTCTGACAGGGAAGCATAAATATGTTGCGCTTCACCTATCAATAAAGTGTGCATGAGCATAATTTAGTCTTCTTTTGTCGTATTTATTTATCATATTTTCTCAAGTAACAATCTTAAGGAAATGCTTTGCTGTCTAAAATGTAGTACACACTTTAGCACTTTCTTATTCATGTTGACTTTGCAATAATCAATAAATAATCATAAAATCCCTACAATGTAGAAACAGGCCATTCAGCCCAACAAGTCCACACTGACCCTCAGAGCAGCCCACCCAGACCCATACACCTATAACCCACAAAATCTACACATCCCTGAACACTATAGGCAATTTAGTATGACCAATCAACCTAGACTGCAGATCTTGGGACTGTGGGACGAAATCAAAGCACCCGGAGGAAACCCATGCAGGCGCAGTGAGAATGTGCAAACTCCACACAGTCAGTCGCCCAAGGTTAGAATCTAACCCAGGTCCCTGGTGCTGTGAGGCTGCAGTGCTACCCACTGAGCCACCATGCTAACTCAAATAATGTTTATGACTTATCTTGCTTCAACACCATCATCAATATATGAGCTCCAGTTCCTATGACTTTGTTTCATAATGTCATTGTCCATCCCGAATGCAATCTCTTCCCTCACATGAACAAACCTCTCTAGATTGAGTCTATAAGTTTGTTGTTTTATAGGTAATGCATATTCCACTTTAAAATCCACATAGGAAAGACTTTTTTTCTTGGCTTATTCGTGCAAATTGGCTCTTGAGTCTATAAAACCTAACAAAATATGATGATAATTTTCTTGAAAATAACATCGTATTCCATTTAAGATTTTAAACACCCTTATGATATCTAATCTGATTCCTGGAGGCCCAGCTGTTGCATTTTAAATTATTGATTTATTCTTCAATTTTCCTCATTTGTTAAGAAAAAAATACACTCCCTATTTCTTTTACTACTATAAATGTGCTTTTCTCTGATTAATTTTCCTCTTGGCTATGCTGAATATGAACTTACTTTACTCCCAAACTATTCATTATTTGAGTCTTTGTAATATAAAATTTGAGCTTTGATCTGATTATAGCTCCTTGAGTAATTCATATATTGAAAACATTTCATCACTACTATTTTCTCCGTAATTATTCTCAAAGGCACTGCTTCAGGATGTTTCGGTGAAACCTCCAAGATTGTAAGAGTATATTGTTTCCTATTCTTGCTTTTAGATACAGTTCCAAGGCAATTTATTAAAATTCTGCTAAATAGTTCTTTCAAAGAAGGTATTGAGTTGAAAGATGCGGGTTTAATTGACGGGTGAGAGTTCCAGTCAAGCTAAAATGTGTAGCATGACTAACAAAATGTCACCACATCTTTATGTAAGATAATAAAATGTGAGGCTGGTTAGCCTGGTTAATAAAAATGCATTTATATTTTAGTCAGTGTTTTCCTTATACCTATAGGGCTTGACATTAGAATTTTGTGAGCCACCTGTAAATTTTTTTTGGAACTCAGATGGAACAACCTAATCGTATTACTACAATATATGACCTTCTGCCTATTCTTCAATTGACGTTTGATGTATTCTCCATTTCCTCATCACTACATTGTCTTTCCAGTGGAAAAAGACATTGGTATTAGTTCTGAGGTATTGGTATTAATTTCTGAGGAGGCTTTTTAATGTAACTTAATTCAGGATCTGTGTGTTGAATTTCTGTTAAGAGGCTGTACACATCAATCTTGTTTTCCTTATATTTATCTTTCTATTACTGATTCAAGTTTTTAAGAAAAAATGAGTCCAATAACTGAATTTCCAAGTCAACTCTTTTTATAGACTTTTCTTCTTGAATATTTATATGTGCCTGAGATTTTGCCACAACACAATGAGGAGATAATTCATGATTTTTCTTCCTCCAGCTGTTAAGTGTCTTTTATTTCTTCTGATTATTCCAACGCCCTGTGAGGAACAAACCAGATCAGTCCCCAAGATTAAATGATTTCTTTCCATACAGATTTGTTGCACTATTCCTATTATAACTTCTTTATTGACTAAATCACTCTTTAATCTAAATCTGTATAATGAGATTGGTTAGCAGCCTTTGTACATACATTCAATGAATATTTTCTCCTTCACTAACCCTTCTGGAAGACAAATAGTATCATCAGTCACATTGGTGATTAACTTATTCCAGTGTCTTTTAATGTTATATATTGGTATAATTTGTTGTTTTAAATAATAAGAACATACCTCCCCTTCTAAAAATAAGAATCTCGAGTGGTCTGATTCTCTTTGTGAATAGTTGAGAAAGAATTTTCTTGACTGATCTGAGTCATTTGCCCCTGGTTAATAGATTCTAAGCATACACGCTGTTTTTGCTTTACAGGTACGAGTTTAATACACTGCTCCATTCCTAATGTGCCTTTTCCTAAGCATTGCTTTAGCATTCCCACAACTGCAAATAGTCTTCCACATAACCTCCAGCAACTGGCCTTTATATGTCAGGTTTGTTACAATGAAAGCATATTATTTTCTCTATGTCACATTTAAGTTTCAATCATTTTACCTTCACTAAAGTAATAAAGCAAAGTTCTCATTGTTCTACTGAACCATAGAGTGTTGACTCATTAGAGAGAAAAATCTGGTGATGAGTTTAACCTGGGGGTCACTATGACTCAAACAAGGGACAAGGTTGAGAAGGTGGGACCTTCATGACAACCTCAGCTACAACAGGAATTCAACCCATGCTGCCATTCAAACAAGTTCAGCCAAGCATAATATCCTTATGTTTGTTCCTTTGAAGAGAAATTCTTACCATCCCAGACTTTCCATTCCTCTAATTTCCTTGCAGATTTACACATGGCCTATATGTAATTGCCAGAGCTGCTGTTTTGAGGATTTTTAGTACCTGATGCTCAGCTAAATAAGTCTTCATGTTTATTGTTTACTTTAAATTCTCTCATTATTGCAGTCTGCCTTACATTGTCAACCTTTTTTCTTTACCCAGCGATCCAAACAACTGAACCCATTCTGTTTTTGTTTTCTCTTGCAAATCCCATAAATGGCTAACTGGGCTTCCTTCTCAAAGGTTGGAATGTTGTAGTGAGATATGTGGTTGAATCAGACATGAGGTCTGTCAGGAAATCTCAATGCTCAATGTCTTGCGCGAGCAGAATGTTACGTTTCTCGCCAGACAGCAGTGAATTTTCCCGTAGTGTTCAGGGGTGTGTGGGTTATAAGGGGATGGTTCTGGGTGGGATGCTCCAAGGGTCGGAGTGGACTTGTTGGGCCGAGGGGCCTGTTTCCACACTGTAGGGAAGCAAATCTGAACACCTTTTTGATGGGCCGACTTGCTCATTAATATTCAGTTTTCTATATTACCGAATACACCAAACATACTGGACATCAAGAAGACTCAACATAGAAACCAGAGCTTAGGCTTTGCAGATTCAGATGATAATTTACTCGGAAATCTCCATCTTGTATGTAACCAAAAAATATCTATAGGCCTGATCCACAGACACCAGTCACATGTACCCCTCATTCATGGATATTGGCATCTGACATTTGCCAATTCCCTCATGAACATCATGGCACCTTTGCTGATACACCGACAGGCCACTTAGGAAACACATTGCATTGTAGTGGGAATATCTTGGTGTGTGATGCAGAGAGACATTAATCTAATGCCTGCACAGTACATGCCAGCTGCCAGCACAGCAAACATACTGCACAGTTATTCAACCAAATGGCCACATGGGAAACTGGAATTGCCTTGTCCCCAGTTCAGGGAGGAGAGGGTCACTGTCAATTAGGGATTCTCAGAACCATCGGTCAGAGAAATAGTCTGCACACAGTTCGGGGGCTTTGTGGTACTCAGTTATATTTTTGGTTTGCTCAGATCCATGGGATTTTCCCAGTACAATCCAGAGACTGGGCAACAATTCGCCCCATAGGGCCATCATAAGCAACCAAGGGAATTATCGTAAGTCCTTGAATTGCAAAAACAGTGGGCAGGGGTCTGGTCAGTCTGGAATCAGACTACATGCAATAGATTTGCTTCTATTTACATGCAGAAGACTGTATAATCAATTCTGTAGGAATAGCCTTGATCCCAATACTTTCAATAATGCCGAAACATTCTTATCTTAGTTTGTTTTCAGCAGTAGTACAATATAAAACACCAATTGTATTGCACTGCACCTTTAAAAGACATTCTGGAGCTTCTGAAATAAAAACAAATCACAACTGACGACTGGATATGTCACATATTTGGTTTTATTACATATGTATTTTTGTACTTATTTTGTATTTATGCAGAAGATCTTTCTTTCAAAATATCATCAAGAAATTGAGGGGGAAAAGCCAATAGCATTCTTTAATTAAGAGTTTTTTTATCATAGAGCAGTTTGCCTTCACATCAGTTCCGTGTTTATGGACTGCTTTTCTCCCTCCTGCATAGCAGCTATAAATTTGTTACCAACATTGTTTGACTGACTCCTTATCGTGACATATTCAGCTTTGAATTTTGTATTTATATTCAATATTTATTCATACTAATTACGGAAAATATAATTGTTGGTAAAATATTAAATGGTAAGAGATGAATAGTAAAACAACAATATAATGGGCACCAACAAAAAAATGTGTTGGTTGTGATTAATCACCAGGTAAACAATTTATATGTACATCTCATTAAATTCTAAAAATAACAATCTGAAACAAAAGGTATAATAGTTTAAGGAAAGGAATCCCACACTGCTACAAGTTGAACAAGGCCACAAAATAATTAAAGGTGAAGGAAAGCTTTCACCCATCTTAGCAGGCCCTTTCAGAATAAAGAAAAGCTTAGTCTTCATTCATCAGATCACTGCCACTAAAATGACTCAAAAGGTTTCACCTCCATTTCCAACTGTCGATTGTTTTTTGCATGAAAATGTTCCTCCTAACATCTAACCAAGCTTTTCCTTTCACCAGTTTTGAACTATGCCCCAGTGTTCCAAAATTCAAGCAAACTTAAAAGAAAACCTGTGAAACCTTTTATGCCACATTTCTAAAACAAATAAGTAATTAATCCAAGATGAATTATGTAATTAGATTTCCAAGTTAATTTTATCTGTAATATTTCAAGGAGTGAGTTCAGCTTGTTGGCAGCACTCCCATCTAAGTCAAAAGGTTATGCATTAAAACCCAACTTCAGAAGGTCTCGGGTAGTGGAGATGAGAGTTTTAGTTTTTGAACAGTGGCTTGACAATCATAAAGAAACTCCTAGCCAGTTTTCTTGGTACAGAGTTGTGAGTCAGGCTGAAAACTATCCACATAAAACAAGGATCTGGTCTGATATTAAGCTGAGGTTATCTTCTGAACTGGGACGGGGCATGGAATGACATGGGGAAAAAACCTGAAAGTCAACGGGTTGGCCTCTGACACAGTAACTAATCGAAGCAATGAATTTTGAATTCCAAGTTTCATATTTTCAAGCTTCGCAGTGTATGTTAGGAGCTCTCATTGCTACCATACCAACTCTTTTGAGAAGGGACTGTAGAAATGGTCATTTAAGATGGGTTCATTTGAGATGAAATAAATTGAGATCCAGGGCAATGGCAGCTTTATGATCCTGCTGGAGAAGGAGGAGTATACTTTTCCATGGAAGGAGCAAGAAGAAAACCTGCAGCTCTCACTAAGAAGATATGGCTGGAGGAATCTGAGGAAGTGAACTGCAGAGGAACCACTCTAATTTAAGCAGGTGAGCATTATTGTAAGCATTTGTTGATTCATCTACATGCTGTGTTGTAAAACCTTACCCCCATTCATTCTGCCTTGCAAAACTTATTCCATTACATCACTGCCCAGATACTAAAATTTCAGAAGTACACACCCCCTTCACTTCATAATCACTTCCCCACTTGCCCCTTTACCTATCAGCTGTTGTTTCCTATCCAATCCTTCTGCAACATGAAGAACCTTCATCAGTCACCATTATTATAATCCAGTTTACCCATTGGGTGAATATCTTGCTTACAGTTCTTTTTCACTAAACTCCAGTGAAGAGAAGGGAAAAAAAATACAAAAGAGGATTGGAGGTGGGTGCCTGGGACAGTGCGCTTCACAGATAGACAGGGAAATTGCCTGCAGACACATGCCAAATATGTAGGTTTGTTTCAGAATGGAGTACTTCATAGATAGCTGATCATACAATTACAAATATTTCTGACAATACATATGGTCTTTAGTTTCACAATAATGAGACTGAGGATAGTGATGTTAAAATTGTGACTGTCAGAAATAACTTACATCCCTTTCATTTCAGGCTTCTTGCACAGGATTGTTGGTGGCTGGCTTGGTGCAGGGTGCCTCATGTTTATATTCTCCCTCATCCTCCCCATTGTTGTCCTTATGCAAAGCTAGTGGAGGGACCTCACCCACTTTCAATTGGCTGGGATGTGCTATGTTGTGCAGGGGCCTGTGTGTAATGATCATTCTGGAGAACCTTGCATTTAAATGCTGAAGGATGCTTCCTGACATGTCTGGCAACCTCTGGTGACTGTCTGTGTGGAGTTTGCACATTGTATCCAGGTCTGCATGTGTTTTCACCAGGTGCTCCGATTCCTCCCACTGTCCAAAGATGTGCAGGTTAGGTGGATTGGCCATAGGGATGTGAAGATTAGGTGCATTATAGGGGGTTGAGTCTGGGTGGGATGTTCTGAGGGTCAGCGCGGATTTGTTCAGCCGAAGGGCCTGTTTCCACACTGTAGGGATCCATTGGATTCTATGGACCTGAAGTTCATCTTCAAGATTCTAATAGCCCATTAGCAGTGACACACATTTTGTGTCATATACCTGATTTGCTGGAGTTCCTCATAGATGCCATTGGCCAAATCTAAGGGTATATCCCTGTTATCTTAACTTATTCTTTAAATCTATTTCCTGGAATTCAGAGTTACGAAGTGTTGCATGTATCTGCAGGCAACTTCCCTCTGTATCTGAGGTGCGCTCCTCAGACACCCACCTCCAATCCTCCTTTTTCTTTTACTTTCTCTACACTTGAATTTGGTGAAAAAGAACTGTAATCAAGGTATTCACCCAATGGATGAACTGCATTTAGTAAATCCTGTTGGAGTATGCCCTTACATATGGGTGACTGGTGTTCTAGATGGAGATCTGGAGAGGCAAGCGATGAGCTGGAGTCATTCAGTTATAGATGAGACATTTGTGTCAGGAATTGTCACCTCTTGCTTTTATGTGGCACGTGGAAGAAGTAGAAACTAACTAATAATGAGGCGAGATGACATAATAACAAGAATGTTAATGAATGTTAACTTGTGTAAGTGCATGTAAATAGACCTCGCTCTCCATTTTGTTGGAAAATGGGTGCTTTTGCACTCTGAGTAATATAGTCTTCCAGCGTGGAAACAGACAGCTCAGCCCAACTAGTCCATGCCAACCAGGTTTCCTAAACTGAAGTCATCCCATTTGCCTGCATTTGGCCCATTTCCCTCTAAACCTTTCTTATCCATGCACCTGTCCAAATGGTTTTTAAACGTTGAACTGTACACACCTCTAACACTTCCTCTGGCAACTCATTCCATATACATATCACCCTCTATCTGAAAAAGTTGCCTTCATGTCCCTCTTAAATATTTCTCCTTTAACCTTAAAATATATTTCTTCTAGTTTTAGATTTCCCTACCCAAGGGAAATGACCCTGACAATACATGACGCCACAAATCTCATTTCTGTGATTCTCCCATCTTTCTAACTATTGTCCATGTCATTCAGTGGCAGTCAATATTCTCCCTATGCATCTGCAATGCTCCCTCTCTTTCACCTCTATTCAAGATGAACTACTATCCATTGATACCTTTACTGCATGAAATTGGGGCGAGGAATCACTGATGAGTGTTACAGCCCAGATTTTGTTTCCATCCAATGCCTGAGTGTATTTCATTATTTCTAACTGAATTCTGCTAAAAGTTCTAATGACATAGTATTACATTGGTATTTGTTTTTTACCATATTAATATAATAGATGAAATGATGCTGAAACTGGTAACATTTTAGGATACATTGCAATAAAGCGTTTGCTGATAAATGTGCATAATTCTTCAACAAAGTAGTTTCTACACTCACAGCTCTGTATCATTAGTGCCTTTATAGCAATGATAAAAAACACTCATCAACAATCAAAAAGCATTATATGTATAGATGAATAGTTATGTATTTAGTGTAGTTTCCTTTCTGGCATATTTAATAGCTTCAGGTAAAATTATTTATCAGCACTGCAATTCACTAGAGTATAGCAATAATTTTATTAAAGAATTACTTATATTTTGTATTTTCTTAAATTGATGAGTATTTTGAGAATATAGTCTGAAAAGTAATTATGCTAGCTAAGATCTAGCTCAGGACTAGGCATATCATGATACTTATTGGGTTTACAAATGAACGTGCCCAAGCTAGAATGATTATTTTATGGTAAATAGACACTAGGCCACTGCATCACTTCACTTATGCAATTTTAAGGACCCTGCAAAGACAAGCTCCATATTCCACAATCATGAAAAGATTTGTATTTCATTAAAAATTCTAAAGACTGTAAAGGTCATTTGATTTGAGTAATACTGTTTCCAACTGTAAAAATTTCTGGTTATTTTGCTTCATCTAATCAGTTGTTCAAGAGCAGCCCACCATTAATTCCAAGATAAGTACAGTTACAAAAAACAGGATGCTGTTATCATAGAGGAAAGAGAAAGCAAGAGCTCCACATTTACGCCAGATGCAAGCGTAACATAGGCACAACAGATTTTGTGTTTTTTTTTTGCTCATCCAATGGTGCTATTCTGATATGGCTGTAACATTAGCTCAGTGGTCATCTTCCAACATTCTATAGACTCTGTCTTAATTCCTACAGAAGGGACAATTGTAAATGTAACCACACAATTTAAAACATGGAGGGAAAGAAGAAAAAGAGAATTACAGACCAGTTAAACTAAGTTCAGCAGTGGGGAAAATGCTAAAATCTATTAAAAATGATGTGATCACACAACATTTGGAAAGCATTAACAGGATTGGATAAAGCCAGCATGGGTTTATGAAATGCCAATCATGCTCAGTAAATCTACTGATTTTTGTTTTTGAAGATGTAACCAGAATTAGAATTAGGTTTTATTGTCACATGTACTGAAGTACAGGGATACAGGAATACTGTGAAAAGTGTCCAAAGTCACCATTTTCAGCATTATCTATTAGATAGATCCAGTAGAAATAGTGAATGTGGTGTATTTGGATTTTCAGAAGGTTTTGATAAAGTCCCTTAGAAGGGATTCATAAGCAAGTTAAAGCACAGTGGGCAGGTGGTAATATATTGGGATGGATCATGGATTAGTTGATAGACAGGAAACAGAGAGGGGAAGCAATGACTAGTGGAATACCACAAGGATCAGTGCTTAGGACCCAGACATCAAAATGGATATAAATGACCTGGATTAAGAGTGAAATGCAACATTTCCAAGTTTGCTGATAATACAGAATTGGGCCAGATTAAGAGTTATAAAGTGGCTTCAAAGAGATTTAGACAAGTGAGTGGATAAACACATGGCAGTACAATTTACTAAATGTAAAGTTATGCACTTTGGTGTGGAAAATAGAAAGGACTGGTATTTATTGAATGGTGATAATATGTAAGTGTGCATGTTTAAAAGGATCTGGGTGCTCTGGTACACCAGTCAATGGATGTAAACAGGCAGATGCAGCATGCATATGGTGTATTAACCTTCTCTGAAAGAGGATTTTAGTTCTGAAATAGGTATATTTTACTGCGGTTATATAACACCATGCTGAGACCAAACTTGGAGTAATCTAAGATAACAAAGTGTGGAGCTGGATGAACACAGCAGGCCAAGCAGCATCTCAGGAGCACAAAAGCTGACGTCTAGGCCCGAAATGTCAGCTTTTGTGCTCCTGAGATGCTGCTTAGCCTGCTGTGTTCATCCAGCTCCACACTTTGTTATCTTGGATTCTCCAGCATCTGCAGTTCCCATTATCACTTGGAGTAATCTACACAGTTTTGGTCTCTTTACCAAAGAAAGGATGTATTTGCCGGAGAGGGAGGCAGTAAAAGCTCACCAGGCTGATACCGAGGATGGCAGGACTGTTTTATGAGGAAAGATTGGTTTGATTGACTGTGTTTAGCAGAACTGAGAAAGATGAGAGGAAGTTTGATTGTAATAGATGAAATTAAAGTCAGAGAGTTCTACAGCCTGTAAAGCAGACCTAAAGCTCATTGTATCCACACCAGTCATCGAATGTCCATCTATTTTAATCCCACATTCTAGCACTTGACCCATAGCCAGTTTGCAATGTCATTTTAAGAGCTCATCTGAATAGTTTTTGAGGGTTCCCATATCCACCACTCTTTCAAGGCCGTGAGCTCCAGATACCCAAAAATCTCTGGGAGATGAACATTTTAAAACTGCATCTCCTGGATATTGGCTACTCCAAGGGAAAACGGTTTTCACCATCCACCCTGTCTATGTCCCTTCGAACATTGTACACCTCAATCAGATCTCCCCTTAGCCTTTTCTGCTCGAAGAAAAACAACCCCATTCTACCTGGTCTCTCTTCACATCTGATCTACATCAGCCCATGTAACATCCCAATGAATCTGTTCTGCACCGTCTCCAGTACAATCGCATCCTTCCCATAGTGTGATGACCAGAACTCCAGTACTCCAGTTGTGGTTGAACTAACATTACAGCTCCATCACAACCACCTTGCCCTTATGTAGAATACAGAACTAATAAAGACAAGTGTCTCACACACCTGCTTAATCTCTGTGTCTGTCTGTCCTGTTGCCTTCAAGGATCTATGAATCTGCACACCAAGGTCCTTCTGATCCTCTGTACTTCCTTGAATATGACCATCCATCACTCCTTTGCCTTGTGACATCTCCAAAAATGCATCACCTCTCACCTTACAGTATGAAATTCCATTTGCCACTGTTCAATCTATCTGGCCTAACCATCTATATCATCCTGGAGTCTAGGCTCCTCAACTTTTACCATATCATCAATTTTTATGCCATCTGCGAACTTGGTGATCATGC
Organism: Stegostoma tigrinum; assembly: GCF_030684315.1. Taxonomy (NCBI): domain Eukaryota; kingdom Metazoa; phylum Chordata; class Chondrichthyes; order Orectolobiformes; family Stegostomatidae; genus Stegostoma; species Stegostoma tigrinum. Next base: position 60,497,871 of record NC_081368.1, read on the forward strand.
TTCCTATGTTCCTGCCTAGATCATTACTGTACCTATAAACAGGGCTGGGCAGGAGGGTGTTCTCGCTGACCGGGGACTCTGGAACCAGGGCACGCAGTCTCAGGATGCAGAGTACGCTGCTTCACACTGAGATGTGTAAGATTTCTTCAATTAAAAGTAGTGAGTGTGTCGAATTTTCTACCACAGAGGTTTTGGAGGCCAAGTTATTGAATATATTCAAGCAAGAATGCCGAGTGGCCTATTTTTGGTCCTAACGTCCATATTCCTACCTAATAAAGTAAATAATCCTACAGGTATATTCGGTCCATGAGAAAGACAATTTAATCCAGCCAATTACTGTCCCATCACTAACTCTTCAATAAGCATCTTTCCAATGATCCATTTTGGGTTCAGGAAGGATTAGACTCTTCTAGACCTCATCGCAGACTGAGTTCAAAGATGGACAAAAGAACTGAATTCTAGAAGTCAGGTAAAGGAGACTGCTCATAAAATTAAATCAACATTTGACTAAGTATGACTTTGAAGAGCCCTCATAAAACTGGAGTGATTGGGCACCAGGGGAGAAACACACCACTGGTTACAGTCAGACACAACACAATGAAATTTTAGCTCTTTCTGTTGGATCCTGATTATCCCATCTCCAGAATAACACTTCAGGCACTGACACACTGTCATCTGAAAGTATGTCTAGCAGACTGTATTGACAGGATGCAGTCTTCTGCTGTATCTGTCTCCTTACCTGTTGCTGCTGCCTCCCCACAGCTCTCATTCTACAGCCGGTTACTGGCCCTCTCCTCCTGCTCCTTCTCTTCACTGGAGGAGGAGGAGGAACCTCCTATTGAATATATGATTCTCCTTGAGAACAGCAATGTTCAGCACCAGTTATGTACTGCAAGATGTTGGTACACCATTTCCATCAGGTAAGGCCTTCATGCAGTGTCCAAATGAATGACATTCCAAATTACCGGTATTAGCAAAGCCTCCCAACCCTGTTCTGGCCAGGTCAGCCATAATTCCACTCACAGCTTTTATACCCTGCTTTGCAACTTCCTTTTTTTAAAAAGAACAGAGATCACCCGCTCTGCCGAGCTGAAGCACTCAACATAAATTGTCCAAGACTTCATGTCTTAAATTTGTTTTTAAAATGGCAGATGGGTTCAGTGCCTCATTCAATGCCTACCCACTTTCAGTACTCTGGAGGACTGACATGTTGACTTCAAGTTCGAAAGCTGATGCTCTTAAGCTAAAGTTCAGTCTCGATTCCTGAGCATTAGATTAACCCATGGACAACACTCAGGTTTCCCCTAATAAGTGGCGAGTTACATTCGCATCCCACAACCATCAGACAATGACTATCAACAACAAAATAACATACAATCAGAATAAAGCAAAGAGCTGTAGATGCTGAAGATTTGAAACAAAAACAGAAATTGCTGGAGGAATTCAGCAGGTCTGGTAGCATCTGTGGAGAGAAAGCAGAGGTAACATTTCAAATCCAGTTACCTTTCTTCAGAACTGATAGTTAGGAAAAGTGGTGTTTATCATGATAATGGAGAGAAACCATTCCTTTTTTGTGTGCTGAACTTTCTTTCTCCCTCTCAGGGCTCTGTCTCCACCGACCTGCTCATTCCTTTCACCTTTGCCCCAACTCCTGCTATTTTCCAAGTCTTTCTACTGTCTACAAAGCACATATCAGGGGTGCGACGGAATGGATTTTGTTTGTTCGGATGAGTCCAGCTTCATCCAGGACAAAACAGTCCTTTGCATGGCAAGTCATGTCTCAAATTAAACATTTATTTCCCCCGTGTGTACCTCTGGAGTAACTCTGTAAATCACCAAGGATTATTTGGAAGTATCTCCGCAAACCCACAGGCGATGTGGCCTAGAAATACAACAACGGCTGACGCAAATGGATAATAACCCCTGCAGATACCTTCCAATGTACTGATCCATCCTGACTTGGTAGAATGTCACTGTGTCCTCTGCTTTCATTGGGTCCAAATTCTGCAATTCTTCCAAGCAGTAATGTCAGAATGCCTTCCAGCATAGACACAATAGTTTAAAACATATTGTAATTTCTTTCTCAAGGGGAACTAGGGATTGGCAATACGCGTTGGCATGAATTGGTAGTGATGTCCACATGCCCTGAATGAAAATGTCTTCAGCGTGAATAAATATTGTACTGGACCAGACCAAACCCTTTTCAAATATATCAAGGAGGCAGTCTAGACCCTGGCTTTTATCTTATTTAAAGGCAAGTATATGGTGCTGTGTTCCAGATGTAATTCAATTGGTTACTTTGCTCGGCTTTAAGCAAAACACGTTTTATTCTTACCCTATGGTTCAAATATAAGCAAAAGAAAGAAGAACTGAGGTAGATTTAATTCTATTGGAAAACTTAACAGGCTAATAGATTATTTAACTACTAAACAGCAACTGTTCTAATATAGTAACACCTCATAAACACACCCCTATCAAAAGCAAATTCAACAAAATAGATTGTCTCACATGTGGTGTTTCTCCAGTCCAGGAGAAAAGAACACTAAGAGCAAATTCTGGCAGAGAGACAGAAGTCAAGCATTTTGCTATAGTAGGGATTGATGAACGGCAGCTTCCATAGCCAAATTCAAAACCTCAAGAACTGCTGAAAGTTAAACCAAAATCTTGGTTCTGTGGAAGCCTAGATCCATCATTCCCATTGCTTCTATTGTTTCAACTTTAAAAAAAAGGCATCACAAGCTATTTACTTTATTGGTTTGGAAGAGACTGCTTAGCACCAATGGCTCAAAACCTCTCTTCAAAACAAAAGGACAAAATACACCTCTTCAAGCCATGGAATCAGCCACAATCTCTGGTCACAAAAGTGGCCAATTGGCTAATCCCAAATGCAAATATTCTGCAACTGCACTCTCTCGCAATATCACAACAGGACTTCCAAATATTGCAGGTAACAAAGTCACTTTTTCTTATTACAATTCTATGAGCATTTTTTTAAAAAGTTACTGGCATTAAAAACTGGTCTGAATTATCTGTTCATTTGAATTTATTTTTAGGGCATAGAACATGCCATAATAAAGACTGAAAGGTTTCCTCAGGCTTTTAAAAATGCTACGGCAAACATGCATAACATGATGATTAAGTAAGTTTTAGCTTTCAATTTGAAGACTCAAAAGTAAAGGTACTACTGTGATTCTGTATTGCCTTGATGGATTAAGACTTAAGCCTAGTAACCTTGGAAGAATGGTTGATTGTGGCTTGATGTCGGTAAAAACAGATTGAGTTTTGGATGCAACTTCTCCATTCTCTAACAAGGAACTTTCAGGCCTACAGTATTTATTTTACGGATATAAACAGGCAAAACATGGGCCATCAAGTTTTTTGACGTGATGAATGAGAAATAAATTTTGAGGAGAGTAAGAGTTAGTGCAACAGCAAAAGACAAATGTTGTACAGCACAGCATTTGTCCAGCACTAAATTTGAAAAACAAAAGTATTGTTGAGTGTGTTTCTTCACTACAGAGTCAGAATGAAAGCATTATGAAGTATTTTGCCGCTAATGGACAATACAAAGAATTTATTGTTCTATATATATAAACGCAAGATCCTGTTTCTCCTTTGGCTATGATTATACAAATATTAAAAATGGCATTTCTCCCCAGAAATCAGTGGAGGCTCAACCATTAAATTTATTTAAGGCTGGTTTGGATAGGTTTTTGGTGGAGAAGGGAATCAAAGGTTATTAGGAAAAGACAGGCAGGGAGAGGTGAAACCTCAAACAGACCAGTCACAGTCTTATCGAATGACATTGTGAGTTCAAAGGGCTGAATGGCCTGATCCTATGCCCTAAGCTCCTATTATCATTTTATAATCTCTTTTGTTTGAAAATTATAGTAGGCACAATGTATCATTACTTTTTACAATAATGGTATCATTGGCAGAGTATTCGTACAAGAGTTGGGAGACTATGTTGAGAAAGTCAAGAAATAAAGTTCCAATTTTTCCTTTAAAGATGGTGATGCCCAGTTGAGAATCTCACTGATAACACTGTTGTGTATGTGTTAACATCCTATAATTATCCAATTTAACCTTTTTTGTATGAAGATTGTTTCTTACTGTTACCTGGGAGAATAGCAAAGTGGTACCATTCCTGGCTAGAAAGTCAAAAGTGGTGGCTGCAGTTCATGGTGACTTTGTCTGGTCTCCGTGCTAGCCGACATTCTATCACATCTCAGGCATGCTCCATGGGTAATGACGGCTTGCACCTTACATTCATAAATATTGCATCAGCAAAGCTTTACCATATCATCATGGCAAATCCTGGAATCGCTTACTATAAATTTCAGCACTTACTGTACTGCACTTCAGAGCGCAGTACTGCCTTATCTTGCAGTGTCAGACCACTCTGTACAGGAGGACAGGCTCCCTTCTCATGCAAAAGAACAGGATATATCCATGGGGTTTTTATCTTACTTTCTCAGCACACACTAGTTTTGCATTGACATAGACACGCCTCGCCTCTTAATGCAGCCAGAAGGCCAGTCAGCTTATTCTGTTTGGAAGCACTGGACGGTCAAAAGTGGGGTTACATTTGATGCAAAGCACTGTCCTATGTTGATGGTGCACCCACAGAATGTGCCAGCATCTTATGCAATAAACACACTGTTCAAACAAACGGCCGTGTATGAAAGTCTAAGGGGAGTTTGGGGGCTGTTTAGTCAGGAAAGGTGTTGAGGTGACACGAGTGAATGAGTAGGAAGAACAAAAGGCAGGAAGGATTAGTCATGGTGGTGGTGTGGACTGGTGCTGGGGAGGGAGTAAGGAATAGTGTTGCATGCAACGCTGAGTGTGTAGACCATGGGCCTTGGAGTGGGGTGGGTGCAGTAGCAGAGTTAGAGTGAGACAGCGATAGCAGAGAGCAGAGACTTATCATTGCAGTCATTAACATTCTTGTGGCGTTGTTGCACATTCCTCCAGACTGTGGCCTGATCTGGTTTGCCTACTTCAGATCAAGCTGAAAGGTGTGAAACTGTGATTTAAATACAGTGCCTATAGTGTGAATATTGTACAGTCCCAATACTGAAGAGCTCTTTCACCACCGCTGAAGGCAAGATTGCAGAGGAATGATGCCATGGAGGTAGGGTGTACAATTAATTAGCCGAGCAGTGGAGTATTACTTCAGAAAGTGATGCAGGCCCATGGATGGAAATGCGCCATGAAACTCCCTAAAATTGACAGTCAGAAAAATTGGAAAATTCTGCCCATGGGCTCAACATTAAATACAGATAATCACCAAAGCCCAATGCTGCTGAAAATATCAGCAATCCAAGCAGAAATCGTACTGGGACTGCTGTGAGCAATTCCAAGAAATTACAGCATCAAGAATCTATTAATAAATACTCAGAAAAATGTACTTAATCTGAAAAGTGGTTAAATTCGGTGTCGTTTCCTGATGTTCCCTAACTTTCAAGTTTCCAGGTTTGTGGTGTTTTAAATGGAAATGTTGCCCTTCCATTTAAAACATTCCATTTTAATTTCAGGGTTTAATCAGTGTGCCATTAACTTCATTCTCCACCTCAGGCAGTTCATTGATCAGACTCATTTGGTCATTCAGAGAAGTAACGAACACTTCATTAAATATTATTGAACTTACAGCATAGAAACTAGTTAATTGGCCTAAATGAGTAAAAGTTGGAGCTTTCCTTCACCTATTTCTTCTGTCACCACACCTCGTTCTACTTCATACACCTATCTGCCGGTTCCACTTGCTCACCACACACTGGCTAAAGAAGTGGCTGGTTAAAGAAGTGGTAGGCTAAGAAGCTCCAGTCAGACCTCCTCTGCTCATCAGTTCCTTTTCCTTTACATTTTTTTTTAAGTTTCTTTTTCTCTCCCTCTTCCCTTTGCAGCACTACTCCCACCATCCCACCCCACAACTGTTTTTAAATTTGACTATTTTAAACTCTAACCTGAAGAAATGAGTCACCTCCGGTGACTGGGTGCGCGGGCCATGTCCTGCAGCCACAGCAGAGTGCAGGCAGGAGGACGTGGCTCGGATCGAGTCCCAGAGGGGCTGAGACCCAGAGCAGCGGATGAGCCATGCACCTGAGGCACATTGGGGGCTGAGTCCCAGAGTGACGGTGTAGCCGAGAGGTTGGGGGTTGCGGGGGGACGTGGGGAGGCAACCTTGATGGGCTCCGGAATGGCAGTATTTTTGTAGGTACTGGCTGAGTCGGTGGGTTGGCCTATGAGGCTTCATTTTCCACATGGAGTCGGACCCTGCCGGCAGCATGGCACAGACTGGTACAGCCCAAAGCAGGACACTCTCAGTGGCACATTGCAGTCCGGAAAGCCCTGAGTGGGGCTCCAGTGGTGGTATAACAGTGAAGGAAAGTTGGGCTCTCTTTAAGACATCTTTCTTTATTTTATTCTGTAAATGGGACTCATGTACGGTACATACTTTTCACTGCATTTTATCTTGAATGTACGTGACAATAAAGGATGTTCAGTTTCTCCTTTGTTAAATGCTGGAATTATGAGTAACTATCATATTCATGGGTTTGAGTTTAGCCTCTCCCACATATGGAAGCATATTTTCCAAACTACTCTATTGGACCCCTTCATAATTTAAAAACCTCAATTAAGCAATTCTTATGTCCTCTCACTTTGATTGAAAAGCATCTCAATCTGATCATCTCATCAATTCAACTAACCACTGTCCTACAATGGAGGTGACCATTAACCAGAATGGAACAGTGTCTTTATGAAGTTTGGCAAATGCTCAAATGGTTCCTAGTTGGAAGTAAACATTAAAATATTCTCTTCTGTACTGCATTCTCTTTTCTCTGTCCAAAGACATTGAAGTTGTTTTGGAATGCATTCACAGATGCAAATAACCTTTGATGCTTCACTGTTGGCATTTTGTGAGCAACTTTATGACTCTATACCATCAGTGAGGAATTTTGCTTGTCAGCAGAGCAGATTAAAGTCCTGTGATATACTGTTCACCACTTTAATTAAAAGATTGGAAAATCATGTATGATGAGCAAGAAGGTTTAATCTGTGCTGCCCTCAAGCCAGGCTTACCACCAATTGTGCGAAGTTAGAACATTACCATGTTAGTATTCAGGAAGAATGTTGAGAGTAACAAGGCAGCTTACATTTCCCGATTACAGGCTGACGGTGATTAATTCTCAAGGTGATGCTCTGGTTCTCATTTGTCGTGGCTGACAGTTCAACTTGAAATGCTTTCAACGAGAAATTCTGACATTGAGAATGTCAATTCTTTCTTGTTTGAGGGCATATGGACATTGCTGAGTAGGTCATCATGCATTATCTATCTCTAATTATCCAGGAGAAGTTGCTGGTAAACTGCCTTGAGTTGCTGTACAAGTCAATAGAGAAAACAGTTCATAAAATTTCCAAGACGGAATATGGTCATTCTCTTGACCAGCCCAGACTAATATAATCCCCTACAAACCTTCTCTCACTTTACTTCATCTAAACTCATTCACAGATCCTTGTGTTTCTTTCTCCCTCATGTAGTTATCTTGCTTCCCCTTAAATGCATTCATGCTCTCCATCTTAACTACAACATGCAGTAGCAAATTCCAAATGCTATGAAAGGAGTTTTTTTTCTGAATTCCCTATTGGATATATTCATGATTATCTTCTATTTATGACCCCTAAGCTTTAAACCATACTGAGCAGCAGGGTAGCAACTGGATTCTCTACAAGATGTTTCATTGTTGACAGTTTATAATATTCAAATAAATTTAATAATGTCCATTGCGAATTGATTTTTTTTATCATTCCCAGTAACCATCACTATTTAGATCACCTGAATTTAAATTGACATTTCTTTGATTCAGGTAAGTAACATTAGAAATAGAAGGATTGCACATTATGTTGCTCCTGCTGGAGGTATTGCTGAGGAGGTGGAAAACAGAAATTAATGACAAGACAGTCCAGCCTAGGGGAATTGAAGAGCAAGCAGTGATACAAGAAAGGAGCAGGGAGGTTATTGGTAGCAAGAGATTTGTCGTTTAATGTAGTTAGAAGATTTGCTCGTGTAATATGTGAACAAAGCTGACATCAGTGATTTTGTTGCTAAGGATTAAATTGGAATATTGAGAAGGGGCACGGAAAGTGCAGGTGATGGGTCAATGACGATCAACAAAAAGGAAACACAATCAACAGAGTATATTTAGATAATAATTCCTAAAGTTAGATCAAGGGACATGAAGTAGTGCTTTTCAGGTTAGTGTTTATTCAAAGCTTTGCCTATGAGTTGAGACTAAATGGTAAATAAGTGACTGATGATGCGGTGGCTTTCAATAGGTGTTAATCTATAATGTTTTGGACGTTAAACCAGGTGGCAAATGCCAATGAACATCTTGCACCGAAAAGTAACTGGCAACCTCTAGGGGTGGCATGGTGGCTCAGCTGTTAGCACTGCAGCCTCACAGTGCCAAAGACCTGAGTTCAATTCCACCCTCAGGTTACTGTCTGTGTGGAGTTTGCATGTTCTCCCTGTGTGTTGTGAGGGTTTCCTCCCACTGTCCAAAGATGAGCAGGCTAGGTGGATTGGCCATGCTAGATTGCCCTTGGTGTCCAGGGATATGTAGATTAGGGGGATAGTCTGGGTGGGTTGCTCTGTGGATCAGTGTGGACTTGTTGGGCTGAAGGGCCCGTTTCCACACTGTAGGGATTCTGTGAACCTTACATACATCAAAGGCAATTTTGTTTTTAGCTTTTTTTTTAAGTGACCGCAAGTCATAGTGAGTCAACATTCTGGTTTGCACTTTGATCATTTTCACCAGTGCAAAGATCTGCCAATTCATTGCAACCCACTTTTTACCCTGTTACCAGGGGTCAACCAGCAATCAACCTGTTTGATACCCTCAGTAACATGCAACATTGTTTCAGATTTTCACCATCTACATTGCTCTTTTTAAAAATTTGTCAGCATCTCTGGAAACTATATCATGCTGGACCCCTGGTAACAATCCAGTTAAACCTGCTCCCTCAGTCTTTCCCCATGTTACTGCAATTCTTTCCCCCATTTCAAGGGTATGCAATTTCCTTTTGAACGTTACTAGTGAATTAACTTCCATAGCCCTTCCATGCTGTGTTAAAACAAAATCTTCAGCTCTTCAGTGCTTTTGCCAATTACCTTAAATTTGTGGCAGTTTCTCTGCATATAGTCTATCAAAGACCATCGCTTCTCCTCAGTGAGGGAAAAAGGGTTCCAGCATACCCCAGGGTCACACATGTCCAGCATGTTCACCATCAGCTGCTCAAAATTAGCATCCTCAGTGCCATTCTGGTCTCTTTTTGGCCACTGATATACTCCTTTAACCACCCCCTTATTGTTCACATGCCTGTTGAAGTGTTTGGGATTTCCCTTTATGTCAGAGGCTATTCCTTCCCCATTGTTCCTTCTTGCTTCTTTTATGAGCTTTTCACCTTTCTCCTAAACCTTTGTATTTCTTGTTAATTTTCAATCGTATCTTCTGCGTCACGCCTGTCACAAGCACAGTTCAAAGAATAACCAGTTACTTCCATTATCGCAAAGTGTGCTGCAAAATTGAGATGTTGATAATGATCCAATAGCAGACTGAGGGAGCCATTGGTTTAGTCATGCATTGCCACAGGCCTGCTCAAGCACTGGCAATGCGGTGCTTCACCAGTTATTGCCGGACGATAGATCGGATTTCAGCGATGACATGCCGAGTGAAGTGGCTGTGTCAAACACTTTGGTTTCGCTGTGGCTCGGGGAGGTTAACTGCACCTTAATGTTTCTCCTGGGGTTTGGGTTCCCCTACTGAGAGCACTTTTTCCAACTCTTCACCTTTTTCTGCTTGACCTGCTTTGAATAACCTCTGCTCATTCTCCCAGTCATCCTGAATTCCCAGAGAAATGGCTGTTAGTGTGCAGAAACCTTGAAACAGGCAAAGGCATATTTGACACAACTGTCTGTGAATTTTCAAGCTTGAAGTAGCTACAGCACACTATAAAATTGTGTGAAATCCTAGCTACGTAAACCCACAGCTAACCTGTGAGCAGTTGATGAATCCTTTACATAACACAGAAAGAGAGCCTTTTGTGCTGCTTAATGTTTTGTTCAGCTTGCCGAATGTGCAGCAATGCATCGGCGAGACTTCCAAGCTGTCAAGCCAAAATGAATGATGCATGGTTTTTCAAATCATGATCTGTCTGCTCTGCATAATATCAGCACTTTGCACTATTATGGCCCCCCTTTTATTTCACATTAAATGTGTGGGTGTGCATCACAGATGACATTTTCACATCCTAAGGGACATTAAAGCGCCCCCTAGCCGCCCTGAACTCAATTGCATGTCAAATGAATGAGAGCACCAGAAACACAGCTTCACTGGAGACAAAAACATTTCTGTTCTGTGGAGAATCTCTTACAGCCAAAGAGACTTAAAGCAGATGTTTAAGATTATGATGGTTTTTGATGAACTAACTGGAGAAAAACTAATACAAATTTAAGGTAATTGGCACGTGATTTACACATAAATGCATGGAGCTTTGCTGAGATGTTCTCACATCTACATTTACAATAGAGGAGGACTTTTTAGAGCCAAGGTGACACATGAGGAAACCGTGTAACCAGAAGGGCTCAAAATTAATAAGATAAAGCTTTGGGTAGATGATTAGCACTTAAAATTGACAAGGAATAGATGGGGTTCATCCAAGGAATTTGAAGAAAGTGAGGCTAGAAACTGAGGAGATTCTGGCCATAATCTTCCAGGCTTCCCTGAATGTGAGGGAGATGCCCGAAAACTCGACAATTGCAAAAAGTATGGGCTTGTTCAAAAAAGGCTTCAATGAGTATCCCAGCAATTACAGACCAGTTCAATCAACTTTCAGTGCTGGAGACACTTCTGGAACGAATTATTCAGGATAGAACCAATAGTCACATGGGAAAAAAATGTGGGCTGATCTAGGAAGAGTCAGCACAAATTTCTAAATGGGAAATGGTGTTTAATTAAATTGCTGGAGTTTTTTGACCAAGGCAACCAAAAGTATTGATGAGGGCAACACTGTTGACATTGCACATGGATTTCCAGAAGGTGGTTGCTACAGTATCACACAACAAATTTGCAAGAAAAGTTATAGGCTATGTTATAAGAGGAACATTAGCAATGGGGATACAAAATTGTCTCAGTATTGGAAAAAGAAAGTAATAGCCCATAGGTACTTTTCAAACTGGAGGAAGTTTTGGAATTGAGTTTTTCAGACATCAGTATTGAGACCCTTCCTTTTTGAGGTGAATATTTCAAAATTTGCAGATGACACTAAACTTGGAAGACTTGTAAACTGTAAGGAGGACAATATGGAACTCCAGACGAATACTGACAAGTCGGTGGAATGTGCAGACAGGTGACAGATGAAGCTCAATGCAGAGAAGTGTGGAGTGTTGCACTCCAGTTAGAAGAACATTGAAAAACAGCATAAAATAAGGGACATAATTCTAAAGGGGAGCAGGAGGAAACTGAGTAGAAACATGCAAAGATCATTGAAGATGTCAGGACAGAGAGAGCGAGCAGTAGACAAAGCTGATAGTTATTTCAGCTTTATTAATAGGGGCATTGAGTACAAGAGCAGGGAGATAATGTTGAACTTTTATAAGAGACTTGTTATACCTCACCTGGAGGATAATGTACAATTGTGGGAACCATATTAAAGGAAAGATGTGAATGCATGAGAGAGAGTGTGCAAAAGCAATTTACAAAAGTAGTCCCAGCCATAAGAAACTTCACTTATCAGGATAGTTCGAAGAAGTTAGGACCATTCTCCTTTGACTGAAAAAGGTCAAGAGGAGCTTTTATAGACTTTCTCAAAAGTATAAGTGGGCCAAATAGCTTAGATAGAGTGAAGCTGTTTTTACTCATAAAAGGAAAAGAGAATGAGTGGATATCAGATTTTTTAAATCTAAGCATTTACAGAAGATGCTTTTTAACACGGTGAGTACCTGTGGTATAGAATGCACTGCCTAGAAATGTGATGAAGGCTGGTTCAAATGAGGCATTCAAGAAGGCGTTGGATAATTATTTGGATAGAAGGGTTTTCAGGAATATGGGAAAGATTGGCGCTAGGTAATACAGGTGGTGCAGGCTCAATGGGCTGAATGGCCTTCTCCTGCCCAGTAACAATGCTGTGATGCTGTGATAACTTTGTTCTATTCCATCTTGCCAGAGGAAAGAGAGCTGAAGGGGCACATAGGTTTGAGAGGTTTACAGACTTCCCACTGATGAAAGATGCCAGTGACTGTATGCGCATTGCTTTGCTGATTTGACAAGTCAATTGTGCCATGCAGATTCCTGCCCCTCAACATGGAGCCAGGGTGTAACCAAAGGAATCATTCAGTTCAATTCTCTCAATCTTGAGAGCCATTGAGATGCCATCATTCTACAGCAGCCTAATGAGAATCTGAACTTCAGAGACCAGAACAAACCAAACACTGTTCACTGGCCGACAAATGCCAGCATTTCTGATGAAGGGTCAAGGCCCAGAACATCAGCTTTTGTGCTCCTAAGATGCTGCTTGGCCTGCTGTGTTCATCCAGCTCCACACTGTGTTATCTCGGATTCTCCAGCATCTGCAGTTCCATTATCTCTGACCAGATAATGTGTTGAGGGCTATGGCTGTGGCTCAAAGTCAGTGCTCTTGCTTCTGAATGAGCAGGTTGCAAGTTCAAGTCTCACTCCAAGGATTTGAGGGCATACCTAGAGACTACACTGTCTGTCTAGTGAAGTATTAGGAGAATGCTTTCATCTTTGACGGCATCCCAGTGGCACAGCAATTAGCACTGCTGCTTCAGTGTCAGGGGCCTGGGTTCGATTCCAGCCTTGGGCAACTGTCTGTGTGGAGTTTATATGTTCTCCCTATGCCCACATGGGTTTCCTCTGGGTGTTCCAGTGCCATTCCACAGTCCAAAAATGCGCAGGTTAGGTGAATTGCCCATGCTACAAAATTGCCCTGCTGTGTCCAGTGATGTGCAAGTTAGCTGGGTTAAGGTGGGTAAAAACCCTAAGTGGGGTTACAGGTGAGGTGGTGGGTCTAGGTGGGATGCACTTCCGAGGGTCAGAGCAGACTCAGTGGGCCGATTTGGGATTTAACGATTCTATGGCACTTGTTCATGAGCCACACATGTGCTATTCAATGACAGCCGTGAAATCTGACAGAATAAACAATTGATGTTCTGACACAATGCCTTTATTGCTCTGGAGGAGACCTGCAGTATGCTGCCGAATAGGTTTCGAGACTTGTGATGACATGTTACTTGGCCCATCATGAAAGAGGATGCCTTGCCATTGCTGATCATGATTATATGTGCAGGAAAGAGATAGGACCAAAAAGCAGAACAGGAGGCTCAGGTAACATGAAAAAGGAAGGAATGAAGACAGACAAAAAGACGTTGCAATCCAGAAATCCCCTTGATGATTAAGAACCATTTGAAGCGCAATGCTACTTATCCAAACTCCAAGTTACCATTCATCCACTGTTGCACATTTCTTACCCTCCATTAGACATTGAGCTTAACATTTCAAAAATAGCTACAATACAAAATAAAAAGCAAACGTTGACACAGTACAAATCAAATTTAGAAATGAAATCATGTCATTTTGTACACAAAACTAAACTAATCACTGAGATGAATTCCCTTATTGTGGTGTGTGTGCTGTTGATTGTCCAAGTACAGCTAGTATATTGCTACTCAGAATGGCTGATTGAAGGCAACTGGCATTAATGCAGGAGATTACAGATAGTCTCGGAGCGCAGATTCAAGTAGCTCAGAAATGAAAATGCTTAGAAAGTGGTAACGATACCTTGTTGCCCCATAGCCAGAGGAAGCCCAGGATTCACATATTGCAGCCTCATGTTTGCATGATGTTATTGATCATACAATCATAGGATTATAAAATACCTACACTGTGGAAACAAGGCATTCAGCCCCATCGAGTCTATACCAGCCTTCCACAGAGAATCCCACCAAGAGCCAACACACTGCCCTACCCTGTCCCTGCAAATCTGCATTTTCCCATGGCCAATCACCTAACCTGCACATCTTTGGACTTTGGAAACCTACACTGGCACAAGGAGAATGTGTAAACTCCACACAGTCACCTGAGGATGGAATCGAACCGGGGCTCCTGGCGCTGTGAGGTAGCAGTGCCAACTACTGGCCCACCATGCTGCCCAAGATGTGAACAAATGGCAGGGATTGATCTGTTCAGTACATTCTTTGCATCCCCACTTCCATCCCTGCCTCAGGCAATAGCAGATGGCCTTCATCACAAATTTCACCACAGCTCCCAAACTTGTTAGGATTTTGCTGTCCTGTGAACCCTGGAACAGAAATGTTGTCCTCTTGAACTTTTTCATTGAGAACAGAACATGCCAGTCACATTGGCACCCAGCTTACTTTCTGTATTTACCACCTAACCACACACTTTACACAATTAATCTTTCCCAGGGGCTATCAAGGTGGCCTCCAGCCAGCTGGTGAGACTCCTGATATCACAACATTATGGATGCCATTGACTTCAGTCCATGCTGCAAACTTGGTTCCTTCTCGATAGTGAGTATTTAAGGTGAAAACAAAATATTTTCAACCTTGGCCTCACCCATGACACAAGCCTCAAACTTATGACAACATAACTATAGCAAAGTCTGCCACCTTCCACCTCCATAGCATCATCTGACTTTCCACCTGTTTCAGCTCATCTGCTGCTGAAATCTTTATCTAAGCTGTTGTCATCTTCAGAGCTAAATTTGTACGTGCAAACTCCAGCAGCCTTACAATCCTCCCAGATCTCTGCATTCTTCCGATTCTGGTCTATTGCATATTATATCAGAGCCTGCCAGCCTCTGTAAAATAATTGAACTGCCAAACCACCTTCTGGGAGTGTTTTGTCCGCCCACTCCTAGTTGTGTTTCTGTACAAGCTGGAAGTGGGCAGGTTTGATCTTGGGAATGGTGGGTTTCGAATTTTCAAAATGTTCACCCATCTGTTGTTGCATGCTAAAATTCATCCTCCTCTTTTTCTTTGTCTCCAGAATGAGATAGGCAAAAACAATCAAAGTTCAATGTTGCACTGAAAAACTAAATTAGTGAAAAGGTAGTAATGAAGTGTTGTTGTGATTGGGATATCATGACAGCTTGTCATGTAAGCTCTGCAAGCTTTGATTGAATTAGCAGCATGAACGCTGGCCCGTGGTTATGATGGGAGGACTTAATGGAGATAAAGAACAATTTCTCCACTTGTCACTCAAATGGAACAAGACATTTGACAGGACTAGCACTGACTGACCAGCTAGCAGAGCACCAAGTTCCTTAGTAGGTCTTTGAGACCTCAAGCACTTAGAACCAGGATGGGGCTTTTAAATAATTGATCATAAGTCTTGATTTAGCCGCTTTGATGAAACATTTCATAACCAGGAGTGATTTTTTGATCAATGTTAAGCAAACATTAAGGTGAATGATGCAGTTCCAGTGCAGATCCACTGGGAACCCAGCTCTCTGAATTACATTGCAAGCATCTGCAAACTGAAGGGCTGACGTAGCACATGGTCAGCTTATTCATTTGTTTTAGCAATGATTTCAAAAAATAAGTAGCTCACTGGGGAGCACCAGCAAAGACAAGGGCAAAGGCCTTGATTTCAATAAAAAATGGAAGGCTGTTAACTGGCCATATAATATTCTTGATTTAATGCATTGGCTTTTGGAGGCTGAAGAAATTCATCTGAGTACACACCAAGCAGGTTACAGCTGATTTTATGGATTCTGTAAATATTGGCCTGAGACTAATGAAATATTTTGTTACTGCTCAGAAAAAAACTCATATACTTTCTGCAGTATTTGGCAAATCTACAAAACTAAATATCCCTGCTTGGTGTGAACCTGGATACATTTTATGGACTGAATTTTCATGAAGGAAGTAGGAAGCAGAAGCTAGGTTTCAATCACCTTCTCCAGTAAGAGACGATCTAACCATGATCCCTTGACATTCATTAGCATTACTATCATTGAATTCCCTACTATCAATATTGTAGGAGTTATGATTGGCCAGATACTCAACTGGACTTGCTATGTAAATACAGTGGCTACAAGAGTAAGTGAAAGGCTCAGAATACTTCAGTGAGTAACTCATCTTATGGATCCCCGGACTAAGCCCATCATCTCCAAGGCACAATTCAAGCATGTTATGGAATACTCCCCACTTGTCTGGATGAGTGCAGATCCAACAACACTCAAGAAGCATGACACAATCTACTACAAGGCAGCCCACTTGATTGACACCACAAACATCCATGTCTCCCAATGCCGATGCTCAGTAGAAACAGTGTACCATCAACAAGATGCACTGCAGAAATTCAAAGATATTGAGAAAGCATCTTCCAAAGCCACAACCACTTCCATTGGAAGGGGTAAGGACGGCCGATACATGGGAACACCACCACCTGCAGGATCCCTTCCAAGCTACTCATGATCCTGACCTGGAAATATATCACCATTCCTTCACTGCTACTGAGTCAAAATCATGGAATTCCCTCTGTAAGCACATGGATTGCAGCAGTTAAAGAAGGCAGCTCACCACCAACTTCTCAATGGCAACTAGGGGCAGGCAATAAATGCTGGCCAGCCTATGACACCCGTGTCTCACATGTGAATAAAAAAAACTCTAAAGGTCTGATTTTCACACAGATAAGCACTTAATTATTGTGGAAATGGATTTATGTTAATTCAAGCCATTGCAGTGGAAAGGAGATGGCCAAATCAAATTTGGGACATTTAAATATAGGTTGAGGCTGCTGGCTGTCCTGACCGAGCAATCTACCCATTGTGCCAAAACACTCCACTTTCGCAGAGAGGAGCATAATGTCACTGTTGAGCCAGAGGTCTGGCATCCCAGTTACAGCAGGCCGTTGTATCTTCAATACCAATGTTTATTTAATGCCAGAGGCTGCGACGGAGAGAGGCAGGTTACAAAGAAAGGGTGCCAGCGATTAGTCTTGCCCATTTTATCATTCAACGTGAGCTCTTCTCTGTTCAACATCATATCCCACCAATTCCAATTCCTCCTCCTCCTCTTTTAAATAGTACTCTGGAGATGATTGCTTTTAGGTTCTGCATTTTTTTAAAGAAATTATTCCCGGCTGCTCTTACGCCCACAGCAGAACTTCTTTCCTTTGTTGACACTTAAATGGCCCATGACAACTGGACCTTCCCCTACCCACTCCAAGCTCCTCTGCATCCCAGATGAGACAGGCAGGCAACACAGCCTTCAGGACTCTCAATACTGGCCACAGGAAATGGAGTCTATTCCCCTGACTATGCTATCCCCGATTATGACGACATTTCCCTTTTCCTCCCGCTTTAATGGCTCCCTGTACGATGGTGGTCTAGCCAATTTGCTTATCCACCCTACAGCCCACACTCTAATTCACACAGGGAGCAAGGATCTCAAATCTATTAGAAATGTTCAAGGGCTGAGGCTCCTTCAGCACTACCTCCTGGATCACTCTATCTGCCTCGTCTCTAGTCACATCCTCCGGTCCCTGACGACTGACCAAATTCCAGATGGTTAATCTAAAGGGTGTACCAGCCTTCACAAACACAGCATTCAGGTTGGTCTCCCTTTGCCTGATGTCTTGCTGTGTTCAAAACTCAGAAATCAGCTCATCAATTCTGAGCCAGAGTCCCTCAAAGCTCCAACACTTGTTACAGATGTGGTCATTATGATCTGGAATGGGGTCCACAAGTTCGCACATTATGCAGTTACAACACATTGCCTTGCCCAGCATCTGTTTTAATTATGTAGTTCTAAATTTGATTTTTTAAAAATTCCATACTGATCCTTTGGTTTGTACCCTATAATTACTTCCTCTATTCACCTTCAATCTGAAAATAGTCAAATAAGTAGCTATTACCAAGCAATGAACTTACGGTTTACCTGTGATGTCACTTTTATGCCGAGCCCCTAATCCTGGGCTTCAATTTATTCTGATAAAAGAAACTTGCTAACTAGGAGCCAAATTAAAACAAAACAGCAGAAAGGACCGTTTCCCCCTTGCACTGAAAACCCATATTGCCTCCAAATTCCATGCATTATATAGTCACTCAGGCTCTGTCTCACTTCGGGTGCGATCTCTCCCTCCTGAACGTGTGAAGCCTACTGGTCATGAGTTTTCAACAAGGCCCTATCTTAAACAGAGCTTAGGTGAGCCGAAGTAACTCACACTAAATAAACTTTGTCAGAAGTCAGATAACACTAGGCATTAGCCCAACAGGTTTATTTGAAATCTCAAGCTTTCGAAGTGTTGCCCCTTTGTCAGGTGAAGGGGCAATGCTCTGAAAGCTTGTGATTTCAAATCAACCTGTTGGACTATAACCTGGTGTTGTCTGACCTCTGTCCTTGTCCACCCCAGTCCAAAATTGCTGCATTCACATCAAAGCTAAACTTCAAAAGTAGCTAATTGAGGCCCTCTTCAGGCTTCAGGTGATTGATGACTGTCCCTCAGCCAGCTTGAATCAGCTACCAAATGAAACTTTTCACTAGACTGCTGAATTTTAACCTTTTAACATGAAGAAAGGAAAGAAAGACTTACCAGTTCTATCCTCACAATGCTCCAAATTTCCCAAACTATATACTCACTTGGGCTGTGTCTCACTCTGGACGTGATCTGTCCTTCCTGGCCAGGCGAAATTTTCCGAAGTTTATCCAGCACAATGTATTCAGATACAGCCCTGTTTATTTTCCCTGCTCTTAGGGAGACCGAGACATTCAATCCTCAGTGTTTAGACTAGTGCATTACTGGCAGTCTGGACCAGAATTTATCATTTAAAGGAGCGTGTTAAAAGCTTGCATTGGTGTAGTATCAGAGAACAGCAGAGTAGAGAAATAGGGCAAGAAACACAAAATAGGCCACCCGGCCATCAAATTGATAAATGGCCTTTTTGAGCACCATTTCAGCTTGTCCAAGCCCTCAACTCTTTCTCCTCATGCACATATTCAATTCCCTTTTGAAGAAGATTGAATCTGTATCTCTCATCTAAGAAGTAGTTGATTCTAAATCCTTACTATTCATTGCATAAGAAATAAAATCCTGCTTCTTAAAACTGTGGCTTTGCTGATTAACACTTCTGTCACAAGAAATAGAATAATAAGAGCCTATCTAAACCTTTCATTATTTTAAAATCTTTGTTAAGCCTCTCCGAGCTGCGGAGAACAAGCCCTGTTTGTCAGTCTACCGAAATAACAGATCTACTCTGAGAAATTTTCTTTCCTCATCTTGCTTGATATTCCTTCAGTGAGTAACAGAGTTTATCACACACTCCTTTCCAATACTTTAGTAAGGTTACTAACAGTACTCTCACCAGCAATTTTTATTTCTGAAGTTGTAGCCAAACTATCATTTGCAGTTTGCAGGGAGAGAGCAGTACGATGATAATGTTGCTAGACTGATAATCCAAATGTTGATGCACGTGTGCCTAGGTTCAAATCTCACCATAGTAAACTAGTGGAATTTGTATTCAATTAATAGACAAATCTCAGGAACTGCGGATGCTGGAAATCCAAAATGAAAACAGAAATTGCTACAGAAACTCAGCAAGCCTGCCAGCTTCTTGTGGAGAGGAAGCAGAGTTAACATTTCGGGTCCAATGGCTCTTGTTAAGAATCGGGCAAAATGGCTTCTCTTGCTGCTGCATTATCACGTTACGAGATGTTCCCCATGAATCAATTCTGGCCTCCCTCATACTTATTGACTCCTTGTTTTCTGGTGACATTGCTGAGGAGCAGATACTGACAACACTCCCAAAACTCTCTCATCCCTCCATTCTTGGTATATTGCCAGACCGCTTGTTTAATATCCAGCGCAGGGTGAATAAACATTTTCCCCATCCAGCTCAATATTAGGAAGCCCTTAGCCAATTTTTTATTCATGATGTTCCAGCCCCTTTTATCCCATAATTTTCAAGGTTATACACAGACTAAATCTACAGTGATTTGTCAAGCGTCCTTTAAAAATCCAAACTCTAAGCATCAACTGCATGGCCTGAATTAACTAAGAGATAGTAGGAACTTCCAACACTGGAGAATCTGAGATAACAAGATGTGGAGGTGGATGAACGCAGCAGGGCAGGCAACATCAGAGGTGCAGGGAAGCTGATGTTTTGGGTCTGGACCCTTCTTCAGAAATGGGGGAAGGGAAGGGGACTCTGAAATAAATAGTGAGGGGGGAGGTGATGATGGAAGGTGGATAGAGGAGCAGATAGGTGGAGAGAAGGCGGACAGGTCAAGGAGGTGGGATGAAGGCAGTAAAGGTGAGTGTCGGTAGGGAGTTGGGATGGGGTTGGTCAGTGAGGAGGGAGGGGCAGGTAGGTGGGAGGGAAGATGGACAGGTCAAGGAGGCATGGATGTGGCTAGTAGGTAGGAAGTAGGGGTAGGGTTTGGTCAGTGAGGTTGGAGGAGTGGATAGGTGGGAGAAATGATGGACAGGTCAAGGAGGTGGGACGAGTTGGGCTGGGTCAATGAGGTGGGAAGAGCGGATAGGTGGGAGAAATGATGGACAGGTCAAGGAGGTGGGATGAGATAGGCTGGGTCAATGAGGTGGGAAGAGCAGATAGGTGGGAGAAATGATGGACAGGTCAAAGAGGCAGGGATGAGATGGGCTGGACAGTCAGGCAGGAGGAGCAGACTCCCACTGCTTGGAGGACATGTCCGGCCTGGGCCTCCTCCAGTGCCACAATGATGCCACCCAAAGACTGCAAGAATAGGACCTCATATTCCACTTGGGAACCGTGCAGCCCAATGGCTTCAGTGTGGACTTCACAAGCTTCAAAATCTCCCCTCCCCCAACCTCATCCCAAGGCCAGGCCCTCTCATCCCCACCTCCTAGCCCTGTCGCCACTCTCTAGTGCCATCTTAAAACACAAAAATAAACCAAAACACAGGTCATAAAGGCAGAAAAAAAAGAAACAAGAAAAAGTGTTCAACTTTACAGTTTTACTTGTTAAATGTTCTACCGTAGACCATGGTCTGGTGGCTATGCATTAGCCCTCTGCTGCTGGAGTGAAAGCCCTCGCTACTATGAGTCCTCGATGGACCCCACCAATGCAGATGCCAATGGGCACCGCACTGGCCCAAACTCAACTCTGCTGCTGTCATGAGTCCGCTTTGGCACACCTAGACAATGCAGCCGCTGCTGATGCTACTGGGTCTCGTACTGGGCCCTAACTCTCCTCTGTAAATCTGCGCTGGACGCAGACACCGCTGGGGTCCCAAGCCAGCCTCCCATGCTGAGAACCTCAAGTCCACTTTGGGCTCTCTTGCCATCGCTGATGCTGTTGCTGTAACCAGGGTCTCCAACAAGAGGCAAACAAAATAAATGAGAAAAGAAGAAAAAGAAATGAAAAAAAGAGAGAGGAAAAAGAAATGAAAAGAAAGAGTGGACAAGGCCTGGGCTCAGACTCTCTACGCCACTGCAATGTTTGCGATATTTCTGTCCTGAAGAACCCCAGTGGATATTGAAGGAGGAAGGAAAGATTGTGACCAGCGCCAAACACAATTTCTTTTTATTCTACTTTCATCGGCACTGCCTCCCAACAGGGTGGCTTTAAGTATGTCCAAACATTATTCATTTTCCTTTACATCTTCAGGAATGCCAAGATGCCTGACAGTGCTCCCAGCCTCATTAAATGAGAGATTTAATTAAATTCTTCGCTCCTTTTTACATTTATCATTTTTAGGCACTTTGGTGTTGGGGAGTTCAGCTGCCAGACTTTAAAACAATTTCTTCTGCCTTCCCAGAAATGCCAGCCCTGCAAAACTCTGCGTCTTGCTCACAGTCAATTCAGAGTTACTGCAAACTTGGAAATTGTACACAAAGAAAAGTCTACTGAAAGCCAATTCTGAAAGCATAACCTCCACATATTGACATGTACGTAATTAGTTGAGGTAAAATACTCAGGGGAAAAGGAGAATGAGTAGATTTGAGAGTTTAATTGCCTGATCTAAATTGTCATGTTTCCCTGTAGTCATAAGTCTGAGGTATCTTTTAATAAGATTGAATAGGCTGAAAACTTGCGCAGCAATAATTGCAATATCTACAACATGTGACATCATTCTAGTATTCATATGCCACATAATTATGGCATAAGCGACTTATACCATTACTTATGCTATGCTATAGTTTGCTGGGATCTTTTATATTGTTGCACCCAGGTCCTCACCAAAAGCATTCAACTGTTAATTATTATAGTTCCACCAAAATCAATGATGAGATCAAACTTTCTCAATTAATGTCACTCTAATCTCCATAACGCTTAGACAGTTGGATGACAGAGGCCTCAGACTCAGTAGTTAATCAGTCAACAGATTGCCCCAAACTATTTTTACTGATTTGTTCTGGAAATTTCATTGGAATAGTAAAAACGTCAATTTAGAGCAAACAAAGTGTTCTGACAGCATGATTTGCCCTTGAGTAATATTTTTATGTTAATATTTACTGAGTATGTGTGCAAAGTATGGTTTGCAACCAGTAAGTAAATATGGCTAAGGATCTCATATTCAAGACAACTCAATGCATATGGGCTTATTACATATTTACATTTCACTATAAATATGTCAGTCTCGCTGAACCTGACCATGGTATTCTGTTCATGTTGTCAGGTTACAGCTATATGCAACTAATCTCATTCCTGTTAAATAACCTGTTATCCAATTGTGTTGGTCTTGTCCATCACAGTAAATAAGTCCCCTGCTCCAGTTGGAAGCCAAGTAACTTCTTGAAAAAGATGAAAACAGATCAAAGCTTAGACTAATTAAGGGAAACAAAACCATAAGTTTCTACTCCCATCCCTTAGATGAGTAAAATCAGTGCAGATTGTCATCTTGGTCTTAACATTTCAAGATATTTATGTCTTAGTCAAGCTTACTTATGGACACTAACTCATCCAGCAATCTACTTTTCCTATGAAAATTAGATTCAAATATTTAAGCCATTTTTGCCCTTGTATAACTTGTTAGAATGAGACCCCGGTAATCTCTAAGCTGCATAGCTCAAAGAGCCTGTTCACACATCATGAACATTATCTATTTCCTTCATTCTATTATAAACCTCAGGTCAAATCATCCCAACACTTATGCATCAATCAAGTTTTGAGGACCAGCTCTTCAGTTGATCTGGCTAACTGGTTTAAACTAGGAATTAAAATTATGCATTCCTCTACACCCTTTCCAAATGAGGAGAATAAAACTGGATACTGGGGAATATCAAAGACCCTTGTAACAGGACAGAATGGCATGCTTTGTTTTACTGCAAATTCCCATGTAAACAGACGTGTGTACATTATTTTCTTTACACCTTGTGGCATCAGCTATGACCTTTATAGTGACCCTTGGATCTTTCCTCTAAAGAATGTTGATATACTCAGCATTTGACCTTGTGCATGCCACTTTTCCAAGTTAAACATATTTTACCAATCACAGAGCCAGCCTTGCAGTAGTCAGGACATTGAAGCTGTCTCAGAATTGTTGAAAAAAATCGTTCAAACAATGTTAGAGTCATTGACAAGATCATCATATATTTAGCATTTCTAGTTGACCTATGAAGATGGTGGTGGGCTTTCTTGAACCATTGATAGTTCTTATTTTTCCTAACAGAAGTAAACTTGCTGGGCCATTTCAAATGTCAGCTCTGAGCCAGCTAGTTTGGGACTGAGCGACATGAAAGCCAGTCAGTTTCCTTCACAGTTGGCTTTTTCATAGCAGTCCAGTTGCTTCAGGGTCACATTTTACTGATACCGGCTTTTAATTTCCAGATCATTTTTTCCCAATGAATTCAAATTCTCAAATCATCATGGTTGGAAATAAATTCCTGATCTAGATCATTAATCCAGGTCCCTGAAGTACAAGTTCAGTAGTTAAACAAGAAATTCCCTTTCACTTACAACTGCACATTCAATATGAACACACCTGATTGCCAAATATGACTGTCCCTATACAGCAATAAAGCCGGTTCAGCTTTAGAACGCATAGTACACAAATCCTTGAAAGTTGCCACCCAGATTGACAGGGCTGTTAAGAAGGCATACAGTGTTTTAGTTTTTATTAATAGAGGGATCGAGTTCTGGAACCAAGAGGTTATGCTGCAGCTGTACAAAACTCTGGTGTGGCCGCACTTGGAGTATTGCGTACAGTTCTGGTCACCGCATTATAAGAAGGGTGTGGAAGCTTTGAAAAGGGTGCAGAGGAGATTTACTAGGATGTCGCCTGGTATGGAGGGAAGGTCTTACGAGAAAAGGCTGAGGGACTTGAGGCTGTTTTCATTAGAGAGAAGAAGGTTGAGAGGTGACTTAATTGAAACATAAAATAATCAGAGGGTTAGAGAGGGTGGATAGGGAGAGCCTTTTTCCTAGGATGGTGACAGCGAGCACGAGGGGGCATAACTTTAAATTGAGAGGTGAAAGATACAGGACAGATGTCAGAGGTAGTTTCTTTACTCAGAGAGTAGTAAGGGTATAGAGTGCTTTGCCTGCAATGGTAGTAGGTTCGCCAAAATTGAGTACATTTAAGTCGTCATTGGATAAGCATATGGATGTACATGGAATAGTGTAGGTTAGATGGGCTTCAGATTGGTATGACAGGTCGGCACAACATCGAGGGCTGAAGGGCCTGTACTGTGCTGTGATGTTCTATGTTCTATGGATGTGAGTTTGCTCGCTGAGCTGGAAGGTTAGTTTTCAGACGTTTCGTCACCATTCTAGGTAACATCATCAGTGAGCCTCCGACGAAGCGCTGGTGTTATGTCCCGCTTTCTATTTATCTGTTTAGATTTCCTCGGGTTGGTGATGTCATTTCCTGTGTTGGTAATGTCATTTCCTGTTCTTTTTCTCAGGGGATGGTAGATTGACTCCAAATCAATGTGTTTGTTGATGGAGTTCCGGTTGAAATGCCATACTTCTAGGAATTCTCGTCCGTGTCTCTGTTTGGCTTGCCCTAGGATGGATGTGTTGTCCCAATCAAAGTGGTGTCCTTCCTCATCAGTATGTAAGGATACGAGTGACAGTGGGTCATGTCATTTTGTGGCTAGTTGATGTTCATGTATCCTGGTGGCTAGCTTTCTGCCAGTTTGTCCAATGTAGTGTTTGTCACAGTTCTTGCAAGGTATTTTGTAGATGACGTTCGTTTTGTTTGTTGTCTGTATAGGGTCTTTTAAGTTCATTAGCTGCTGTTTTAGTGTGTTGGTGGGCTACCCTGATGCCAAGAGGTCCAAGTAGCCTGGCAGTCATTTCGGAAATGTCTTTGATGTAGGGGAGAGTGGTTATGGTTTCTGAGCCCGTTTTATCTGTTTGTTTGGGTTTATTGCTGAGGAATCGGCGGACTGTGTTCATAGGGTATCCATTCTTTTTGAATATGCGGTATAGGTGATTTTCCTCTGCTCTGCGTAGTTCCTCTGTGCTACAGTGTGTGGTGGCTCGTTGGAATAATGTTCTAATGCAGCTTCGTTCGTGGGTGTTGGGATGGTTGCTCCTGTAGTTCAGTATTTGGTCCGTATGTGTTGTTTTCCTGTAGACGCTGGTTTGAAGTTCCCCATTGACTGCTCGCTCTACTGTGACATCTAGGAATGGCAGTTTGTTGTTGTTTTCCTCCTCTTTTGTGAATGTTATGCCAGTGAGGGTATTATTGATGGTCTTGAAGGTTTCCTCTAATTTGTTTTGTTTAGTGATGACAAAGGTGTCATCCACATAACGGACCCAAAGTTTGGGTTGGATGATTGGCAGAGCTGTTTGTTCGAGTCTCTGCATTACTGCCTCTGCTAAGAACCCTGGTATTGGAGATCCCATGGGTGTACCGTTGGTTTGTCTGTAGGTTTTGTTATTGAAAGTGAAGTGGGTGGTGAGGCATAGGTCCACTAGCTTGATGATGTTGTCCTTGCTGATGAGGTTGCTGGTGTCTGGTATATGTGTCTTTCGTTCTTCTAATAGTGTAGTCAGTGTTTCTTTGGTCAGGTTGATGTTGATGGATGTGAACAGGGCTGTTACGTCAAAAGAGACCATTACTTCATCCTCTTCTATCTTGGTGTCTTTGATGGTGTTCAGGAATTCTTGGGTGGAGCGAATGAAGTGGCGGGAGTCTTCTACTAGGTGTTTTAATCTTTGGTGTAGTTCCTTGGCAAATCTGTAGGTTGGTGTTCCAGGTAGCCTCAACCTGAGCTACAAATCTTCTCAAAACTCTATGTTCTATGTTCTATAGTGCATCATTCCTTTTTCAGTCCTTTGTCTTCTATATATCAAATTTGTCAAAATGTGTGCACAGATTAGCACTCATCAATTATCATATTAATGTCTTGAAACTGAAATTGTTAAAAGAAATGTTAATGAACAGGAATACATGTGATGTGAAAAAAACTTAACCTTGCAGTGAGAAAAATGTTTGTTTTCTTTACAATTGGCAGTGATTATCTTTTTCTTCTCTCTGTCAGCCTTCTCCATGAGGCCTGCCTTGTGTAATTTGAAAACTCAAAGACAGAAAACTCAGCTAATATAAGTGATATATCCCATAAACAAACATCTCACAATGTAGCAGCGTCAATGTATTTATTTTTCTGACTACAGAATGCTAACCTCACTGCTGTCACTTGTGTATCAAGTCGACAGTGATTTGGGTACCCCTGTGTCAGGCTGTATCAGTATTTCCTGTCTGTCCACTTTACAGGTATCTGACTGGGGTTTTAGCGTATGACTTTTTTGACCTTGAAGTGAGCACCAAATTGAAGTGAACGAACAGATTCCAACAACCAGCATTGTGTCCTAATAGGTTTCGCATTTTTCTAAATTCAGTTTCAGGTATTTCACAGGAATATGCTGATTAAGTGCAGGAGTTAGTCAGTCGGCCCTTCATGCCAGTTCTATGAATTAATGAGATCATGACTGGTCTATTTGTGGTCTCATCTCCACTTTCGAGTCTGTATCGCAGAAATGTTGACAGCCTTGTCAATGATATATCTAACTCAGCCTTGAATAAATTGAAATGCCCAGCCTCTACTATCTTCCAGGAAGAGAATTCCACACTCTAATGAGTCTCTGAAAGCAAAAGAAATTTTCTCTTCTCAGTCTTAAAAAGACCTCTTATTCTTAAACTATATCCCTTCAAATTAGTGCCTCTCATTCTATGGATACACTCTTCTCCAGACCTTAAAAGATCACATGCTTCAATAACGTCACCGCTTACTTTTCCAAACTCCATTGGATACATTTATAACCTGTTCAACCATTCATCATAAGGTAAGCACTATCCCAAGAATAAATGGAGCGAGCCTTTGTGTAACTGCTTCTAATATAAATTATATCTTCTTTTCTCCCAAATAAAGTGGGCAAAATTGTACACAGTACTCAAAATATGATCTTGCTAATTCATCATCATTTGTGGTCTCTTGCAGATAAGGTTGACGGATTTCTACTCTCAGAGTGAGTCCATAGGTGGTCGTACACTCCAATGCGGCTTCCGCAGACTCTGTCACACTTGGGGAAGAAGGTGGTTTTGGGAAGGGGTTGGCGTGGCAGCGCATTCCTTATGCCATTTACACCTGGATTCTGCTGCAGGCATTGATGATAATAGCCATGAGGACTGTTGGAATCCTGCGACTCGGTGTTATCGAAGGTTGCTAGGTTGCATGAAGCTTTCTTTTCCAGGTTTTTCTTTTCTTTCTTGTGGCACTGTTTCTGGTGTATCCCCTGCAGTGGGATTTATTATGATACTGGCTCGGATCAGGTGATGGTCCAATCAGCAGTCAGCCCAGCAGTGACTGCTGGATGGACCGTCTCACCAATTATGCCCTGTACAGCTGCAGTAAAAGTTCCCTACTTTTGTATTCTGTGTCCTTGAAATAAACATTTCATTCATAAATAAGATAACACAGTGTGGAGCTGAAGGAACATAGCAGGCCAGGCAGCATCAGAGCAACAGGAAAGCTGACGTTTTGGGTCAGGACCCTTCTTCAGAAACATTTAATTCAGCTTTCTATTGAATCTTGGGCATGTGCAATAACTTGTTATTTACATACCACGACACTTAGATCCCTCTGTACCACTGATTCTTACAACTTCTCTCGAATTTAAATTCTATGCTAGCTTTTAATTACTCCTGCCAAAGTGAACAAGCTCACATTCACCCACGTTATACTTTGTAGCAATGATTCTAGAAGGGTTAATGCTGAAGACTGCACTAAGCTCCACTCAGTCTGGTAATTGCTTGTGGAATTGTCTGCACAGAAAATGACTGAGGCCAAAATACTGAATGTTTTCAAGAAGATGTTAGATGTAGTTCTTAGGATGAAAGGGATCAAAGGGAAAGGGGAGAAAGTGCAAACGGAGTACTGAGTTGAATGATCAGCCATTATCGTGTTGAATGGTGAAGCAGGCTTGAAGGGCTAAACAGTCTACTCATGCTCTTATTTTTTTCTATGGTCTATCTCATAAAGGCTTAGTTAGGGAAAGAAAGATTGTCTTAAGT
Organism: Stegostoma tigrinum; assembly: GCF_030684315.1. Lineage (NCBI taxonomy): Eukaryota > Metazoa > Chordata > Chondrichthyes > Orectolobiformes > Stegostomatidae > Stegostoma > Stegostoma tigrinum. Next base: position 60,526,420 of record NC_081368.1, read on the forward strand.
TCTCAAAGGCAAAGACATTTTATCCCAGCTTGCATAATACTCTTCACAACAATGCCTATCTTACTAATGTAACTTGTACCTCATAACTGTCATGCAACACATTCCATCTTGGCTTAAACAAAAGGTTGTACCCTCTAGTCTATCTCATGGTTTTGCTCTCCCTTCAGAGCACTAGGCCCTGTAGATCCAGTCAAAAGAGGAGGATTGGGACAACCATCAACTGAACGACATGTTGAGAGCACTTGGCTTCAAATGCATGAATCATGTGGAAGGCAGCAATGCAGATTGGCAATCAATTTGGCAGTCCAGAATGAATTTCAGTGAATCCAAAAGAAATTTTTAGGTACAGTCTTAAGACCAACTCAGGCAGACATTCATCAACACAAGGGGCTGAGCAATTGAGCAGCCTGCAGAAGATAAATTTGGGGAAAGATTTTACGAAGAAGAACTGATAGTTAAGGGACAAATCTGGTAAGAGAACTGCAGAAGTATGTAAGAAACTACATGGTGTTGGGACATTATTCCGAGCTGGCAGTTACAAATTGCATTGAGAAACAATGAAATTTGGGAGCACTCTTGGTTTGAGATCAAATGGACAATAGATGCTGCATGAATAAAGTTAAAATCCCTGAGCAAGAGGAAAACTTTTAAAAAAATGCAGTCACAGCTGAAAAGGCTAGGCATTTTTAAAAACTCTTCCAGAGCAGATTGAGCATTGTCCTCCGAGTGGGCGGACACCATAAGGCATTGCTATAATTCAGGAAATCAAGGACCAAAGTAATAGTTGAATCAAGGTTACATCACTTGGCAATGTTGCAAAGTCAGAATTAAAGTGTTGATGGGGCATTTTAGAAGCCTGCACTGACAGAGTTTAACAGAAGAAGGAAGTACAAAGAATATTGCAACTTCAGTCAGGGTGGGAGATCCATAATTAAAACCAGGGTTAAGGCAAAAAGAATTTATTAAGGTTGCAAAAAGTATTGTTAGGTAATGGGCACTATTAGAAATGCTACAAACTGAGTGAACAAATTCTGCTAAGTTGTTAAGAAAAGTGGACTCAGTTTTAAAGCTGCAAGCAGCAGGATATGTTCAGTAAAGTTAGAGGATATTATTTATTAACCCTTGAAAGGCAGAAATTTGGACATTTTGCCAATGAAAAGGCAGGTAAACTCCATTTTGGCCATCAAAATCAGCAAATCGTCATTTTGTGACAGTGTCGGCAAACCTGTAAGCATTACAGTTAAACAACATAGTATTAAAGCCTTTTAACTGTGCAGTACAGCAAAGAAAGTAAAACAGCATTCTCATATAATAGATTTAAATGTTATTCAAGCAAAGAGAATAAAGCAGAATTGACATCCTGCAGGATTAAAAGCCTAAAAACAAAAGAGTAAAACAGGACTGAGACACTGCTAAATTGCAAAGCTTTAAAGTAGACTAGATAATTACATTAGGCTGAAACAGCAGGAAAAAATAACATTGCCAAAGTTTATTTTAGAGAAGAGACAAAGAGAATATATCTTGTTGAAAACATTGTTTTAGATATAGAATTCACAAACTACATACTGAATTGTAAATATACTTCTGCATTTGATTGTCATTATAGTTTATGATATTTTTGCCAAGACATCAAGATGCAGATAATTTTGATACAGTTCCACAAATTTTTGATGATTACTTTAATCTGAGAAGAAATTTACTTTTTTAAAAGCAAAATATAATCCAGTAGAAATCCAATTTAACTGAATCAATGATCTCTATAGATTAATGGAAAAATGTTTTTCATGGAGAAGAATTGGTGCATGAATCGCTGATGTGTCTTCGTTGGATTTATTATAGTTCAAAGAAGGTTTAACTTTGGAGAAAGCCATTCCATCAGTGGGTGAAGTCAAAATTCAGAAGCTGCACAGAATAATCCTAAGAGAAGAAGGTCAGCCTAATCAAACAAAACTGCAGAGTTTGTAGTTGGTTGGCTCACTGAGCTGGTTCATTGTTGTTCTGCAGACATTTCATTACACTGCTGGATAACATCATCAGCGCAGCCTCCGATGAAGCGCTGTTGTGTTTTCCTGCCTGGTTTCTAAACTCTGGGGCCCGTTGAGCTGGATTACCTCAATTCCAGTTTTCATTCGCAATGGACCATATATGGGGTCGAGTTCTATGTGTTTGTTGATGGTTTTCTTCGAGGAGCACCAGGCTTCCTCCACCAGAATTCCCGTGCTTGTCCCTGTTTTGCTTGCCCCAGGATCTTGGTGTTGTCCCAATCGAATTTGTGGTTCTCCTTACCCATGCAGATAGAGATGAGTGAGTATTGGTCATGTATTTTGATAGCCAACTGATGATTGTGTATCCTTGTTGTTAATTTTATTCCTGTTTGTCTGATGTAGTGTTTGTCACAGACTCTGCAGGGAATCTTGTATACGACATTGGGCCCTGTCCATAGTCAGTAGTGGGTCTTTGGTTCGGGTAAGCATTTGTCATAGGGTTGATGTGGGTGTGCCACTCTGATGCCCAGTGGTCATAGGAGTCTTGTTGTTAGTTCTGATGTGTTCCTGATGTAAGGTAGCGTGATGAGTCTGTCGGGGCAGCATCTTCCTGGTGTTTTTCATGTAATAGGTATCTTCTGGCCCAGCTTTTTGGACATCTATTGTCCATGAATACCTGGAAGAACTATTTTTCTCCTTCTCGGCATAGATCTGTGCTACATCAATGTGTTGTTCGACTGCTGAAAGTAAATTGGGTGGTGAGGCATCGGTCTAGTAGCTTCAACAGCCAAACATTCAAACAGATCAATGGGATACCCATGGGATCACCCATCTCTGAGCTTATAGCCGAGGCAGTAATGCAAAGATTGGAAAGCATGGCCTTCCGCTAATCCAACCAAAACAATGTATACGCTATGTAGATGACACCTTTGCCATTATTAAACGGACCAAACTAGAGGAGACACACAAATGAATAAACAACACCCTCACTGGGGTCAGATTCACCAGAGAGGAGGAGAAGAACAAACAGTTCCCATTCCTGGACATCATGGTAGAGCACAGGATAAATGGAGAGTTGTAAACAGAAGTACATGGAAAAGTCACACACACTGACAAAGTACTGAACTTCAACAATAACCAGCCTAATGCACACAAACAAAGCTGTGTGTGAACAATATTTAAATGGGCAACAACACATCTGTACAGTTCCCTGACCAGTTTCCATGACTAAGGACCAAGACCAGGGTTCGAATTCAGCCAGGGGTGACTGTCTGTGTGAAGTTTGCATTTTCTATCCGTGTCCATGTGTGTTTCTTCTGGATGCTCCACTTTCCTCCCACGGTCCAAAGATGTACGAGTTAAGTGGATTGACCTTAGTAAATTGCCCCATAGTTCCAGGGATATGTCGATTAGGTGGATACACCATGGTTAAAACAGAAACATGCAGGGTTCCAAGAATAGGGTGGGGTTGGGTTGAGGACTGATGGGATGCTCTTCGAATGGTCATTACAGGCTCAATGGGCTGAATGGCCTCTTTCTGCACGTTGGGGGTTTTATTTTTCTATGTTTCTATGATGCTTCTTCAGTCTGATTGCCTGGTTATGGCATTTCCCAGGCCACACTTCCTTTCCTTGAGAGCATCTGGCAATTGACACTGATAATGGGAGCTGCAGATGCTGGAGAATCCAAGATAACAAAGTGTGAAGCTGGTAAAAAACAGCAGGCCAAGCAGCATCTCAGGAGCACAAAAGCTGACATTTCAGGCCTAGGCCCTTCATCAGAGAGGCCTCTGCTTGGCCTGCTGTGTTCAACCAGCTTCACACTTCGTTATCTTGGCAATTGACACTCCCTTCTCCTCATATCAGCAATTTAACAATAGCGACCCCTGGCGGTGTTACTGCAGGTGCTGAGCTGCTGTCTGTAAGTGGGCAGTGATTCGGTGGGGATCAATTAATTGTGTGTCACCAGCTGGATGTAAAAAGATACTCAACCTATGGTTTTAGCTTGGGTGATATAGTTTTTACATGAAATTCAGCTTTATGTAAAAATGGATACCCTTTCCAAACTATTTGAGCTAGATTAAAATTATCTACATTATAAGCCTTTTTTTTGCTCAAAGAATACCTATAGTGTTGAAGCAGGCCATTTGGCCCATACTAAGGGCATTGCTGTCTCTTCCCCCCCCGACCCAACCCCTGTAATACTGTATTTCCCATGGTTAACCACCTAACCTGCACCTCCCTGACCACTAGGGGCAATTTAGCATGGCCAATCCACCTTGCCTGCGCAACCTTGAGCTGTGGGAGGAAACCAGGAGACCCAGAGGAAACCCATGCAGACACAAGGAGTATTTGCAAGCTCCACACAGATCGTCCCCCAACTGTAGAATTGAACCTGGGTTCCTAGCTCGGTGAGGCAGCAATGCTAACCACTGAGGCACCGAACCGGCAAGTCTCATTGGCAACATTCTTGCTACTGAGTCTTTGAGTTGTGAGTTCCAGCCAACAAGTTCTATGTCTGTCTGAGACAAGTCTACAATTGTAATTATAGCTTTCTCCCTCCTCCTGTGAAGTGATGACACCATGAATGTGCCATGACAACCAATATCAAAACCTCTCTGCTGTAACACTTGGATTGGAGCACGTAAAGCTTTCTGTAAATTTGAATGACAGTTGAATTGTAAGAGGTGCTGTCACACAACACCATGCAATTACCACACAAAAAGTCAAAAATGGACCATGTACCTCATGATTCAGTAACAACTTTAATGCTAAATTATGATGCAGCCATTCAAAAATTAATGCAACAACAGCCCTCACTGAATCCATTTGTGCCAAATTAATAAATTAAGTCATCAAAGAGCACCAGCCAAATAACTGAGTAGTCAGAAGCAGTGAGCTAAGCTGAACCTAGGGCAGACAATTATATAAGGGCACTGGTCAATAATCAATTAACGAGTCAGGGTGTTGGTGAATTAATATCAACTTCCTTCTACTTGTTCCTGTTGTCATAAACTGGTTTTCATTGATTTTGTTGTCAGTTCAAATTGTAACATAACATGACCAATTTTTGAGTATTAACAAACTGTTAAAGTAGTGATGTTCTGATCACCACAAATGTGAAGACGCAGGAGCAAAACTCGGAGAGAAGAAAGGTTATAGCCAGGTTTACTAGTAAGAAAGAAAGCAAGTCATGGATTCAGGCTGGAGGGGTATATGGAGTGGAATCTTATATGGGCCTGAGCAATGTAGGGGCCTGGTGAGACCTGTGGCAGAATTGGTAATGTCCACTGCCAGATCCTCCACAGGAGTGCAGAAGAGGAGGGTGGGCATCATTAGTTGTAAGGTCAGGAATCAGGGGTAGGGAAGACAGATGGAGGCAATGTTCTGTGTGATGGGTTTCCATTTTTGAAGGGGATGGGTGGCAATGAGCTGTCAGGATAATGTACCATGAGGGGATACCTGGTGAACAGGACGGCCATGTGCTGATTGTATCCAAAGCAAGCTAAGTTCTCTGCCATCACTTACTAATCTCCAGATGTGCACTGCAGCTGGGAAACAGCTTGATCAATGCGGAGTCATTGTCACTCTAATGGGTGAAAGCATGGCATCCATGTCTGCTGGATGCCAGACATGAAGCATGAACAGCTTAAAACTTGAGGTGCAGCTCATTTGCAAACATTTCTTCACACGCATACGACAGTGTGAATGCAAGATGAATGTGACATGGCGTCATACATCAGTCAAAGGTGGATTGCTGCACGCCACTAGCACAGCCAAATTAATGTGTCACCTCAATGATGCAGACATAACTGACATTAACTTAAAAGGATCTGTATGGTGGCCAGAAGTGCAAATCATTCATGAAACTTTCAAGGGTGCTTTGGACAAGGGGAACATTACTGCATCATGTGCCATGTAAGCAAGATGATGAAGTCTAATGAATGGAGTGAAAAGCGGAATGGTTGAAATTAATTTGGGTTGGGAAGCGGGGGGTCTGAGCTCAGCGGGCACTCACTTTAGGATGTGAAGTGTACCCCGCTGTGCTGGTGTGGCAATTTCAACTATTTAAACCATACATAATGGAAACAAAAGAAACAGAAGTCACTGGAAAAGCTCAGCAGGTCTGGCAGCATCGGTGAAGAGAAATCAGAGTTAACTTTACAGATCCAGTAGCCCATCCTCAGAACACACAGTTCTGAGAGAGGGTCACCAAATCCGAAATGTAACTCTGATTTCTCTTCACAGATGCTGTCAAACCTGCAGAGCTTTTCCAACAACTTCTGTTTTTATTTCTGATTTATAGCATCTGCAGCTCTTTCAGTTTTCATATATAGTGGGGAATAGATCCAGCCTGGCGCAGCTGAATAAATCAAGTTTTACATTGGAAAAGTAAGATAGTTTTGCTGGGTCAAAAATTCTGCCTGCTTTCAAAAAGTCATGACTCACCAATACTTTCAAAATCTTAATTAATTCTTGCTGCCATCCCTACATAGTTCAACCAGAGGTGAACGGCTCACAGTACATGCGCCTTAGTTGGCCAATGATATGAATTGGATTTCACAACAGCACTTTTGCCCCTCCTATATGTTAATACGATATGAAAGAGAGGGACATGGAAGCAGATGAGCGAAATGAAACCTTACTGCTGCTCAAACAGATCTTTTCAAGTGGTACGAAATAATGATGTCCAGATGCAACAACTCATATTCAAAATAAGACATAGTCATGATCTTGCAGTGAACGTTCCTGCCGCATTCTTCTCATCCTATTGAGAAACACTTGTGGAGTGAAGTAGGTTAGATTCATCACACCAACCATTCTTAGCCACAAAACTGACTTCAAATGGATGTGTTGAATTTTCAATTCAGTCTGCTGCATTGTGTTCTAATCATCCATCACCAGACAGTTACAGCCTTGACTGGTTTGTCCCAGAATATTTCAGATTAAATTAACAGAAAAATAGGATGGTTTCAGTGAAAGGGAGTGTCAAGACTAGTAGAGTAGATAAGGTGCTTGCATTTTTCAAGGAAGTTTAGACTTGCTTTCTCAATCCAAAGATACAAGCATTTCTAAACTTACAGTCTAAATCTTCTTTAACTTTGCAACATTAATGAATTATATGCCTATTATAGTTAAAAGTAACATTATTTAAAAGCAGGATACTTAAAAGTTTGGAGAAGTAGTGAAAATGGAAAGAGTGCTCATTACCAGCAAATACAAAATCAAATTGTCTAAGAAACTCTGTCAGTATTGAGAAAGAAAATATGTGTGAAGGACGTGTGTGTCACTTATAGGCAAATACAAAAGTTATAATGGGCACTAAGGAAATAGCAGAGACACAGAAATACTATGACAAGGAATATATAGCAGCATATAAATATACAGCACAGGGGGAAAATGCATTTGGAAACAGTGGGAAGCCAATGGCTAACGAGATTTCTATTTTGTTTGATCACAGGATTTGGGAGAGCATGACAAGTTCACAATTACTTACTCAATCCTACTTTTCTTTGAGGACGTTTCTTTGAACGATCTCAGACCTGGTGATGTAGGCACACCCACAGTGTCATTAGGGAGGGAGTCCAAGATTTTGTCACTAACTTGTCCTGCAAGAAAGAAGGAATTGTGTTGGCGAGTATTAGAATATGTTTGGGTGATTTGGCTGTAATAGTGGAATAGTTGCCAATGTGTACAATCTGTAAGGTGAGGTTATAATGTTTATAGAGGTGGAGCTACGAATGAGAAGTGTGAGGTATGGCTGATAGAGGCTGTTGTTGGTGGGGCTGTGGGGATGTGATATTTTGTTCAGCGTGTGAGGCTAGTGATGCAGTTGGTGGCATTTTTCACAGACACAGAATAATGACTGTGCAGAAAAGGACAATTTGACCTATCGTGTATCTAACACCTCTGAGTATTTTGACTCAATGCCATATTAGATTAGATTCCCTGCAGTGTGGAAGCAGGCCCTTCGACCCAACAAGTCTACACCGCTCCTTGGAGCATCCCACGCAGACCTAACCCCCTATAACCCACACACCCCTGAACACTATGGGCAATTTAGCATGGCCAATCCACCTACTCTGCACATCTTTGGACTGTGGGAGGAAACCAGAGGAAGCCCACACAGACACGGGGAAAATGCGCAAACTCCACACAGACAGTTACCCAAGGCTGGAATCGAACCCGGGTCCCTGGTGTTGTGAGGCTGCAGTGCTAACCACTGAGCCACCGTGCCTTTTCTCTGTAACCCTGCAAATTGTCTACATTTAAATAATCATCCAATGCTTTCTTGAAAGCTTCCCGATCCATCCACAACTTCAGGCACTGCATGACAAATCTAAGCCAGTTGCTATGTGGGAAAGATTTTTTGATTACCTTTTATGTGCTTTTTTCATGAAACAATTTAAAACCGTTTCCTCTGCTTGTCAATTTTCTAATGAGCAGGAATAGTTTTCACTATCTACTCAGTTCTGACCCTTTGTGATTTTGAGTACATGCTTCAACTCTCCCCTTTTCCTTCACTTCGCCAAAGAAGACATTTCCAATTTCTCATTCAATTTTTTTGAAGAAATGTCCTGACCTGAAACATCAACTTTCCTGCTCCTCTGATGCTGCCTGCCCTCTGTTTTCCTCCAGCTCCACACTGTGTTATCTCAGACTCCAGTGTCTGCAGTTCTTACTATCCTCAACCTATTCAATGTATCTTCATGACAATGTATCTATTCTCTCAAACTTTTCTGCTCTCTCTCCAACAGCTGCACAGAGTTAATTCCACAAATCCAGGGATGGCACAATGGTTATCACTGCCGCCTCACAGCACCACAATTCGGGATTCGATTCCACCCATAAGTGACTGTCTCTGTCAGAGTTTTCTTCCTGGGTCTGCATGGGTTTCCTCCATGTGCTTCAGTTTCCTCCCATGGTCCAAAGATGTGTAGGTTGAGTGGTTTGGCTGCGCTAAATTGCACAGCATCTAGGGACATGTAGGTTAAGTAGATTAGCCATAGTTAACATGGGGTTATGGGACTGGAGTAGGTCTAGGTGAGATGCTATTCAGAGTGTCAGCGTGGACTTGTTGCTTTGAATAGTCTGTTTCCACATTGGGATTCTGTACATTCATTTTCATCCAGATGGTATTGCTGAATTATATAGCTTTACTGAGGTCAAACCTAGAGTGCTGCTTATAACTTTGTTCTCACTAGCCAAGAAAGGGAACACGTGCCTTAGAGAGGTGAAAGAAATTAAATTGATTCCTCAGATAACAGGGTGGCCCACAATGGGAAGAAATCAGCTAGACTGGTGAGATATTCTTTGGTGTCTGGATGTATAAATATTCTAATTTAAACACTTTTAGAAGGCTTGTCATGGGTGGAATTGTGATACTGTTTCTCCTGCTTCAAACAACTAGAACTAAGGCCATGGCCTCAGGACAAGGGGTTGGCCATTAATGACAGAGATGAGGAGTTTTTTTTCACTCAGAGAGTTGTAGATCTATGGATTCTCAAATTTAGATGATTGTGGATATTCTGGTATTGAATATATTCAAGACTGAGATTTCTGGATTTATGGCCCCTTAAGAATTCAAGGGATTACGAAGATAAGGTGTGAAAATGAAGTTGTGGTAGAAGATCACATTTGGGCGTATTAAATGAGAACAGGCTTGAGGAGCAATATGACTGACATACACTCTCATTTCTTATGTCCTTAAAATGTTCACAGCTTCTGGTCCAAGGCCTGGCTTATATAAAGCCCAAACTTCTGGAAAGTATGGTCTATAAACAAGGAAATTGATGTTGACTTCTGATTTAAGAAATAGTGCCACAAACTGGAAAACTCTCCTCTAAGGAACAAGATCAGATTAATATTTCAGTCTAACCCATTTATCACAGGCCTTCTTGGTTGGCTTTAAAACCAATTTGGAGCTATTCCAAACTGTCAATCATACTCATGGCAACTGACATGTTACCCAATTGAATAGAAATTCTGTCCAACATGTATCTCAACAGAGATAATCTAGTTTTAAAATCACCCTTAATGATGTGCTATGGTGACTGAAGTTCACAATCGAGAATTTGGAAATGTTCATTTTCATTTCTACACACCCACCATGCAATTTAAAATGGATTTGCCAGTGGACTGTAGCCTTCTACTTTTGAGCTCTGGCTGTTTGATCACATATTGGTGGCATGTTGGGAACACTGAGCAGAAACTTGGCTGAGGACAACAGTGCAAGATTAATGAAATTGGCTTAGGTTCTCCTGATTGTGTCTGTTATTGGCCTGCTTGATGTTGCATCTTTTTGTACTATAATTTAGAGTCAAATTTACTTCCTTGTGCCCAGCTCACATATTTCTAGTTTATATGCTAGTTATATTTATTTATTTATTTATTTATACGTTCTCCATAAAACTGGGCATTAGGACATGAACATCATTTTTTATCCATTGCAAATTGCTCTCAAATTGGTAATTGCATCACCATCTTCTTGATCCATTACAACACTGTTGTCCATGTGGCATAGGTTCACCCACTGTGCTCTTGGCAGGGATCTCAAGGATGTAACTCCAGCAACTAATGTTTTATGCCATATACGCCAGATCCGGCAGACTTGTATCTTGTACCTGTACTTCTATAGTTTCATGAAACCACAATGTAAGATATTTTGATACAAAGGTATCCACCACACATTGCCTTTCCAATTCAGTCATTTGCTCTGTGCATAGAGTCAGTAAAGTCAGCCAGATAGGTATGTCTGTAATATATAATGTAAAATGCAGGCTATGGTGCAAGACA